>NW_026849407.1:0-497586 GCF_030869305.1 Colletotrichum tamarilloi | reverse complement strand
CGGCACATCGACGCCGGCCTGGCCATAATGGCCACGATGGACGGGCCGGAGGTGTACAGGGTCAGGGCGATAAGCCGGCGCCTCAGACGGCTCCTACGGGACCCCCCGGGTAACGATAATACCCATATAAAAGAACAGATTATGCTGGACCTGGCTGCCCACGCGGGCTGGCACCAGGAGGTCCTGTGCGCGTTGGAGTGGGTGAAGCTCGCCCTGTAGGCGGCTGGAACTTGGGAGGACTTCACGCGGCGGAAGGTTGGGAGCTGTTTTGATTAGTAGTTAGGTATGGAGCGCAATATACCCAGTTTTCCCCAATACGTAATACACGGTACGGCCCCGGCGGATTGCTCCGTCGGGGGGTTAAATTAACTTATTACTTTATTTATTTTTATAACTATTTTTTATTTAAAGCGAAGCGTTTTTTTAAATTATAATTTCTTATTATACTCTAAATAACTAATCCTCCTCTTTTTTTATAATTAAAATCCCGAACTTATTAATTTTTAATAATTTTTAATAAACTTATAATACCCTTTTTAACTAAGTTAATAACTTTATAAAAGCTAATAAATTTAGTATTATAAAGTAAAATAAGTATAAAATTTAAGGCCGAATTATTTAATATACTTTTTAATATAATTAGTTTAATAAGCCTAAGCTTATATAAAGCGTTAGTATTTAATAATATAAATTTTATAAATATAGTTATAAATAGTAAGTTATTACCGAGGCTTAAAAAGAAAATAAGTAGTTATTATGTTATTATTTAAACCCTTAGTATAAATAGTATAATTATAGCCCTAATTTTAAAGCCTTTATATATCCTTTATATTATAAGCTTATTAAAGTAGTTAAAGATATTATTAAAACTATAAATTAATAAATTAGGATTTAAGCTCGTAATATACGTATTATTATTTAAAAATAGTTTTTAAAATCCTTATTTATATAGTAAGATATTTATAATACTAAGGCTCGTATATACCGAGAGAAATTAGCTAAATACTTATTAATTATAGTATTAATTAAGCTATTTAATAAGTAAATTATTTTATATATAGTAAAATAGGTAGATAACGAGCTAAATTACCTTATTAGCCTTATTTAGACCTTTTTCTATTATCTCTAAATATAAAAGCGATTCTTTAAAATAATTAGCTTTAATAATACTTATAATATTAATTATTTTAAGCTCTTTTTTTTTTAAATTACTAAATTAACCTACTTTAAATTTATTTATAACGCCGCGTTTAGCTTTATTAATAATAAAGAACTAAAGAGTTTCCGGTTTTTTTTAATAAATATTTATTAATTTATAAATTAATACTTAGTCCGTTACCCTATTATTATTATTATAAACTATAATAAATAAATAAAGGCTATATTAAATAAGTAATTCCCGGACGTTTAGTAATAATCTTATATTTATTATATTAACTTTGATATTATACTTAGGGCTAAGTAGAAGTAAGTTAAGGACCGTAGTTATAGTAATAATAGTAATAGGTTTAATAACGAGGGATATTAATTATTAATATAAGTAATAGTTATACTAAGTAATAAGAATAAGGCTTATATTAATATACTTATTAATAAGCCCCCCCTTTATATATATTATAAAGTTTTTATAATATAAAAACTTATTATTTTTACTAAAACTAAGTATACCTTCAAAAAAGCTTAGACTAAGCTTTATAAAAGGTTTAATAACTAATACTTAATCTTTTAGTATTTCTACGTAATATACTTATTTTTAAAAATATAATAGGCCTCTTATTTTATTTAAAAATTCTAGAACTTTAGTATTTGTATTATTTCTAATACTAAGTTAAATAATAATAATACTAAAATATATTTTTAAATAGTCTTAATTACTTATACTAGCTTATTAATATTATATAGGATATACTTAGTAATTAAAAGCTACGCTTTTACTAAGCTTATATAAAGGACGAGGTATTTATAAACTAGGAATATATAAGTACTTATTTTAAATACTTAAGCGAACTTTAAATAATACTTTTTTTAAAATATCTTATTTTAATTAAGATATAAAGCTAGTTTATAAAAAAAGTAATACTATTTAATAAGAGGTTATTTTCAAACTGCCTCGGATTTTATAATTAAAATTATACTATTTTAATTAAGCTAAGTATTTTATATTATTATAAAATCTATTTTAAAATATTAAATTTAATTATTTTTAATAAGTAAGAAGTATACCCTTAGTAGTATTTTTAAGAAACGTTTTTTTTAAATTTATATTACTAAATTCTTAATTTTAAGATTATTATATCCTTTTATAATAATCTAAAGAATATAATATAGTTTATTTTATTATAACTAGCCTTATTTAAAAAAGGCTAGTTAGCTAATTAAGCTTATATTATTTATAATAACTAAAGTATAAATAATGAAAAGCGAGGCTACTTATTTAGGAATAAAAATAAGTCGACGTTAACTAGGCTTATAAAAAAAATAAGTTAGCTAAATTAAAGCTAAATATCGAGCTTATTTTAATAATAAATAAGGAGCTAATTTAGCGTTTTTAATAAAAAGAGGATAATAAGGAATAATATAAATAAATAGCTAATATAGCTTAGTATTTAAAAAGAATAGAGCTAATAAAAAATAGTTTATAGTAATAATAAATTATTATAACTACGTTAAAAGAGGTAATTAAGTAGACGTTATTATAATTTACTTTTTATATAGTGGTTTTTTTTCCGGCTTTATAAATATAAAAGATTAACCTTAACGGGATTATATTTTTAAAAGAAATTATATAATACGGTATACTTTTTAACTATGTAATATATATAACATACCCTAAGTACGTATTTAATATAATATAATAATTTTAATATAAAAACCGCTATATAATTCGGGATAATTAAGCTACTTTTTATATAGTAGTACTAGCTAGAAAGGTTAATAATAGTAGTCGGCTATAATAGTTAATTATAATAATTAGCCGTAATAATTAGAGGCGGCCTTTTTTTACTATAGAGGTTCTAAACTTTAATAATAATATAAAAGTTTTTAAAAAAAAGGGCTAAAAAAGTTAATATTTATTACTTAGAGCTCGTAAAGATTTTTTTTATCTTTATTATTTTTAATATTACCTAAAGCTACTCTCTATTTAAATTGAATAAATTTACTAAATAAATCTACTAAATAAACTTATTAATATATAAACTACTACTTTTGCCGTTAATAATCCGTGGTTATGAACTTTATAGGAGGGAAAGTTAAAAAGTTAGAAAATCTAAAAAAAATAGTTTATTAAGATAGTAGGAGTATCCATTGATACTGTATATTGATACTGTATAATCGATATCGAGAACCGCCCGAGCAACTAATAAAAGTAGAATGAAAAAATAAATATATAAATTACTACCTAAATAGCTAGTTAAATAACTAGTTAAGAAGTTAGTTAGTTAAAATACTACCTTAATGAGAACTTAAAGATATTTATTAATAAGTCTACTCCTCTCGGGCTAGGTACCTTTAGCTAGCTTAACGCTATAGCTATTATAATTAATATAAATATACTTAAGGATTAATAAAATATTTTTTAATAATATAGAATTTAGCTAAGTAATAATATAAGTATTATAAATAGCTAGGCTAATATAAATATTAAAATTTAATATATTAATACTAACTTAGAAATTATATTTTATAAAACTAGAAATCCCTTTAATATAAGCTATATTATAAATATAAGAGAATATATAAGGAGCCCCTTAATTCTTAATAAAAAAGAGTATATAATATAGGATCTAGCTATTTATATAAGTTAATATTAAGAAGTCTTATATATATATTAAAATAAGTATAGCTCGCCCTCTAAACGGGCGGGAGAAGGTCGGGAGCTATTAGTAAAAAGAAAATAATAGTTAAGTTAGTTAACTATTATTTTAATTATTAATTAGATATAGAGCGCAATATACTTAGTTTTCCCTAATATATAATACACGGTACGGCCCCGGCAAATTGCTCCATCGGGGGGAAACTTAATAATATAATTAAGAACTTAAAAAGAGCATAAGTAAGCGTATTAAATAAGAATATTAATAAAAAGAGGTTATTATTAAGTAAAATAAAAAGAGAAAATAAGAGGTAGTATTTAGCTATTAAAAGGGCGATTAATATATTACGGTAGGATTATTAATATCTTAAGTTTAGTTAGTATTAATAGTTAATAATAGCTACGGCCGGTTATAGTTAGTTATAAAGTTTTATTAAAGTACGTAATAAAAATACTTAATATTAACCTTAATAAACTAGCTTACTTATAAGGGTAAAGATAGCCCCTAATAAGGCAGACCGGACCCTAAAGGGATTAAGGTTAATATTTTATACTTATAAAGCCAGAAAAAAACCACTATATAAATAAGTTATATATAAATAAAAAATAATAATTACGTAATAAAGTAATTACTATGATTACTTTAAATAAGCGCTTATTAGTATTTACTAAGTAATAACTTAATAAATTGGGCGGCTTATAAGGTAATAGCGTCGGGCGCCTAATATTACCGTTAATAATCCGTAGTTATAAACTTTATAAGAGGGAAAGTTAAAAAAGTAAAAAATCTAAAAGAAATAGTCTATTAAGATAGTAAGAGTATTTATTAATACTATATATTAATACTATATAAATAATATTAAGAACCGCCCGAGCAGCTAGTAAAGGTAGAAAATATAAATAAATAAATAAGCTAGTTTATTAAGGTTAATATTAAGTATTTTTATTACGTACTTAATAAAACTTTATAACTAACTATAGCCAGCCGTAGCTATTACTAAGTAAATACTAATAATCCCGCTATACTATATTAATTACTTTTTAAATAGCTAAAAACTACCCCCTACTTTCCGCTTTATTTAATAACTTTAAAATATCCCTTTAAATGTTTTTTAACTTATTATTATATTACGTTTTTAAGATATTAATAATTCTCTAGAGTTAGTTAAGTATTTTAAGCCCGTATTATATAAGCTAAGTACTTATTAAAATAATAATCATATTAATATATATCTTTCTAATTTTTAAGTTAATAATATTTAATTTATATTTTTTAAAAAGGTCGTATTATAATTCGGGGTCCTCTAATATAATATTTATAAAATCGAACTTCTAGTTATTAAAGAAGCCCTAGGGGTCGATAATAACTACGTGTTTCGGTATTTTAATAATATATATTCAAGAATAAGTAGACGATTTAATAATAATAATAATAATAGGGTAATAGTAATAAATAGCGAGGAAGTAGCGTTTTTTAATTTTAATAAAGGAAACGAGGTAACGAATATACATATATATATATATATAAGTCGAAGTTAAAAGCGTAGTAAATATTAATAAGGTTAGTATTATACTTAATAATAATAATAAGGGTATTTTAAAAATTATACTATTATAAGCTATTATTATAGATTTGTTTAGTTTAAATAGAGAGTAGCTTTGGGCGATATTAAAAGCAATAAGGATAAAAAGAATCTTTATAAGCTCTAAGTAGTAGATATTAGCCTATTTAGCCCTTTTTTTTAAAAACCTTTATATTACTATTAAAGTTTAAAACCTCTGTGGTTAAAAAAGGCCGTTTATGACTATTATAGCTAATTATTATAGCTAATCATTACGGCTAACTTCTATTATTAACCTTTCTAACTAGTGCTATTATATAAGTATATTACTTAACTTATTATTAATAAGTAATAAAGTAGCTAACTTATCCCGAATTAAATAACGGTTTTTATATTAAAATTATTATATTATATTAAGTGCGTACTTAGGATATATTATATATATTATATAGTTAAAAAATATACTATATTATATAATTTCTTTTAAAAGCGTAATCCCGTTAAGGTTAATCTTTTATATTTATAAAGCCGGAAAAAAACTACTATATAAGCTATTATTACCCTTTAGAGTCCGGTCTGCCTCATTAGGGGCTAACTTTACCCTTATAAGCAAGCTAGTCTACTAGGGTTAATACTAAGTTTTTATTATATAATAAACTTTATAACTAATAATAACCGGCCGTAGCTATTAATATTAACTAAACTTAAAATATTAATAACCCTGTCACTATAGTATATTAATTACCCTCTAAATAGCTAAAAACTACCCCCTACTTTCTACTTTTTTTAATAGCTCTATATTTTTCTTTTTAATCTCTCCGAATTTCTTATTTTATTATAATAATATTAAAGTATTAATAATACTCCTAAGTTTATTAAGTATATCGAGGCTATATTATATAAGTTTAGTATTAATAATAGTAATTTTTATAAGGGTATTATTATTTTAAATCTTTAAGTTAATAATAATTAGTTTATACTCCTCTAAGTAATTCTTTTATAAATTAGGATCGTTAAGTATAATATTAATAAGATCGAAATACTAGCCCCTAAGGTATCCCTATAGGTTATTAAGTTATTAATATCTCGGTATTTTAAGTATTCTCAAAGTAAACGGTTCGATAATAATAATAATAATAATAGTAATAAATAGTAAGATAAGCGTTTTTAACTTTAATAAAAGAAATAAGGTAACGAATATATATATATATATACGAAATAAAGTTAAAAGTATATATTACTAATTAGTATTATTCTTAATAACAGTAACGAGGGTATTTTTAATATTACTATTATAAAGCCGTTATTTAAAAGGGCTACGAACTTAGCTAGGTACGTAGTAGGCTTATAAAATAGTAGCGTCCTGCGCCTAATATCGCTATTAATCCGTATTTATAAATTTTATAAAAAGGAAAGTTTAAAAAATAAAAGAAAATTAAAAAAATAGTTTAACAAGATAGTATAAGTATTTATTAATACTATATATTAATATTGTATAACTAATATTAAGAATTGCCCAAGTAGTTAGTAAAAGTAAAATAGTAAAATAAATAAATAAGCTATTATTATATTATTAATTTATATTTATAAACTTTATAAACCCCCCGACGGAGTAATCTACCGGGGCTATATTATATATTACGTATTAGGGAAAACTAAGTATATTACGCTCTATACTTAATTACTAATTAAAACTCCTAACCTTCCCCCGCTTCTAGCTATTTAGAGAGTAAGCTATACTTATTTTAATATATATAAGACCTCTTAGTACTAGCTTATATAAGTAGCTAGATCTTATATTATATACTCCTTTTTATTAAAAGTTAAAGAGCCCTTTATATAGTGGTTTTTTTCCGGCTTTATAAGCGCAAAAGATCGACCTTAATGGGATTACGCTTTTAAAAAAAATTATATAATATAGTATACTTTTTAATTATATAATATATATAATATATCCTAAGTACTTACTTAACGTAATATAGTAATTTCGATACGAAAACTGCTATATAATTCGGGATAGGTAAGTTACCCTTTTTAGCTATTTACTAACAATAGGCTAAGCAATATACTTACGTAGCGGCGCTAGTTAGAAAGGTTAATAGTAAAGGTTAGCTATAATAGTTAGCCGTAATAGTTAGTTATAATAATTAGAGGCGGCTTTCCTTAATTATAAAAGTTTTAAATTTTAATAATAATATAAAAGTTTCTAAAAAAAGGGCTAAATAAGCTAATACTTACTACTTTTTAGAGCTTATAAAGATTTTTTTTATTCTTATTGCTTTTAATATTACTTAAAGCTACTCTCTATTTAAACTAAATAAATTTACTAAATAAATTTATTAAATAAACTTATTAATATATAAACTACTACTTAAATAGTCTATTCTTAGTATATAATTAGTAATTAGTAAGCTAAAGATGCTTATTAATAAGTTTACTCCTCTTAGGCTAGGCGCCCTCTTTAGCTAGCTTAATACTATAGCTATTATAATTAATATAAATATATTTAAAAAGTAATAAAATACTTTTTAATAATACGGAATTTAGCTAAGTAATAATACGAACGCTATAAATAACTAAGCTAATATAGACGTTAAAATTTAGTATATTAACGTTAGTTTAGAAATTATATTTTACGGAGTTAAAAATCTTTTTAATATAGGCTATATTATAGATATAAAGGAATATATAAGGGGCCCCCTAACCCTTAATAAAAAGGAGTATATAATATAAGATCTAGTTACTTACGCAAGCTAGTACTAAGAGGTCTTATATATATTAGAATAGGTATAGCTCGCCCTCTAAACGAGCGGGGGAAGGTCGGGAGCTATTTTAATTAGTAGTTAGGTATAGAGCGTAATATACCTAGTTTTTTTTAATACGTAATATACGGTACGGCCCCGGCGGATTACTCCGTTAGGGGGAAGGAGCCCTTTATATATTCCTTTATATTTATAATATAGCCTATATTAAAAAGATTTTTAGTTTTATAAAATATAATTTCTAAACTAATATTAATATATTAAATCTTAATATTTATATTAGCCCGGCTATTTATAGTATTTATATTATTACTTAGCTAAATTCTATACTATTAAAAAGTACTTTATTAATCCTTAAATATATTTACGTTAGTTATAATAACTATAGCGTCGAACTAGCTAAAGAGGGTGCTTAGCTTAAGAGGAGTAGACTTATTAATCAGTATTTTTAGCTTATTAATTACTAACTATATACTAAGAATAAAGTAGTAGTTTATATATTAATAGGTTTATTTAGTAGATTTATTTAGTAAATTTATTTAGTTTAAATAGAGAGTAGCTTTAGGTAATATTAGAAACGATAAGGATAAAAAGAATTTTTACGAGTTTTAAAAAGTAATAAATATTAACTTATTTAGCCCTTTTTTTAGAAACCTTTACGTTATTATTAAAGTTTAGAACCTTTATAATTAAGGGCCGTTTTTAATTATTACGGCCGATTATTATAGCTAACTATTATAGCCGACCTCTATTATTAACCTTTCTAACTAACGCTACTACGTAAAGGGTAGTTTACTTATCCTAAATTATATAATAGTTTTCGTATTAAAATTACTATATTACGTTAAGTACGTACTTAGGGTATATTACGTATATTATATAGTTAAAAAGTATACCGTATTATATCATTTTTTTTAAAAATGTAATCCTATTAAGGTCGATCTTTTGCGAGTATAAAGCTAGAAAAAAACTACTATATAAACTTTATAAAAAAGAAAGTTTAAAAAGTAAAAGAAAATTTAAAAAATAGTTTAATAAAATAGTATAAGCATCTACTAATATTATATATTAATACTATATAACTAATATTAAGAATTGCCCGAGTAGTTAGTAAAGGTAGAATAGTAAAACAAAAGTAGTTTATATTAGTTTATAAAGCGCTTATAATAAAGTTAAAAACTAAATAAGTTCTTATTAATAAATAATAGTATTATAATAAAAGTAATTTAGTATTAATAAGCTATAAAATCTAGAGCTTTATATCCTATTTATTTAGTTATATTACCGAGCTATAGCTAATAAAAATACTTATAGTAAATTTAAGACTTTATAATAGTAATAACCTTAATATACCCCCTTTTCTTATTAATTACTATTTTATTAATTATTTAAAAGATGGTATAAAAGTTTACGTAGTTAGTAATAATATAAGACTTTAGGCTTTTATAAGTAGTCTTGGTAAATAAGTTTGTATATATATTAAAGTTTTAATATTTATTTATTTTATTATTCTACCTTTACTAGCTACTTGGGCGATTCTTAATATTAGTTATACGGTATTAATATATAATATTAGTAAATACTTATACTATCTCGTTAGACTATTTTTTCGATTTTCTTCTACCTTTTGAACTTTCCCTCTTATAAAGTTCATAAACACGGATTAACGGCGATAAGTTTTTATATTTATTAATAAAATACTAAGCTTATTAATAGCGGAGGGGGATATACGTATTAATTAAGTATAATAAAGCTAGAGTCTAGTTAGTAAAATCCGCTTAGAGCTTTTTTTAAATAATATTAAGATTAATTTCTAAATTTACGTAAAATACGTATATTTATAATTAATTAAAGCCCGTAAATATATACTTAAACTTAGTAACCTTAAGTTACTAAGTAATAAATAATTTATTAATATATAAGATCTTATTAAGTACTATAATTTATAAGTTATAGAGGAGAGTAGTAGTAGTAGCCTTTTACTCTTTATAAGCTAATATAAAAGCTTTAATAAGTTTTCTATTTTTATTAACGTTAAACTTATTTTAAACTTTTCTAGTACCGTTACTTAGCTATTTATATTTAATCTTAAGGTCTATATTCGTATTAATATAAAAAATATAAAATTAGAGTTAAATAATAAATAGGACCTTAAATAGGGCTGAGTAAAGGGTATTTTTAAAATTAATAATAGCTATACTTAGTACCTAAGTACCTACCTCTTATTAAATCGTATTAAATAATTATATAAGGAAGTTATATAATTCGTAGTATTTTAATAAAATAATAATAAAAGCGTAGTTAAATAGTAAGCTAGTATTTATAATATTAATAACCTAAAAAAGAGGTATTTTAAACTTGTTTATTTTATATATATTATTAAAGCCTACTACTTACGGAAAGCGCTTCTATATTCTTTTATATTATATAGTAGTGTTTTTCTAGCTTTATAAGTATAAAAGATCGACCTTAATAAGATTATGTTTTTAAAAGAAATTATATAATAGAGTATACTTTTGATTTATATAATATACGCAATATATCCTAAGTATATAGTTAATATAATATAATAATTTTAATACGAAAACTATTATTTAATTTAGGATAAGTAAGCTACCTTTTTTAGTTATTTATTAATAATAGGCTAAGTAATATACTTATATAGCGGCACTAGCTAAAAAGGTTAATAATAGAGGTTAGCCGTAATAATTAGCTATAATAATTAGCTATAATAATTAGCTATAATAATTAGAGGCGGCCTTTAACTATAAAGGTTTTAAACTTTAATAATAACGTAGAGGTTTTTAAAAAAAGGGCTAAATAAGTTAATATTTACTACTTAGAACTCGTAAAAATTCTTTCTATCCTTATCGCTTTTAATATTACCTAAAGCTACTCTTTATTTAAATTAAATAAATTTACTAAACAAATTTACTAAATAAATTTATTAAATAAATTTACTAAATAAATTTACTAAATAAACCTATTAATATATAAACTACTACCTCAATAAGAACCTACTTTATTCTTAGTATATAGTTAGTAATTAGTAAGTTAGAACTAAAGATACTTATTAATAAGTCTACCCCTCTTAGGCTAGGCACCCTCTTTAGCTAGCTCGATACTATAACTATTATAATTAATATAAGTATACCTAAGGAGTAGTAAATTACTTTTTAATAATATAAAATTTAGCTAAATAATATTATAAGCGCTATAAATAACTAGGTTAATACGGATATTAAGATTTAATATATTAACGCTAGCTTAGTTATAATAATTATAATAAATAAGTTAGAAATATATAAAGTTAAAATAATAAGCTAGTACTTTAAATAGCTCTTATAAAACCCCCTAGGTAATAATAATACTTATATAAAAAAAATAAATTATATTAAACCTAGCTACTTACGTAAGTTAGTTTTAAAAGGTCCTATACGTATTAGAATAGGTAAAGCTCGCCCTATAAGTAGCTAGAAGTAATAAAAAGTTAGAAGCTATTAATAAAAAGGAGATAATAGTTAAGTTAGTTAACTATTTTAGTTAGTCATTAGGTATAGAGCGCATTATACCTAGTTTTCTTTAATACGTAATATACAGTACGGCCCCGGTAAATTACTCCGTCGGGTGGATTCTTTTATATTATAAATAGGTCTATAATATAGCCTTAGGTAAGTTTAAGTTTTTTATTTTATTTTATAAGACGTAGTAATAGAAGCTGCGTGTCTAAATATTATAAAAAAACTACTTAAATAAGGGTCTTATTACTAAGGCACTCGAATTACTACTTTTACTACTTATTATAAACGTTTTTTTATTTAAAGTATAATAATATATTAGGTATATAGTTATGAATTATTATAAACATCTCGCGAGGCTTAATAATATTATACTTAAATAAGCTATTAATAAGAGTAGTTTATTTAGAAAAAAGCTAATAATAAGTAGAGTAGACCGATAAGTAGAAGGATAAGCCGTAATTATAATCTCTTAAAGTAGTAGCGTTAGGCGCCTAATACTATTATTAATAATCCGTTATAAACTTTATAAAAGGGAAAGTTAAAAAGGAGGAAAGAAATTCAAAAAAGATAGTTTATTAAGATAGTAGGAGTATTTATTAATACTATATATTAATACTATATAATTAATATTAAGAACTGCCTAAGTAAGTAATAAAGTATTACGACCTAATATATATAACTAAGACCAGGGCCCGCCACGTAGGCTTATAATAGCTATAATATACTATATATATAAGAGTATAGGAATATAAAGTAACTTTTATAGAACGGAAGAACTATAAATAAGTTATATAAAAATGAAAGTAATAATTACGTAATAAGGTAATTATTATAATTATTCTAAATAAGCGCTTATTAATATTTATTAAGCAATTACTTAATAAATAAGAGTAATTATTAATAAAGGATATATTTATAAATAGACTTATATATAATATAAACTTAAGCTAGACTTAGGGATAAACTTTTTATAGCTTTTTTAATAATTAACTTAGTATTAAATCTTATAATCGCTTTTAGTTATTTTTATTAAAAACCCCTTTTAATAAGACTATTATTAATTCCTAAAGCCTTATTTACTTTATAACTTATAAATATAGTTTTAGGGAAGCTATTTATGACTATAATACTATTTACTTAGTACTCGTAGCCTTAACTTTTACTAATATACTTATTACGACTAGCTAGCCATAATATAAAGGTAGAATATAAAATTAAATACTTAATTATACTTTTTCAAGCCCCCCGACGGAGTAATCCGCTAGGGCCGTACTATATATTATATATTAAGGAAAACTAAGTATATTGCGCTCTATACTTAATTACTAATTAAAATAGTAATTAACTAACTCGACTATTATCTTCTTTTTATTCACTTTTAATTTTCTACCGCTTTTAGCTATCTAAAGGGCGAGCTATACCTATTCTAACGTATATAAAACCTCCTAGTACTAGCCTATATAAGTAGCTAGATTTTATATTATATACTCCTTTTTACGTAGTTATAAACTTTATAAGAGGGAAAGTTAAAAAGTTAAAAAATTTAAAAAAAGAAAATAATTTATTAAGATAGTAGGAGTATTTATTAATACTATATACTAATACTATATAATTAATATTAAGAACCGCCTGAGTAACTAATAAAAATAAAATATAAAATTAAATACTCCTTCTTATTAAGGGTTAGGGGGCCCTTTATATATTCCTTTACGTTTATAATATAACCTATATTAAAAAGATTTCTAGCTTTATAAAATATAATTTCTAAATTAATATTAATATACTAAATTTTAGTATTTATACTAGCCTGGCTATTTATAATATTTATATTATTACTTAGCTAAACTCCGTATTATTAAAAAGTACTATACTACTCCTTAAGTATACTTACGTTAATTATAATTACTAGGGCGTCGAGGGGGCCTAAGAATTTATCGAGCCCTAGAGGGGGGTACCTATCGAGGGGCATTTTTAGAATAAGTTCTTAACGAGGTAGTATTTTAACTAACTAATCTCTTAACGAGGTAGTATTTCAACTAGCTAATCTCTTAACTAATTATTTAACTAATTATTTAGGTAGTAGTTTATATAGTAGTTTTTTTCCGGCTTTATAAGTATAAAAAATCGACCTTAATAAGATTACGGTTTTAAGGGAAATTATATAATATAGTATACTTTTTAACTATATAATATACGTAATATGTAGTTATGAACTTTATAGGAGGGAGAGTTGAAAAGGTAGAAAATCTGAAAAAAATAGTCTATCGAGACAGTGGGAGTATCCATTGCTACTGTGTATTAATATTGTGTAAATAATATCGAGAATCGCCCGAGCAGCCAGCAAAGGCAGAATGAAAAAAACAAATACTTATAAAGCTAAAAAAAAAAACTACTATATAAAGGTTTTAAATTTTAATAACGACGTAGAGGTTTTTAAAAAAAAGGGCTAAATAGGCTAATATTTACTACTCTTCGTACTAGAGCTTATGAAAATTCTTTTTATTTTTATTATTTTTAATATTACTTAAAGCTACTCTCTATTTAAACTAAATAAATTTACTAAATAAATTTACTAAATAAATCTACTAAATAAACTTAATAATATATAAACTACTACCTAAATAGCTAGTTAAATAATTAGTTAAGAGGCTAGCTAGTTAAAATATTATTTTAATAAAAACCTAAAAATACTTATTAATAAGTCTACCCCTCTTAGGCTAGGCGCCCTTAGCTAGTTTAATATTATAGCTATTATAACTAATATAAATATACTTAAAGAGTAGTAAAGTACTTTTTAATAATACGGAATTTAGTTAAGTAATATTATAAGTATTATAAATAGCTAGGCTAGTATAAATATTAAAATTTAGTATATTAATACTAACTTAGTTATAATAATTATAATAAATAGGTTAGAAGTATATAGGGTTAAGGTAATAAGCTAGCGTTTTAAATAGCTCTTATAAAACCCCTAGGTAATAATAATATTTATATAAAAAAAGAGATTATATTAAACCTAATTACTTATATATACTAATACTAAGAGGTCTTATGCGCATTAGAGTAAATAAAGCTCGCCCTATAAGTAAATAGTAAAAGATTAGGAGCTATTTTAGTTAATAATTAGGTATAGAGCGTATTATACTTAGTTTTTCTTTATATATAATATATAGTACGGCCCCGGCAGATTGCTCCGTTAGGGGGAGGTAATAATATATATATTAATAAGTTTATTTAATAAGTTTATTTAGTAGATTTATTTAGTTTAAATAGAGCTTTAGGTAATATTAAAAGTAATAAGGATAAAAAGAATCTTTACGAGCTCTAGTATAATATTAGCCCTTTTAGCCCTTTTTTTAAAAACCTCTCTGTCGCTATTAAAGTTTAGAACTTCTATAATTAAGAGCTACCTCTAACTTTTATAACTAACCTTTATTATTAACCTTTTTAACTAATACTATTACGTGAATATATTACTTAGCTTATTATTAATAAGTAATAAAATAGCTTACTTATTCCGAGTTATATAGCGGTTTTTATATTAAAATTATTATATTATATTAAGCACGTACTTAGGGTATATTATATATATTATATAGTTAAAAAGTATATTATATTATATAATTTCATTTAAAAACGTAATCCCGTTAAGGTCGATCTTTTGTACTTATAAAGCCGGAAAAAAAAAAAACTATTATATACTCTTTTGAAGTTCTTAATTATATTATTAAGTTTAGGTTTATTTATATTATTTCATTATATTAAAAGGTTATTAATAAAGGTAACGCTTATTATAATATATTTATTTATTTTTTATAAGTTAATATTATAAATATAATATTTATTAAAGCGGTCTTTTTATAGCTCGGGGTCGTTTAATACAATATTTATTTATGTTTATATTCTATTCTTACTAGCTACTCGGGCCGTTCTTAATGTTAATTATATAATATTAATATATAGTATTAATAAATACTCCCATTATTTTAATAAACTATTCCTTTTAGATTTTCCTTAACTTTCTCTCTTATAAAGTTTATAACTATAGATTATTAACGGTAATATTAAGTACCCAACGCTATTATTTTATAAGCTTACGTACCTAGCTAAGTTAGCTACTTTTTTAAGTAATAATAGCTTATAATAGTATAATATTAGAAATACCCTCGTTATTATTATTAAATGATATTAACCTTTATAAGCATAATATCTACCCTAATACCTTTAATTTTAATTTATATATATATATATATATTCGTTACCTCGTTTTTTTTATTAAAATTAAAGACGCTTCTTTTATTATTTATTACTATTGCGCTATTATTATTACGCTATTACTATTATTCTTATTATTGAACTATTTACTTTAAATATATCTTATTAAAATACTAAGATACTAATAGCTCGTTAACCCTTAAGGCTCTTTTAATAATTAGAAGTTATTTAATTTTATAAATATTATACTAAATAACCCCGAGTTATAAAAAGACTACTTTAATAAACACTATATTTATAATATTAACTTATAAAAATCGAATAAATATATTATAATAAGCATCGCCCTTATTAATACCTTTTTAATATAATAAAATAATATAAATAAGCTTCAAGTTAATAATATAATTAAGAGCTTAAAAAGAGCGTAATTAAGTATTAATTTTTATATTCTGCCTTTATTAGCTATTTAAGCGGTTCGTAATATTAATTATATAGTATTAATATATAGTATTGATATATAGTATTAATATATAGTATTAATATATAGTATTAATATATACTCTTACTATTTTTATAAACTATTGTTTTAGATTTTCCTTAACTTTCTTTTTTATAAAATTTATAACCCCCCCGACGGAGCAATCCGCCGGGGCTATATTATATATTACGTATTAAGGAAAACTAGGTATAATACGCTCTATACTTAATTATTAACTAAAATAGTTAACTAACTTAATTATTATCTCCCTTTTATTAATAATTCTTAACTTTTTATCGCCCGCTTATAAAGCGAGCTTTATTTATTTTAATATATATAAAACTTCTTAATATTAGTTTATATAAATAGCTAAGTTTAATATAATTACTTCTTTTATATAAGTATTATTATTATTTAGGGGGTTTTATAAGAACTATTTAAAATATTAAATTATTATTCTAACCCTATATACTTTTAACCCGTTTATTATAGCTATTATAACTAAATTAATATTAATATATAAAATCTTAAAATCTATATTAGCTTAGCTATTTATAATATTTATAATATTACTTAGCTAAATTCTATATTATTAAAAAGTACTTTATTATTCTTTAGGCATACTTACGTTAGCTATAATAACTATAGTATCGAACTAGGTAAGGGCGCCTAGCCCGAGAGGGGTAAACTTATCGACGAGTATTTTTAGGTTCTTATCGAAGTAGTAGTTTATATATTAATAGGTTTATTTAATAGATTTATTTAGTAAATTTATTTACTTTAAATAGAGCTTTAAGTAATATTAAAAGTAATAAGCATAAAAAAAATCTTTATAAGCTCTAAAAAGTAATAAATATTAACCTATTTAGCCCTTTTTTTAAAAACCTCTACGTTATTATTATAGTTTAGAACTTCTATAGTTAAAAAAGGCTATTTTTAACTATTATAACTAACTATTATAGTTAATTATTATAATTAACTTTTACTATTAACATTTTTAATTAGTACCGCTACGTAAGTATATTACTTAGCTTATTATTAATAAGTAGCTAAAGAGGGTAGTTTACTTATCTTAAATTAAATAGCGGTTTTTATATTTAAATTATTATATTACGTTAAGCGCGTACTTAAAATATATTACGTATATTATATAATTAAAAAGTATATTATATTATATAATCTTTTTTAAAAGTATAATCTTATTAAGGTCGATCTTTTATACTTATAAAGCTAAAAAAAAACTATTATATAAAGTTTATAACTACGGATTATTAATAATAATATTAAGTACCTAACGCTACTACTTTATAAGCCTACGCACCTAGCTAAGTTACCTACTTTCTTAAGTAATAATACCTTATAATAGTATAGTATCGGAGATACCCTCGTTACTATCGTTAAATAAGAGTTTTGTTATTAGGGTAGTACTATTTAGTTATTAGGGTAGTAACCTACTTTTTAGACTAATTAGAGCCTGCTATCTAAACTCTAAACTTTTTAGCCCCGCTATACTTACCTACGGGCTACCTAGCGAATGTACGTTATAATTATATAAAGTAGCTACGGGTACGTATTATTATAATTACTTACGGTTATAATTACTTACTTAATTACTTATTTAACTATTTTTTTTAATAAGTAACTATAACCGTGGGTAATTACGACCGTACGTACCCGTAGCTACTTTATATAATTATAATATATAAATATAACTATAAATAATTACGACTATAAATAATTACGCTAAGTAGCCCGTAAGCAAGTATAGCGGGTATAGGTATAGGGTAGTAGTTCGGGCTCTATAGCTATAAGCCCTTATTAGTTTAAAAAGTGGGTTACTACCCTAATAGCTAAATAGTACTGCCCTAATAGCAAAACTCTTAAATAATACTAACCTTACGATATTTACTTTTTAAGTTTACTTATATATATATATATTCGTTACCTCGTTTTTTTTATTAAAATAGAAAAACGCTTCCCTTATTATTTATTATTATTATATTATTATTATTATACTATTATTATTATATTATTATTATTACTATTACTATTTAACTATTTACTTTAAATATACTTTATTAAAATACTAAGACGCTAACTCGTCGACCCTTAGGGCTTTTTTAATAACTAGAAGTTCGATTTTATAAATATTATACTAAATAACCCTAAGTTATAAAAAGACTATTTTAATAAATATTATGTTGATAATATTAACTTATAGAAAATGAATAGATATATTATAATAAATATTACTCTTATTAAAACCTTTTTAATATAATAAAATAATATAAATAAGCTTAGGCTTACTAATATAATTAAAAGCTTAAAAAGAGTATAAGCGAGCGTATTAAATAAGAATATTAAAAAGAGGTTATTATTAAATAAGATAAAGGGAGAAAATAAGGGGTAGTATTTAGGTATTAAGAAAGTAATTAATATATTATAATAGCGGGGTCGTTAGTATTTAATAATAATTACGGCTAATTATAATTAGTTATAAAGTTTTATTACGTAATAAAAACACTTGATATTAAGCTTAATAGACTAGCTTGCTTATAAAGGCGAAGATAGCCCCTAATAAGGCGGACCGGACCCCAAAGGGGCGTAATTAAGTATATTTGTTTTTTTATTTCTACCTTTACTGGCTGCTCGGGCGATTCTCAATATCGGTTACATAGTAATAACACATAGTATTAGTGGATACTCCTACTGTCTTATTAGACTATTTTTTTTAGATTTTCTACCTTTTTGAACTTTCCCTCTTACAAAGTTTATAATCACGGATTATTAACGGCGATATTAGGCGCCCGACGGTAATTAAGTATATTAAATAAGAATATCCCTTTGGGGTCCGGTCCGCCTTATTAGGGGCCATCTTTACTTTTATAAACAAGCTAGTCTATTGGGGTTAATATTAAATATTTTTATTACGTACTTTAATAAAACTTTATAACTAATTATAGCCGGCCGTAGCCGCTACTAATTATTAATACTAACTAAACTTAAGATATTAAGGATTTTACTATTTATTTTTATATTTTACTTTTACTAGCTACTCGGGCGATTCTTAATATTAATTATATAATAATAATATATAGTATTAATAAATACTCCTACTATCTTAATAGACTATTTTTCTTTTTTAGATTTTCTACCTTTTTAACTTTCCCTCTAATAAAGTTTATAACTACGGATTATTAACGGTAATAATAAGTATTACTATCTTATAAGCCCGCGTACCTAGACGATCCTACTTTAATATATTAATTACTCTCTAAACAGCTAAAACCTACCTCTTATTTTCTAACTTATTCAATAACTCAAGAATATCCTTTTTAGTCTTTTTAAAACTCTTATTTTACTATTATTATACTAAGATATTAGTTATACTCTATAGTTAATTAAGTATTTTATAAAAACTATTTTATATTAGTTAAGTATTAATAAGAATAATACCTATATTAATATACGTATTTTAGATCTTTAAGTCGATAATATCTAATCCGTATTCTTTAAAATAACCTTATTATAATTCGGGGTCCTCTAGTATAATACTTATAGGATCGAACTTCTGGCCCTTAAGGCATCCCTATAAATTAATAAGTTAGCGTCTTAGTATTTCAATAATATTTATTTAAAATAAATAATTTAATAATAATAATAATAGTAATAGTACGATAATAATAAATAGTAAGGGAAATAGCGTTTTTTAATTTTCATAAAAGAAATAAGGTAATAAATATATATATATATATATAAATAAAGTTAAAAAGTAAACATAAGGTTAGCGCTAGCTATTTTTAATAATAGTAATAATAATATTTTTAATATTATTATTATAAACTACTATTACCTAGAGGGCTATAAACTTAGCTAAGTAAATAGCTTATAAAGTAGTAATATCGTATTTAATATTATTATTAATCTATAATTATAAATTTTATAAAAGGGAAAGTTTGAAAATGTAAAAGAATATTTAAAAAAATTAGTTTAACGAGATAGTAAGAATATTTATTAATACTATATATTGATACTATATAATTAATATTAACCCTTTGGGGTCCGGTCCGCCTTATTAGGGGCTATTTTTGCCTTTATAAGTAAGCTAGTTTATTAGGGTTAATATTAAGTATTTTTATTGCGTATTTTATAAAACTTTATAACTAACTATAGCTAGCTATAGCCGTTATTAACTATTAATACTAACTAAACTTAAGATATTAACGACCCCGCTGCCGTAGTATATTAATTACCCTCGAAATAGCCAAAAACTACCCCCTACTTTTTACCTTTTCTAATAGTACTAGATTTTTCCTTTTAATCTCTCTAAATTTCCTATTTTATTATAATAATATTAAAGTATTAATAATATTTCTAAATTTATTAAGTATATTGAGGCTATATTATATAAGTTCGGTATTAATAATAGTAATACTTATAAGGGTATATACGTTTTTTCGGATTTTTAAGTTAATAGTAGTTAGTTTATATTCTTTTAAATAATCCTTTTATAGATCGGGATTACCCCCCGATAGAGTAATCCGCCGGGGCCGTACCGTATATTACGTATTAAAGAAAACTGGGTATAATGCGCTCTATACCTAACTACTAACTAAAATAATTAACTAACTTAATTATTATCTCCCTTTTATTAATAGCTCCTAACCTTCTACCACCCGCTTATAAAATAAGCTTTACCTACTTTAATACGTATAAAACCTCCTAATACTAGCTTATATAAATAGCTAGGTCTAATATAATCTATTCTTTTATATAAATATTATTATTACTTAGGAGGTTTTATAAGAGCTATTTAAAGTATTAACTTATTACTCTAAACTTATATACTTTTAGCCCGTTTATTATAATTATTATAACTAGACTAATATTAATATATTAAATCTTAATATCTATATTAACCTAGCTATTTATAATATTTATAATATTACTTAGCTAAATTCCGTATTATTAAAAAATATTTTATTATTTTTTAAACGTATTTATATTAGTTACGATAGCTATAGTATTAAACTAGCCAAAGAGGGCGCTTAGTTTAAAAGGAATAAACTTATTAATAAGTATTATTAGCCTATTAATTACTAATTATATACTAAAAGAGTAGGTTCTTATTAAAGTAGTATTTTAACTAGCTAACCTCTTAACTAGTTATTTAACTAGCTATTTAAATAATAGTTTATATATTAATAAGTTTATTTAGTAAATCTATTTAGTAAATTTATTTAGTAAATTTATTTAGTAAATTTATTTAGTAAATTTATTTAGTAAATTTATTTAGTTTAAATAGAGAGTAGCTTTAGATAATATTAAAAATAATAAGGATAGAAAAAATCTTTACGAGCTTTAATACGAAGAGTAATAAATATTAGCTTATTTAGCCCTTTCTTTAAAAACCTTTATATTATTATTAAAATTTAGAACCTCTACGGTTAAAAAAGGCTACTTCTAACTATTATAGTTAATTATTACGGCCGACTATTATAGCTAACTATTATAGCCGACTTTTATTATCGACCTTTCTAGCCGGCGTTACTACGTAAGTATATTACTTAGCTTATCGTTAGTAAGTAATAGGGTAGCTTACTTATCCCGAATTAAATAGTAGTTTTTATATTAAAATTACTATATTATATTAAGTACATACTTAGGATATATTATATATATTATATAGTTAAAAAGTATATTATATTATATAATTTTTTTTAAAAGCGTAATCCTATTAAGGTCGATTTTTTATACCTATAAAGCTGAAAAAAAAAACCACTATATAGATCGAGATTATCGAAAATAATATTAATAAGATCGAACTACTAGCCCTTAAAATATCCCTATAGGTTAATAAGTTAGCGTTTTAGTATCTTAAATATTTTTAAAAATAGGTAAATAGTTCGGTAGTAATAATAATAGTAATAAGGTAATAGCGATAGGGTAATAATAATAAATAGCGAGGGAAGTAGCGTTTTTTAATTTTAATAAAAAAAACGAAGTAACGAATATATATATATATATATATATAAGTAAAATTAAAAAGTAGGTATTAGTAATAAGAAAATCGGTATTATTCTTAACGACGGTAACGAAAGTATCTCTAATACTATACTATTATAAGCTACTATTACCTAAAGGGGCGATAAACTTAGCTAAGTGCGTAGGTTTATAAGGTAATAGCGTCGGGGACTTAATATTATTATTAATTAATACCTACTTAATATCTAGCCGTAGTTATAAACTTTATAAGAGGGAGAGTTAAAAAAGTAAAAAATCTAAAGAAATAGTCTATTAAAATAGTAAGAGTATTTATTAATATTATATATTAATACTATATAATTAATATTAAGAATCGCCCGAGTAGCTAGTAAAGGTAGAAAATATAAATAAATAATTAATATTAAGAATTACCTGAGTAGCTAATAAAAATAGAAATAATAAGTAAATAAATAAGAATATTACGGAGAGGTTATTATTAAATAAGATAAAGAGAGAAAGTAACGGGTAATATTTAGTTATTAAAAAAATAATTAATATATTATAATAATAAGGTTACTAGTATTTTAAATTTAGTTAGTATCGATAATTAATAAAGGCTATAGCCGGCTATAGCTAGTTTTAAAGTTTTATTAAAATATATAATAAAAATACCTAATATTAACTCTAATAGACTAGCTCACTTATAAAAGCAAAAATAGCCCTTAATAAGGCGGACCGGACCCTAAAGGGAATATAAAATTTATAAAATCGAACTTTTAATTATTAAAAAAGCTTTAAGAGTTAACGAGTTATTAATAACGTCTTAGTATTTTAATAAAGTATACTTAAAATAGATGATTAAATCCCCCCGACAGAGCAATCCGCTAGGGCCGTACTATATATTACGTATTAGGGAAAACTAAGTATATTACCCTCTATACTTAATTATTAATTAAAATAATAATTAACTAACTCGACCGTTATTTTCTTTTATTAACTCCCGACCTTCCCCCGCCTATCTAGAGGGTAAGCTATATTTATTTTAATATATATAAAACCTCTTAATACTAGCCTATATAAATAACTAAATCCTATATTATATACTCCTTTTTATCCCTCTAACGGAGTAATCCGCCGGGGCCATACTATATATTACGTATTAAGGAAAACTAAGTATAATACGCTCTATACTTAATTACTAATTAAAACTCCTAACCTTCTACCGCCCGCTTATAAAACGAGCTTTACTTATTCTAATATATATAGGACCTCTTAGTACTAGCCTATATAAGTAACTAAGTTTAATATAATCTATTTTTTTATATAAGTATTATTATTACTTAGGGGGTCTTATAAGAGCTATTTAAAGTACTAACTTATTTTCCTAATTTTATATACTTCTAGCTTATTTATTATATAATGGTTTTTTTCTAGCTTTATAGGCGCAAAAGATTAACCTTAACGGGATTACGTTTTTAAGGGAAATCATATAATATAATATACTTTTTAACTATATAATACGTATAATATATCCTAAGTACGTACTTAATATAATATAATAATTTTAATATAAAAACTGCTATATAATTTAGGATAAGTAAGTTACCCTGTAGTAGTACTAGTTAGAAAAGTTAATAATAAAGGTCGGCTATAATAGTTAGCTATAATAGTCGGCTATAATAGTTAGAAGCGGTCCTTAACTATAGAAGTTCTGAACTTTAATAGTAACGTAGAGGTTTCTAAAAAAAAGGCTAAATAGGTTAATATTTATTATTTAGAGCTTATAAAGATTCTTTTTATCCTTATTGTTTTTAATATTACTTAAAGCTCTATTTAAACTAAATAAATTTATTAAATAAATTTACTAAATAAACTTATTAATATATAAACTACTACTTCAATAAGAACCTACTCTCTTAGTATATAGTTAGTAATTAGTAGGCTAAAGATGCCTATTAATAAGTCTACTTTTCTCGGGCTAGGTACCCTTAGCTAGCTTAATACTATAGCTATTATAATTAACGTAAATATACTTAAGAAGTAATAAAATATTTTTTAGTAATACGGAATCTAGTTAAGTAATAATACGAACGCTATAAATAGCTAGGCTAATACGGACGTTAAAATCTAATATATTAACGCTAACTTAAAAATTATGCTTTATAGAGCTAGAAATCCCTCCGATACGGGCTATATTATAAATATAAAAGAATATATAAGGGGCCCCCTAATTCTTAATAAGAAGGAGTATATAATATAAAATCTAGCTACTTATATAGGCTAGTACTAAGAGGTTTTATATATATTAGAATAAATATAACTCGCCCTCTAAACGGCTAGAAGTGGGGGAAGGTCGGGAGTTATTTTAATTAGTAATTAAGTATAGAGCGTAATATACCTAGTTTTCCCTAATACGTAATATACGGTACGGCCCCGGCGGATTGCTCCGTCGGGGGGAGCCCGTTCATTATAATTATTATAATTAAGTTAATATTAATATATTAAATCCTAGTATCTATACTAGCCCGGCTATTTATAGTACTTATGATATTACCTAGCTAAATTCTATATTATTAAAAAGTATTTTATTATTTCTTAAGTATATTTATATTAATTATAATAGTTATAGCGTCGAGCTAATTAAAAAGAGTACTTAGCCTAAGAGGGGTAGATTTATTAATAAGTATTTTTAGCTTATTAATTACTAACTATATATTAAGAGTAGAGTAAGTTCTCGTTAAAGTAATATTTTAACTAGTTAACTTCTTAACTAGTTATCTAACTAGCTATCTAAGTAGTAGTTTATATATTAATAGGTTTATTTAGTAGATTTATTTAATAAATTTATTTAGTAGATTTATTTAGTAGATTTATTTAGTTTAAATAAAGTAGTTTTAAATAATATTAAAAACGATAAGGATAAAAGGAATCTTTATAAGCTCTAAGTAATAAATATTAGCCTATTTAGCCCTTTTTTTTAAAAACTTCTATATTACTATTAAAGTTTAAAACCTCTATAGTTAAGGAAGGCCGTTTTTAATTACTACGGCCGACTATTATAGCTAACTATTATAACTAATTATTATAACCGACTTTTACCGTCGACCTTTCTAACTAGTACTACTGTAAAATAACTTACTTATCCTAAATTAAATAGTAGTTTTCGTATTAAAATTACTATCTTATATTAAGCGCGTACTTAAGATATATTACGTATATTATATAATTAAAAAGTATACTATATTATATAATTTTTTTTTAAAAGCGTAATTCCGTTAAGGTCGATCTTTTATACTTATAAAGCTAAAAAAAAAAAAACTGCTATATACTCCTTTTTATTAAAGATTAAGAGGCCCCTTATATATTCCTTTATATTTATAATATAGCCCGTATTTCCCTCTAATAGAGCAATTTACCGGGGCCGTACTATATATTACGTATTAAAGAAAACTAAGTATATTACGCTCTATACCTAATTACTAATTAAAATAGCTCCTAACTTTCTCTTACTTTTAGCCGTTTAGAGAGCAAGTTATACTTACTCTAATATATATAAAACTTCTTAATACTAGTTTATATAAGTAGCTAGATCCTATATTATATACTCTTTTTTATTAAAAGTTAGGGGGCCCTTTATATATTTCTTTATATTTATAATATAGCCCGTATTAAAGGGATTTCTAGCTCTATAAAATATAATTTTTAAGCTAATATTAATATATAAAATCTTAATATTTATATTAACCTAGCTATTTATAATATTCGTATTATTACTTAGTTAGATTTTATATTATTAAAAAGTATTTTATTATTTTTAAGCGTATTTATATTAGTTATAATAGTTATAGTATTAAGCTAGCCGAGCGCGCCTAGCCCGAGAGGGGTAGACTTATTAATAGGTATTTTTAATAAAGTAGTAGTTTATATATTAATAGGTTTATTTAGTAAATTTGTTTAGTAGATTTATTTAGTTTAAATAGAGAGTAGTTTTAGGTAATATTAAAAGCGATAATGATAAAAAGAATTTTTATAAGCTCTAGTATATAAATATTAACTTATTTAGCCCTTTTTTTAAAAACCTCTATATTATTATTAAAGTTTAGAACTTCTATAGTTAAGGGCCGCTTTTAATTATTATAACCGACTATTATAGCTAACTATTGTAGCTAATTTTTATTATTAACCTTTTTAATTAGCACTACTATAGGGTAGCTTACTTATTTTAAATTATATAATAGTTTTCGTATCGAAATTATTATATTACGTTAAGTACGTATTTAAAGTATATTATATATATTATATAATTAAAAAGTATATTATATTATATAATTCTTTTTAAAAGCGTAATCCCGTTAAGGTTGATCTTTTGCGCTTATAAAGCTAGAAAAAAAAACTATTATATAGCTCGTATTAAAGAGATTTTTAATTTTATAAAATATAATTTCTAAATTAATATTAATATATTAAATTTTAATATCCGTATTAGCCTAGCTATTTATAATATTCGTACTATTATTTAGTTAAATTTTATATTATTAAAAAATACTTTATTATTTTTAAGAATTAATATACTGCCGTCGTAAATTAATATACTAACGTTACTCTTATATTAATATTGCTATTTTATTTTTTTAATTAGTTTTAGAAAAATAGTACTTCTTTATAAATGTAGTAAACGTAATTATATTAATATAGCTATTCTTATTATCCTTTCTAACTTAAGCTCTAATTTAAAAGTTTTAAAAATAAGAATATTACTATAACCTACGTACTCATTTAGAATTACTATATTATTTATTTAAAATTCATAAATCTTAAATTAGTTAATAATATAAGCTTTTATAAATCTTAAATAAATAAAGCTTTTTTTTTATATATTTAAAATATATAAAAAGTAAATTATAATAACGTCCGCTTAATTACCTCTTTTAACGTAATTATAATAATTTATTATTATTATAAACTATTTTTTATTAACTCTATTTTTTTTAAATACTAAGCTATATTAACTATTTATTTATATAATTCCTTATTATCCTCCCCTTATTAAGAACGTTAAATTAGTTTTTTATTTATTATTAAAATAAGCTTAATATTTAGTTTTAACTTAGCTAATTTAGTTTTTTTATAAGCTTAGCTAGTATTAACTTATTCTTATTTTTAAATAAGCGGCCTTACTTTTTATTACTTATACCTTAATTATTATAAATAGTACGGGCTTAACTAACTAACTAGCTTTTTTTAAATAAGGCTAGTTATAATAAAATAAGCTATACTATACTCTTTAGCTTATTATAAAGGGATATAATAATCTTAGGGTTAAAGATTTAATAATATAGATTTAAAAAAAACGTTTTTTAAAAATATTATTAAGAGTATATAGTGGTTTTTTTCCGGCTTTATAGGCGCAAAAGATCGACCTTAATAGGATTATACTTTTAAAAGAAATTATATAATATAGTATATTTTTTAATTATATAATACGTATAATATACTCTAAGTATATATTTAATATAATATAGTAATTTTAATACGAAAACTACTATATAATATAGGATAAGTAAGCTACCCTCTTTAGCTATTTATTAATAATAAGCTAAGTAATATACTTATGTAGCGGTACTAGTTAAAAAGGTCAATAATAAAGGTTAGCCGTAATAATTAGCTATAATAGTTAGTTATAATAGTTAGAGGCGGCCTTCTTTAATTATAGAGGTTCTGAACTTTAATAGTAACGTAGAGGTTTTTAAAAAAAGGGCTAAATAGGTTAATATTTATTACTTTATTATATTAGAACTTATAAAGATTCTTTTTATCCTTATTATTTTTAATATTACCTAAAGCTCTATTTAAACTAAATAAATTTACTAAATAAATCTACTAAATAAACCTATTAATATATAAACTATTACGTCTATCGAGATAGAGGGAGTATCTATTATTACTGTGTATTAATACTGTGTAATCGATATCGAGAACCGCCCGAGCAACTAGCAAAGGCAGAATAAGAAAAACAAATATAAACTATTACTTAAATAGTTTACTCTACGTATATAGTTGGTAATTAGTAGGCTAAAGATGCTTATTAATAAGTCTACCCCTCTCGGGCTAAGTACCCTTAGTTAACTTCACGCTATAACTATTATAACTAATATAAATATATTTAAAAAATAATAAAATACTTTTTAATAATATAGAATCCGGCTAGGTAATAGTATAAAGACTATAAATAGCCGGGTTAATATAAATATTAAGATTTAGTATATTAATATTAATTTAAAAATTATATTTTATAAAACTAAAAATCCTTTTAATATAACTTATATTATAAACGTAAGGGAATATATAAAGGGCCCCCTAACCCTTAATAAAAAGGAGTATATAATATAAAATCTAGTTTTTTATATAGTAGTTTTTTTCTAGCTTTATAGGCGCAAAAGATCGACCTTAACGGGATTACGTTTTTAAGGGAAATTATATAATATAGTATACTTTTTAATTATATAATATATATAATATATCCTAAGTACGTACTTAACGTAATATAGTAATTTTAATATAAAAACTACTATATAATTTAGGATAAGTAAGTTACTTTATAGTAGTACTAATTAAAAAGGTTAATAATAGAGGTTAGCCGTAATAATTAGTTATAATAATTAATTATAATAGTTAGAGGCGGCCCTTAACTATAGAGGTTCTAAACTTTAATAGCGACGTAGAGGTTTTTTAAAAAAAGGCTAAATAGGCTAATATTTACTACTCTTTAGAGCTCGTAAAAATTCTTTTTATTCTTATTACTTCTAATATTACCTAAAGCTTTATTTAAACTAAATAAATTTACTAAATAAATCTATTAAATAAACCTATTAATATATAAACTACTACCTTAATAAGAACCTACTCTACTCCTAGTATATAGTTAGTAATTAGTAAGCTAAAGATGCCCGTTAATAAGTCTACCCCTCTCGGGCTAAGCGCCCTTAGTTAGCTCGATATTATAGTTATTATAATTAATATAAGTACGCTTAAAAAGTAATAAAATATTTTTTAATAATACGGAATCTAGCTAAGTAATAATATAAATACTATAAATAGCTAGGTTAATATAAATATTAAAATTTAGTATATTAATATTAGCTTAGAAATTATATTTTATAGAGCTAGAAATTTTTTTAATATAGGTTATATTATAGACGTAAGGGAATATATAAAGGGCCCCCTAACCCTTAATAAAAAGGAGTATATAATATAGGATTTAGCTACTTACGTAAGTTAGTATTAAGAGGTCTTATATACGTTAGAGTAGGTATAGCTCGCCCTTTAGACGGGCGGGGGAAGGTCGGGAGTTTTAATTAGTAGTTAGGTATAGAGCATAATATACTTAGTTTTCCCTAATACGTAATATATAGTACGGCCCCGGCGGATTGCTCCGTCGGGGGGATCTAGTTTTTTATATAAGCTAGTATTAAGAGGTTTTATATATATTAGAGTAAGTATAGCTCGCTCTCTAAACGGCTAGAACTTAGAGGACTTTACGTAGGAAAAAGTCGGGAGCTATTAATAAAAAGAAAATAATAGTTAAGTTAGTTAACTATTACTACGGTTTTAATTAGTAATTAGATATAGAGCGCAATATACTTAGTTTTCTTTAATACGTAATATACAGTACGGCCCCGGCGGATTACTCCGTTAGGGGGATTACTAAGAGTATACTTCTTATTTACTAAAAGTAGCTAAATTTAATATTTTAAAATAGATCTTATAATAATTCAGGATACTTAGCTTAATTAAAATAATATAATTTAAATTATAAGATCCGAGGGGGTCTAAAAATAGCCTCTTATTAAATAATATTACTTTTTTTATAAACTAGCTTTATATCTTAATTAAAATAAAATATTTTAAAAAAAGTATTATTTAAAGTTTACTTAAGTATTTAAAATAAGTACTTATATACTCCCGGCCTATAAATACCTTATTTTTTATATAAGCTTAGTAAAAGTATAGCTTTTAATTACTAATTATATTTTATATAATATTAATAAGCTAATATAAATAACTAAGACTATTTAAGAAATATATTTTAATATTATTATTACTTAACTTAGTACTAAAAACAACGTAAGTACTAAAGTTCTAATATTTTTAAATAAAATAACGGGCCTATTATATTTTTAAAAATAAATATATTATATAAAAGTATTAAAAGATTAGGTATTAGTTATTAAACTCTTTATAGAGCTTAGTCTAGGCTTTTTTAAAAATATACTTAGTCTTAGCCCTTTGGGGTCCGGTCCGCCTCATTAGGGGCCATCTTCGCCTTTATAAGCAAGCTAGTCTATTAGGGTTAATATCGAGTGTTTTTATTACGTACTTTATAAAACTTTATAACTAACTATAGCTAGCCATAGCCGTCACTAAGTAGTATATTAATTACCCTCCGAATAGCTAAAAACTACCCCCTACTTTTTGCCTTTTTTAATAACACTAGATTTTTCCTTTTAATCTCTCCGAATTTCTTATTTTACTATAGTAATATTAAAATATTAATAACACTCCTAAGTTTATAAAGTATATCGAGGCTATATTATATAAGTTCGGTATTAATAATAATAATATTTATAAGAGTATATACGTCTTTTTGGATTTTTAAGTTAATAATAACTAGTTTATATTCTTTTAAATAATTCTTTTATAAATCGAGATTATTAAGGATAATATTAATAAGATCGAATTACTAACCCTTAAAGTATCCCTATAAGTCGATAAGTTAGCGTTTTAATATTCTAAATATTCTTAAAATAAACGGTTTAGTATTAATAGTAATAGTAATAAGGTAACAGTAATAGGGTAATAGTAATAGATAGTAAGGGAAGTAGCGTTTTTTAATTTTAATAAAACAAACGAGGTAATAAATATATATATATATATATAAGTAAAGTTAAAAGTGTAGTAAATATTAGTAAAATCGGTTTTATTCTTAATTATAGTAATAAGGGTATCTCCGATATTATATTATTATAAGTTATTATTACCTAGAGGGGTAATAAACTTAGCTAAGTACGCGGGCTTATAAAGTAGTAGTATTAGGTACTTAATATCGTTATTAATTAATCCGTAGTTATAAACTTTATAAAAGGGAGAGTTAAAAAAGTAGAAAATTTAAAAAAAATAGTTTATTAAAATAGTGGGAGTATTTATTAATACTATATATTAATATTATATAATCGATATTAAGAATTACTAGAGTAGCTAGCAAAGGTAAAAAACATAAATAAATACTTAGTCTTAGTAAAAATAATAAGCTTTTATATTATAAGGACCCTATAATATATATAAGGGGGGGGGCTTATTAATAAGTATATTAATATAGGCCTTATTCTTATTACTTAGCGTAGCTATTATTTATATTAATAACTAATATTTTTTATTATTAAACTTATTGTTATTATTATTATAACTACGGTCCTTAACCTACTTTTACTTAGCCCTAAGTATAATATTAGAGTTAATATAATAAATATAAAGTTATTACTAAACGTCTAGGAACTACTCGTTTAGTATAGGTTTTATTTATTTATTATTTTTTTTATTCTACTTTTACTAGCTACTTAGGCGGTTCTCGATTTATTTATATAATATTAATATATAGTATTAATAAATACTCCTACTATCTTAATAAACAATTTTTTTAGATTTTCTACCTTTTTAACTTTCCCTCTTATAAAGTTTATAACTACGGATTATTAACGGTAATATTAGGCGCCTAATACTACTACTACTTTATAAGCCTACTGCGCACCTAGCTAAGTTAGCTACCCTTCTAGGTATAGTAGCTTATAATAGTAGTATCGGAGATATCCTTATTTATTTATTATAGTTTATAATAATAATAATAGGGTAACGGACTAAGTATTAGTTTATAAGTTAGCGGATACTTACTAAGAAAAACTAAAAACCCTTTAGTTTTTCATTATTAATAAGGCCGAACGTAGCGTTATAAATAAATTTAAAATAAATTTACTTAGTAATTTTAAAAAAAAGAGCTTAAAACGATTAATATTATAAGTATTATTAAAGCTAATTACCTTAGGGAATTACTTTTATATTTGAAAATAATAAAAAAAGGTCTAAATAAAGTTAATAAAGCGGTTTAGCTCGTCGTTTACTTATTTTATTATATATAAGATATCTCGCTTATTAAATAACTTAATTAATATTATAATTAGCGAGTATTTAGCTAGTTTTTTTTTTAATTTATATAAGCCTTAATATTATAAATATCTTATTACGTAAATAAGGATTTTAAAAACTATTTTTAAATAATAATATATATATTACGAGCTTAAATCCTAATTCGTTAGTTTATAATTTTAATAATATCCTTAACTACTTTAATAAGCTTATAATATAAAAAGTATATAAAGGCTTTAAAATTAAGGTTATAATTATATTATTTATATTAAAAGTTTAAATAATAATATAATAACTACTTATCCTCTTCTTAAGCTTTAGTAATAACTTATTATTTATAATTATATTTATAAAACTTATATTATTAAATATTAGTACTTTATATAAGCCTAAGCTTATTAAACTAATTATATTAAAAAGTATATTAAATAATTCGGCTTCGAGTTTTATATTTATTCCGCTTTATAATACTAAATTTATTAACTTTTATAAAGTTATTAACTAAGTTAAAGAGGGTATTATAAATTTATTTTAAATTATTAAAAATTAGTAAGTTTAGGATTTTAGTTATAAAAAAGAAAGAGAACTAGTTATTTAAAGTATAATAAGAAGTTATAGTTCGAAAAAATGCTTTATTTTAAATAAAAAATAATTATAGGGGTAAATAAGGTAATAAGTTAATTTAAAAACCTTATATTTATTATTATTAACGGATATATTTTTATTAATAAAATAGTACTATTATTAATTATTAATTAGATTTAATAACCTATTTAATAAGCTAAAAAGTATTACTAAACTATTTTATTATAAAATAAGAAAGTTACTAAGACTATTTATTAAAGAAAGAGGGGTTATATTCTAAAAAAAGTTATAAAAAAATAATTTACTAAGTTTTCGTTATTCCCTTAAAAAAATAATAAATAAAATATAATATAAGCTTTATATTAAAGTAATTATTTATAAAAAGTTACGTATTTTATAAAATATTAACTAAGAGCTTAATAATAAAGTTATATTACTTTTTAAAATTACTAACTTTATAAAATTAGCTAATACTAAGGTAGTTATTTTTTAAAAAGGGAAATAATAATAATTAGTTAGATAATAATAAGAAACCGTAATTAATTAATAGTCGTTTTTATAAAAGGGGAAGTTTTTTAATAAGGGTATTATTTTAAAATTAACCTTAAGGAACGTTTTTAACTTTAATTATAAAAACTATTATAAATAAATACTATAAATTAAATTTCGAAGTTTAATAATATAACTTAAGTATAAAGGGAGTAAAGGAATAAAAGCTAAGAATACTTTATAAATCTTTAATAAAATCTAATTATATTAATAAAACTTTTTTAAATTAATTAAAAAGTAGAATAGCGATATTAATATAAGAGCGACGCCGGTATATTAATTTATAACGCTAGTATATTAATTCCCCTATTTTTTAAATATATTTATATTAGTTATAATAGCTATAGCGTCGAGCTAGCCGAGGGCGCCTAGCCCGAGAGGGGTAGACTTATTAACGGGTATCTTTAGCTTATTAATTACTAATTATATACTAAGAGTAGACTATTTAAATAGTAGTTTATATATTAATAGGTTTATTTAATAAATTTATTTAGTAAATTTATTTCGTTTAAATAGAGCTTTAGGTAATATTAAAAGTAATAAAAATAAAAGAAATCTTTATAAGCTCTAATATAAATAATAAATATTAGCTTATTTAGCCCTTTTTATAAAAACCTCTATATTATTATTAAAGTTTAGAACCTCTACGGCTAAGGGCCGCCTTTAATTATTATAGTTAATTATTATAGCTAATTATTATAACTAACCTTTATTATTAACTTTTTTAATTAGTATTACTACGTAAGTATATTACTTAGCTTATTATTAATAAATAATAAAATAGCTTACTTATCCCGAATTATATAGTAGTTTTTATATTAAAATTATTATATTATATTAAGCGCGTACTTAGGGTATATTATACGTATTATATAATTAAAAAGTATACCGTATTATATAATTTCTTTTTAAAAGCGTAATTTTATTAACGTCGATTTTTTATATTTATAAAGCTAGAAAAAAACTACTATATAAGTATAAAAACCTCTTATTAAAATATTCTATTGCTTATTAATTATAATATAATTAATAAGTGTATACGTAAGTAAATGCGTAATCGTAGTACGTAATTCTATCTCGAGAGAATTCTAAATTATTTAGTTACCTTCCAATACTTTCTATTGCTCACGTAAGCTTATGTAAGCAGTATTGCTTACATACTCAATACCTATAATAATCTATAGAAATCGTAGATTAATATAGTATATAGTTTGCTTACGTAATATTGATAATAAGGCGAATAATAAGGTAAACAAAGTTACTTTCGTAATACCCTTTTATTAATAGCTCCTAACCTTCCGCCGCCCGCCTACAGGGCGAGCTTTACTTACTCTAATATACATAGGACCTCTTAGTACTAGCTTATATAAGTAACTAAGTTTAGTATAATTTATTTTTTTATATTAATATTATTATTACTTAAGGGGTTTTATAAAAGCTATTTAAAGTACTAGCTTATTATTTTAACCCTATATACCTCTAGCCCGTTTATTATAATTATTATAACTAAGTTAGTATTAATATATTAAATTTTAATATTTATATTAACCTAGCTATTTATAATACTTATAATATTACTTAGCTAAATTCCGTATTATTAAAAGTATTTTATTACTTTTTAAGTATATTTATATTAATTATAATAACTATAGTATTAAGTTAGTTATAGAGGGCGCTTAGTTTAAGAAGAGTAAACTTATTAATAAGTATTTTTAGCTTATTAATTACTAACTATATACTAAGAATAGAGTAGTAGTTTATATATTAATAAGTCTATTTAGTAGATTTATTTAATAAATTTATTTAGTTTAAATAGAGCTTTAAATAATATTAAAAATAATAAAAATAAAAAGAATCTTTACGAGCTTTAGTATAGTAAAAAAGTAATAAATATTAGCCTATTTAGCCCTTTTTTTAAAAACTTCTATATTATTATTAAAGTTTAGAACCTCTATAGTTAAAAAAGGCTACTTCTAATTATTATAGCTAATTATTATAATTAACTATTACGGCCGACTTTTATTATTAACTTTTCTAACTAGCGCTACTATAAAATAACTTACTTATCCTAAATTAAATAGCGGTTTCTATATTAAAATTATTATATTATATTAAGTACGTATTTATAATATATTATATATATTATATAATTAAAAAGTATACTATATTATATAATTTTCTTTAAAAGCGTAATCCCGTTAAAGTCGATTGTTTATACTTATAAAACTAGAAAAAAGCCACTATATAAATAATTAAATAGTAATAATAATAGTAATAATATAAAAATAATAAACAATAAAAGAAGTAACGTTTTTTAATTTTAATAAAAAAAATAAGATAATAAAAATATATATATATATATATTTATATATATAACGTCAGGCGCCTAGTATTATTATTAATAATATTAAACTTTATAAGAGGGAAAGTTAAAAAGGTAGAAAATTTAAAAAAATAGTTTATTAAAATAGTAAGAGTATATACTAATACTATATATTAATATAAGAGATTAAGCTATAAGTACTTAACTAGCAAGGTTATAATATAAGTATAAATATATTATAAAACTAAAGCTTATAAAGTCCTTTATATAAGCTTTACTTCTTAAAAAGTTCTTTTATAATATAATTTATATATAGGTTACTAAGTTATTAACGTCCTATTACTAACTATATTCTAAATTTATTATAATTACTCCCCCTTTGTATAACTTTAGTCCCTAAAATTATTATATAATATCTTTTTTTAATATTAATAATAAAGCTATTAACGTTATTATTTATAATAAATTCTTTAAAGTATTAATAATATCCTTTTTTATTTAAAAATAAGGTATTACTCCTATTTTATTATTTACTAAATACTTTATTATTATTATTTAATAATAGCGCGCCGACCGATTACTAAGTTAGTAATACGTATTTATAATAAAGTATTCTAACTATTATAATATATAAGGGCCTGCTTAACCTCGTAGTTATTATTATTACTAAGCTATTAAGTAAAATAAAAGATTTTCTCTTATTACTAATTACGTATTTATTTATTTTTTCCCCTCTTTTATTTAATAACCGTTTTATAAATTCTTTTTTATATAACTATACTTTTTTTTATAATATTCTAATTCTATATCGTTTTTTAATTATAATTCTCTTATTATACTATTACTAAGTATTTATTAAAATATTTATTATTTCGTATATTTAAAATATATTTAATATAGAGTATAATCCTAAGAAAGGTTTCTATAGTCTTTATAATAGTACTCCCTATATACGCTACTTAGTTAGTATATATTATAATATTAACGAGCTTATTTATATTATTAGTACTTATATTACTAAGTATATTATTTATTAAGTTAATAAGAAGAAGTATTTTATTATAAATTATTAAGTCCTTATTAATCCGTTATTAAAGTATTTAACTAATAATATTTTTTTAGGTTTTTAAAGAACTATATAACGCCGCTTAGTTTATTTAAAATATTCTTATAAAGTTTTATAATACTAAAATATAGGATAGTTTTAACTTTTATAAGTACGGCTACGTTTTTTATATTTTTAGTTATACTATTAGTATATAAAAAAAGGTCGCTACTTATATTACTAACCCGTTAATAAATAATAAAAAAAAGAAAGTTTAACTTAAGTAGGCTATTTTTTAAGAGCTTATTATTAACTACTAGTATTTAAACTTATTAATTTTAATTATAATAAGTTATTAATAATTATTTAGTAAATATTTCTTTTTATTAACTTAGATTTTTTTTTTAAGTTAGTATTCTTAATATTAATAACTAAGCTAAGATTATTTTTAATTTTAGTTATTTGTAGCTAGCTTATTTTTATAATAATAGCTGCGTAACTATTTTATAAAATAACTTTAATACTTTAGTTTAGTATTATAAAGAGACTCCTTAGGGTATTATTATTATATATATTTAGGAGTTTTTTACTTTTTATAAGCGCGTTATTAAGTATTTAGTAAATAAAGTATTTATTTATATTATTATTATATATAATATTACCCCTATTTTTTATAATCCTAAGACTCGGATTTTTATTAAAAAGTATACTCTTATTATTAATTATATTTTTAATAATAAAAACGAGTAAAATAACTTCGGGTTCAAGTTTAATAAGTCCTAGTACGAGGATAATAACTCTAAGAAATTCCTTAACGATTTAGAGGGTTCTTTTTTTTAATATTATAATAAGCGCTATTATTTTAATATTAATAATATTATACCCCCTACTTTACTTCTTATTTTACTTCTTATTATACTTCTTATTATACTTCTTATTATATCTTTTATTATAACTTTTATTATACTTTTTATTATAGCTCCCGTCGTACTTCTTATTATAACTCCCGTTATATTTTTTATTATAGCTCTTATTATACTTCTTATCGTAGCTCTTAGTAATAACTAAGTAATAAATACTTTATAAACTATTATTATTAATATATATAATAACTTACGTAACTTTAATTACTTTCTTTTTATTTATTATAATATTAATAAAGTTAATAGCTTTATTTTAAATAATTAGCTAAGTACGTATATAAAGCCTCCCTATTTTTTATTTACTAAGCGTAGTACTATTATTAATTATTATATTTTAAAAGTATATACTAGAGCTATTATTATTATTATTAATATTATATAAGTTACTCTCCCTATATAGCCAGATCTTAATAATCCCTTAGTAACGTATTATTAAGGGTTATAATATTATATTTTTTTTCAAAAAGTTACGCTAAGCTAAATAAAAAGGGTTTTATAAAGTATTATTAATTAACTTATTTTTAGTTACTTTTTATTACGAACTTCACGTTTATTATCTTATTTTATATATCTTTTTTTTATAATATTCGAATTTTTTAACTATTTTTATTATATTTTTAAAATATTTAATAAGCTTTTACGTATTATATTTTATAAGCTACTTAGCTTATTTAATAAAATAATATAAGTTTCCTCTTTTATTTTATTTTATAACGATTTTTTTAATTTTTTAAATATTCTATTTATTTTTTAACTCCGGGAGATTTACTATTTAGTTACTAATTATTTAATAATTTCTTTATAATTCGAGCTAAAAAACTAGGAAAATATTATATAGTTCCTAATATTATTTTAATAAATATACTTAATAAACCTATTTATCTACCTTTTTAGCTATTATTATTTTAATTTTATCTTAATACTAGTTTATTATTTTTAAAACGTATATTTTTTATTAATAAGCCGACGACTTTTTTATAATTAAACTCTTTTATAATATATATTTTTTATTATAATAAGCTACTTAGCTCTTAGAGGCTTATACCTAAGCTTACGTAGCCTAGGCCCTAATTCTATTAATTTTTTAAACCCTTTTATAAACTCCCTAAACTATAATTTTATAATTAAATATATATTTAATATACTTAAAGTAATAGCCGTATAATATTATATATAAAGATACTTTTATAATAAAATATTAGCTATTATTATATATATAGTAGTTTTTTTTTTCCGGCTTTATAAGTACAAAAGATCGACCTTAATAGGATTACGCTTTTAAGGGAAATTATATAATATAATACACTTTTTAACTATATAATACGTATAATATATCCTAAGCACGCGCTTAACGTAATATAATAATTTTAATATAAAAACCGCTATTTAATTCGGAATAAGTAAGCTACCCTTTTTAATAATAGCGCTAGCTAAAAAGGTTAATAATAAAGGTTAGTTATAATAATTAGCCGTAATAATTAGCTACTATAGTCGGCTATAATAATTAGAGGCAGCCCTTAACTATAAAGGTTCTAAACTTTAATAATAATATAAAAGTTTCTAAACAAAAGGCTAATAAAGCTAATATTTACTACTATTATATTTACTATACTAAAGCTTATAAAAATTCTTTCTATTCTTATTACTTTTAATATTACCTAAAGCTACTCTCTATTTAAACTAAATAAATCTACTAAATAAATTTACTAAATAAATCTATTAAATAAACTTATTAATATATAAACTACTACTCTATTCCTAGTATATAGTTAGTAATTAGTAAGTTAGAACTAAAAATACCCGTTAACAAGTCTACCCCTCTTAGGCTAAGCGCCCTCTTCGGCTAGCTCGATACTATAGTTATTATAATTAACGTAAATATACTTAAGAAGTAGCGAAGTATTTTTTAATAATATAGAATTTAGTTAGGTAATATTATAAATACCGTAAATAGCTAGGCTAATACGGATATTAGGATTTAATATATTAATATTAGCCTAGTTATAATAGCTATAATAAATAAGCTAGAAGTATATAAAGTTAGAATAATAAACTAGTATCTTAAATAGCTCCTATAGGACCCCTTAGGTAATAATAATACTTATATAAAAAAATAGATTATATTAGACTTAGCTACTTACGTAAGCTAGTATTAAGAGGTCCTATGTATATTAAAGTAAGTAAAGCTCGCCCTATAGGTAAGTAGTAAAAGGTTAGGAGCTATTAATAAAAAGAAAATAACGGTTAAGTTAGTTAACTATTTTAATTAGTAGTTAGGTATAGAGCATAATATACCCAGTTTTCCCCAATACGTAATACATAGTACGGCCCCGGCGGATTACTCCGTCGGGGGGCTATTATTATATATAAACTCAGCCTTTTTTAATTATACTATTTACTTATTTAACGAGCCCTTAGTATAAATCCTTAGATATTTTTTTAATATTTAATAAGTCCGTTTTATTTAGCTATCCGTTTATAAATAATATATAATAAATAATTAATAATATATTACTTATTCTTTAATAAACTCGTTTTAAAATGCGCTTATAAAAAGCTTATTTCTATTTATAATAATACTTTTTAATATACCGAACTTATATTCGACCTTTTTATATAGGATACTTATTATTTATATTATATTAAATATTTTAATAATAAATAAGAACTTTATAAATTTTATTATATAATAAATAATAACTAAGATATAATTATATTTAGCGCTATTATTACGAGTACTTAATAATAGCTTTATAATAAAGTTTATAAATATTTTTTAAAATAGATATAAGGATAATAATAGTAACTATAACTACCTATATAGCTTATATTTTAAAGTTATAATTCCTAAATAATATTCGTAGTTCTTAACGTATTTTTAAATATCTTATTAAATATTATTTTAATAAAACTTTTTTTAAATTAACTTAAGAGTTTTTATAGCTCTTATATAACCTACTTTATAATTATTATAATATTAATAAAAGATCTTTATTTAAAAAAACTTTATTTAAGAAATAATAAGTCTTTTTTTAAAAAATAGTATATCCTATTTATTAAATAAATATACTTTTAGCTTACTAATTATAACACGAACTCTTATTAATTATAATATATAAAACTTATTTCTAATTTATAATCTTTTAATAAGCTCCTTAATTTGTAATAAAAAATAAGAAGTAAATACTATTTTATTTTTTATAAGCTCCTTTATAATAGGATATAAGATATATTATTTTAATATAATAACCCTAGCTCTATCCAACTCCTTTTTATCCTTACCGGACTATTAATAAGTATTTATTAATAACTTTTTTACTTTTTTATTTTAAATTATTATAGTAATAATTATTATTATTTTATTAATACGCCCTATAATACGCTATTAATATAAGAGAGAGGATTTCTTATTCTTAAAACTAGTTAATATTTAGTTAGGATTATAAAAAGAGGCCTTAACTACTTAAATATATATTTTAGTAATATTAATTTTTTTTTTAAATTAATTATCTTTTATTAAATATTAAGTAGTAATTTATTAATAAAACGTAGTTTTTAAGCTAATATAGAGAGGACGTTTTTATAAAGTACTTCCCCCTCTATATAATTTAGTTTTTTAAATAGACTATTCGCTAGGTTTATTTTTTTTAGCTTATATTCTAAGTTAAAGTTAAATATTAATAATTTATATACTTACTTTATAAGCTTTTTTTAAAAGTCCCGTATTAGTATACTAATTACTTTTTTAAATACTTAGTAATTTATTAGAATTATAAACTTTTATAAAAAGCCTTAAAAATAATAAGCTTAGTATTTTAACTTTTTTATTATAATAAGCAGTTCTTATTAACCTATAGCTTATTATTATTTTATATTTAAGAGCTTTTATAACTAATAAGTAATAGGTTATTATTTTTTATTAACTTATTATAATAAGATTATTATAATAGTTTTAATTAAAACGTCGGTTTTTATTTATATAATACGTTATAAGTTTTAATATATAAGTACGGTTATTAAAATAAAAGCGATTTTTAATTAATTAAACGCTTTATTTATTTCTTTAGTTTATTAAAAATCCTTTATTTACCCCTTTTTTATTTTTAATAATACTATTATTAGTATAATAATATTTAAGTATTTAGTAATAAACTTTTAATAAAAGTTATAGAACCTTAGGAATATTTAAATATCCTTAATAAACTTTAGTACTTTTTAATTAATAATCGTTTATACTTATAACAGGTTAATCTTAATTCTTTTTAGTATAATAATATAACTTAGGAATTTAACTCTCTTTTAATAAAACGAGTACTTTAATAGTTTAGTAAAAAGCCTATATAATTATAAATATTACAAAACTTTTTTAATATCCTCTATATACTACTTTTTTATTATTAAATAAATTATTAAATCGTTTATATATATTATATAATAAATATTTAATAAGTTAGCGAGCGTTTAGTAAATATATACTTAAAACGTTATAAATACGTTCGTTAACTTAAAAAGTATAATAATATATTTAAAATAGTTATATTAGCTCCGGAACGCTATTTTTTATTAATCTTTTTTTTTAATTTAAATATAATAATAAGTATTTTTAATATTTATTTTAAAAATCTATTTTATTTTATAAAGCCTATTTAGAAGCTCGTTAATAAGTAATAATAAGTATTAATTCTTTATAGTTATTTTATTTAGCTTATAATAGTTTATATAAAAATATAGTATACTATTTCTTTTTAATATAAAAAGGATTAGTACCCTAGCTTTATTAATTAAAAATATAATATAACCGTTTACTAAGTTCTTAATAATATACGTATAAAGCTTATTAAGTTATTTCTTATTTGATAAATAAATAGGGTTATATAGTAGTTTAGTACTTAGAATTAGGTTAATTAAGTATTTTACCCCGTTATATAATTACGGTCTTTTTACTAATTACTTATTAAATATCTTTATTTCTAATTAAAGTTTTAATAATAAACCCCTTTATAATTTAGTCTCCGTTATCCCTATAATACTTTTTATAATAACAATATATAATATATAAGCCCTTTTATAATTCTTAATAATATTATAAGTTATTGCTTTTAATTTAGTAATAAAAATAGGCTCGTATAACTATATATTTATTATAATATTAATATAAATACCCTCTTAGCTTATTAATAATTATAATAATAAAAAGTTTATTATTTTTTTATCCTTATTAATTATAATGAATAATTACTAAATTTTCCTTAGCTATTTATAGTAATTAATAAAGAAGAGCGTTAATTAATAAGCTTTCTTTTAGCTTATAGCTTTATTTTAAAAATCCCTTAATAAAGGAGCTATAATAATAACTAAAGTTAACCTTAAATAAGTTATAAACTTAGTATTAATAATATCTATTTTAAAATATATATTTATATTAACTTTTATTAGTTTTTTAATAATCCTTTATAAAACTATTACTTTACTTTTTATAATTATTTTTATTAATACCTTCTTAATACTTAGTATAAGTATATTAAGTATATTACTTATACTTATTTATTTTTTAATAAATTAATTTTTATAACTCTTAGCTTAATAATAACTTATTAAATAGTTATTAATATTAGCTTCGATTAGGGGTACGTTAACTTATTATTACCCCTACTTCCTAACTTATTTTTTTAATATTTATTAAATATATAGCCTATTTTATTATATATAAAGTACTTAATATTATTATTATAATGCTTTTATAATAACTCGGTACGAGTACTCTTATTATATAGTTTTTATAATATTACTCTTAATAAGTCCTTAAAGCTTAGCTTTTTAAAACTCTTTTTATTCTTTTTTTTATAAAAAGGGGATATTTAATATAATTATTTTAATAATAAATATAGCCTCTTTTTACCGTCTTTTTATAACTAATTACTACTTTTTTATTAATTTAATAATTATAATTTATTAGCTTTATAAATTATATTATATACTCTTTTAATTAAAACTTTATAATAAATTAAGTCGTCCTATAACTAAAATAATAGTTTAAAAAAGAATTAATATACTTTTATTTTTAAATTCTTTATATTTTTTATATTTAGATTATAATAAATTATTAATTATTTAGTAAAAAACTAAGTAGGGGTTTAACCCTTTTTTAACTTTTTTATTCTTAACTTTTTATAATATTCCTATTTTTATATCTCGGGGTTTACGTATTATTAATAAATAAATATTAAGAAGTTATTTTAAGAGAGGGGATCTTAGAGGCTTTTTTTATAATTATATTATTATATTTATAATAATAAAAATATCTTAAATAGGGCCTATTTAATATACTATTTTATAAAACTTTTTATATAAATATTATTACTTATTTTTATAATAATAATCTAATTTATTACTTAAGTACTCATAAACTCTTTTTTAATTAGTTTATAATTATAAAAAAAAGGTTTTTTATATTTTTATTAACTTAAATATATTATTAATTACTTAGTAAGTTATTTAATAAGCTTTTTATATTAATACCGTTTTTAATTTCGGTTTTTAATTAGTATCTTTATTATTTTATAAAAATAAGTTATTATTAAGCTTATAAAGTTTACTAAACTAGCTATTTTAATATTATTTATACTTTTATACGTACTTAGACCTTATATATTTAGTAATTAGTTATTAATAAACGCCCCGTTTATAATAAATAAGGTCCTTAGGGTATTAATAAAATAACTAACTTATAAAAATAATTTACCTTAATTATTTTTTTTATTTAGCTTTTTTATAAATATTAATATTTAAATAAAACTCGTTTTATAATAAGCTCGTTTTTTTAAATAAAATAGGGTTAAGTAATTAACTTTAAATAATTATAGTTCGTTAATATTAATAACTTTTTATTAATAATTAAATATTATTTTATTTACGTTCCGTTCGTTTTTATAATTTATTATTATTTATATTAATTATTTTATAAAAATAAAAGCTTTAAAATTATAAAAAATTAAGCTATAAATACTTAATTAATAAGGTTATAATATAAATATAAATATATTATAAAATTAAAGCTTATAAAATCTTTTATATAAGCTCTATTTTTTAAAAAGTTCTTTTATAATACGATTCGTATATAGGTTACTAAGTTATTAGTATCTTATTACTAGTTATATCCCGAATTTATTATAATTAATACTATTTTTTTTTTTTTTTTTTTACTAACTACTCGGGCAATTCTTAGTATCGTTTATATAGTATTAATATATAGTATTAGTATATACTTTTACTATCTTAATAAACTATTTTTTTTAAATTTTCTACCTTTTTAACTTTCTTTCTTATAAAGTTTAAGATTATTAATAGTAATATATTAATATTATATAATCGATATTAAAAACTACTTAAATAATTAATAAAAGTAAAATATAAAATTAAATATATATATATATATATATATATATAAATAAATTAAAAAATACTAAAGTAAATATTTTAAAGTTAGTATTATTTATAATAATAGTACCGAGGGTATTTTTAATATTATATTATTATAAGCTATTATTATTTAAAAAAGTAGCTAACTTAATTAAGTATATAATAAGTTTATAAAATAATAACATCGGGCGCTTAATATTATTATTAATAATCCGTAGTTATAAACTTTATAAGAAGGAAAGCAAAGGAAAATTTTAAAAAATAGTTTATTAAAATAGTAGTAGTATTTATTTTTATTATATATTAATATTATATAATTAATATTAAGAACTACCTGAGTAGCTAGTAAAAGTAGAATATAAAAATAAATAAACTAGTACTTAATTACTCTAATTAAGGTATGTATTCTAAGAAGAAACTATTTAATTTAACGATTTCTAATAAAATATCAGTTAGAAGTATCCTATTGGCTTCTGTGACGTCACGTCGTTTTGAACTTTGCCCGGCAGGCAAGTCTTCCAGGCAAACCCGAATTTCCATATCCCCGTGTATGCCCTCCCGACGAACAGGCAACTTGCCCATTGCATTTCTCGATAGGGATGCGCAACTCATTCCAAGATGGCCGCAAGATCGGCATCCCGCGATTCGAATCCTCCCATACCCTTCACCGGCGACGCTGACAAGGGCAAATCCAGCCGAGATCTTTCACCAGTATTCCCACTTCTCAACAACGACGAAACGGCGAAAGCTCTATCCTCCGATGCTGCGATGCAAATCCGTCCCGGCGAAGATGACGTCGATGAAGAACCCGCGGTCGCAAAGCCCTTTGTCAGAACGTCAAGTCCTGACTCTGCAGCTCGGGCGGCGGATGCTTATGATGAAAAGGGTCCCGATCGCCTCGATCGCAAGATGCATAAATTCAGCCTTTATGAGACTGCCACGCGGTACTACATTGTGGGGGGAGACGTGACGGAGAAGCGGTACCGCATTCTCAAGATTGAAAGAACAACCGACGACTCGGAGCTCAGCATTACGGACGACAAGATCATCTACAGCCAAAAGGAGATGAACCAGTTGTTGGATACGATCGACGATGGCAACAAAGGCACTGGTGGCATCAAGCTCCGATGCACTGCCTGGGGCTTGCTAGGTTTCATCAAATTCACTGGACCGTACTACATGCTCCTGATCACGAAAAAGAGCACAGTGGCAATGATTGGGGGGCATTATATCTACCAAGTCGATGGTACAGAGCTTGTGCCGCTGACGCCCAATCGATTCAAGGCGGACGTTCGCAACACCGAAGAGTCCCGGTTCTTGGGCATACTGAACAACCTGGATCTTACCAGGTCGTTCTATTACAGCTATTCGTACGATATTACACGCACACTGCAGCACAATCTGACAAGGGAGCGCGAAGCGCTTGCGCGGGGGCTTCCAGGGACCATGGATGACTTCAATGGCATGTTTGTGTGGAACAGCCACCTGCTGCAGCCGGCCATGAAAGCACTCAAGGACCCGTTCGACTGGTGCCATCCCATCATCCATGGTTATATTGACCAAGCTGGTGAGTACTGGCAAATGACACTAATAAGTCAACTGGGCATCTACCTGACTGCGTTTCATAGCCTTATCGATATACGGGCGCACTGCGTATATCACCATCATTGCTCGGCGATCTCGTTTCTTTGCTGGTGCGAGGTTTCTCAAACGAGGGGCCAACGACCTCGTGAGTTTGCCCAACTAGTATGCAAGAAACAATGCGGCTGACACTATATGAATAGGGTTACGTTGCAAATGATGTTGAGACGGAGCAAGTCGTCTCAGAAGCCTTGACAACTTCATTCCATGCCCCAGGACACAGGCTATTCTCCAGCCCGCAGTACACTTCCTATGTTCAGCACCGGGGAAGCATTCCCCTGTACTGGACACAGGATAACACGGGCGTGACACCAAAACCCCCCATCGAGTTGAATCTCGTCGATCCTTTCTACAGTGCTGCCGCTCTTCATTTCGACAACCTTTTCGAGCGCTACGGCGCTCCTATTTATGTGCTGAATCTCGTCAAAGCGAGAGAACGGACGCCGCGGGAATCCAAGCTGCTGTTGGAGTATACAAACGCAATCAACTACCTGAACCAGTTCTTACCCGAAGGCCGCAAAATCATTCACAAGGCGTGGGACATGAGCCGAGCGGCGAAGAGTCGTGACCAGGACGTTATAGGTACACTGGAGCGCATTGCCGAGGATGTTGTCACCACGACCGGATTCTTCCATGATGGCGACGGCAAGGTGTACCCAACCAGCGTCCAAAACGGCGTGGCCCGAACCAACTGTATAGACTGTCTTGACCGAACCAACGCTGCCCAATTCGTCATTGGGAAGAGGGCCCTAGGCCATCAGCTTCATGCACTCGGCATTCTCGAAGACACCTCCATCAACTATGACACAGACGCCGTTAATCTCTTCACTCACATGTATCACGATCACGGTGACACTATTGCTGTGCAATATGGTGGCTCCCAGCTTGTCAATACCATGGAGACATACCGCAAGATCAATCAATGGACGAGCCACTCTCGCGACATGATCGAGAGCTTCAAGAGGTATTACAATAACTCTTTCCTAGATGGGCAGCGCCAAGAAGCGTACAACCTCTTCCTCGGCAACTACATATTTGCTCAAGGGCAACCAATGCTATGGGACCTTGCGACCGACTACTACCTTCATCACGCGGACCCACGAGCTTGGTCCGAAAAGACGAAGCGAAACTACATCAATTGGTATACTGCAGATAACTTGCAGGAAAGAAGTTTTCCGCCTTACATGCCACCCCCAGGCGAGGCAAAGAACAAGCCAGTATCTCACTTTGATGATTACTGGGTCGAATACTATCGCCCATCCACACTCTCGTCATTTCTGAAAATGTTTCCCTATAAAATGAACTCAACCATCAAATACATACCCTTCAAATCCACGCAAGATGGACGGTATGACCTGAGTCCTTTCCGGGTTCGCAATGAGACTGATATGGACGCCCACGAGAAGAAGAAGCCCAAAAAAGAGGTGACAATCGTCGATCCGCAAGACTTGAAGTCCCCTCGGGACATTGACGCTGCATCGGTCATGTCAGACCGTACTGCAGGTGGGAAGGGGATTTCCATTCACCGCTGGCTTCAGCCAATGCAGGACAGAGTGACTGGGCATCATGGAATTATGAAAGAGACCCATGCAGAACCACAAGATCCGTCAAAGATCAAGCCCACAGCCCAGGAAAAGACTAAAGCGGCTCAATGGACCTTCACGAAGGCCGTTAGTGAGTCCCTCAATCCATCTGTCAGCCAACAAGAGGCCGAGGACTATGAGCGGTACATCAGCCACCCTCAAAACCTGCCGCTGGTAGTGTCTGCCGAAACGATCCAGGCAGAAAACCAATCCGAGTACCAGCACTATGTCCAGAGCAGTGAGCAAAGCGACGCGATAACGCCTGTCGGTACCGAGGAGGATATCGCTGTATATGCGGAGCTCCTCAAGGTTGGCAGCAATCCTCTTACCGTTACCGAGGAGGATGCTCAGAAGAAGCGATACAAGGCCTATAGGAAATGGCTTCGTGGCAAGTCGTTCTTCAAACAGCAGCCACTTGATTGAGGTCACCTCCGCTGTTCCCTTCACCTACCGCCACTGCCCCATCCCCCTGGTCTCCAAACAAGTCTTCGAGCCTAGGCTCCGCAGCTAGCAATGCCGATATGTGAGGCTTTAAGGGCATATCGGCCGCTGCAAAGATCGCGCGCAGGATAGGTGCAAGTTTGGAGATTTCAGCTAAAGCCTCTTTGGTCGCCGCATTCTCAGGCCCGTTCCTTTGCTCAGCGAGCATATTCAACCAGCAAACGCTGGTGGATCTAAGCACTTCGCCTGCATGTGTCCCGTTTGGAATTCTCGGCCAGCAGTTCACCAGTATGGCACCGAATGCCTGCGCAGCCGCTTGTATGCTGCTCGGATGAGAAGCGAGAAAGGGGTCCGTCATGATTGCAGAAACCATGGACAGGAGTTCCTATGGAAGAGTTAGCAGTCGAGGCACCACGCTGGAGACATGTGGAGTTACCTTCAAATGTGCTGTGGCAAGAAAGCCGAGTTCGTTGACGATAGAGGTCGTTTGTCGAGCAAGTAATTCAACAATTCCAACATAGTCGGACGCTTGCCAGTAGCCCATGAAAACTCCTTCCCTGAGCAAACGAGTAAGAAGTCCTTTCTTTTTGTCTCTGTCCCCCTCCCCAGGAAACTGAATTTTGGCAAGCCGGATGATTGCACTATATGCCGGATCAAGTAGCAGGAGGGACTCTTTCTCAGGCGTCAGAGTTGGCAAGGATAGTAAGGTGGGGAAGACGGATTGCTCAAATATGTCACCCAGGCCGGTTTGGACGAGGACCTTGCCTGGGCATTTGACGAGAAAGTCGCCTAGAACAGCCAGGCCCCTTGCTTTATTTTCTGTATCGGGGTCGTCTAAGAGAGCGAGGAGAACTGGAGTGAACAATGGCCAACTTTTTTCGACAAGCGCATCCTGTAGATTAATGGTTAGCCGGCCATTCCAGCATCATGACTACTTGATATCGGAAGTGTGACCAACATGGGATTGTTCCACAGCCCAGGAAAACACTGTAACGGCATAAGCTTGAGTGGTTTTCCAAGATTTCGCGTCATCGGTATCAGCGGAAGCGCCAGGAGTGAAGCGGTCCTGACTGTCGTCGGCGAAATGAGCTTTTCTGCCGGTTGAAGTGATGCGACTAGAGCTGTTCCGAGAGAAGAGGGGTCGAATAAAGCCCTCCAGCACTACCGATGTGATGAACGCCTGCTTTTGAACACCGTCCAATGAACGCTCCAGGATCTCTCTAGCATAAAGCTCTGCATTGACGGTCGTCCAGGTTCTCTTGCGGTCGGTGTATGCAGCAATAGCAATGAGATCTTGGTCGTCAAGCGATGGAGAAAATCTCACGACAAGACTTCTCAAGATATCCAACGCCTGCTCGGCTAGAGCTGGGTCAGTGTTTGACAGCGGGCCAGAAGAGCTGCTCAGTAATCCTAGTGCATGGCTAGATAGCTGTGCGATAGACTCGTGATCTTGAGGCCCTTCGTCGATGCGGTCGGCGTTTCTGAGACAGAGTGAAAGAGCGCTGAGAGTGGATATTGGTGGCTGCTGGTGGTGTTAATGACTAACAGTGTAAGATGAATTAGATGGACTAATAGGTCGAACCCACAAAATGCTCGACCTCCGATAAGTCTTGTGCGAGGTCTGTGAGAGTATATCGTTTTGGTAGATCTGTAGCTCCTGTCAGCTTCCAATGTCTAACGAAGCACTGCTTTGATCGCGAGGGAAATGCGGACCTCTATCGACGTTGAACTCAAGTGAGCTTGACGTAGCTCGATGCAGGGCCTCAACTACGTCGGAGAGCATAGCGGGCAATGGTGAGACCAAATAAACGTGGACGATTGAGGCGGGACAGGGCCCTTGATGCGGTTTGTTTACTTGTATGCAGGTCGTATGACAGGTTCCTTTCTGGGCAAGTTGGGACCACGGATGACATGAGAAGTCTGACTTCTTCGCTGCCGAAATTAAGTAGATGGTTAACCGTTGATGGAAGCAAGTAGCAGCAGGATTGAGCGGGCACAGTGAGAGCGAAATCAATGCGTGCAGCCTTCAGAGGGCAAATCGTACAGACATGTACAGTACATATATAGTGTTCTACACTGTGTGGTGCTGTGCAGGCTTCTCCAACATTTTGTACTCGAGTACAGGCAGACCGGCAATGAAGGACCGCCGCATTGAAGACGTAAGGAATATACAGAAAATCTGCCTTCATAGACAGAGAGATGTCACAGAAAATTTGGTGGCATTTCCCTCACAGCTTCAATAAGCAAGTGGTCTTCGGGTATTTCAAGCCGGCCCCCCTCAGGCAATAATATTGTCTTCACCGGCATAACCCCTCCTCGCCGTCACTCCTTTGTCAAGTAGAACCTGCATCTAGCACTGTCAAAGACAGTCGAAGTCTTAGCTCGATTTATAGTGCAGAGCCCGTCTTCAAGGGCATTCTGCCCAGTACAGCTGGGTTCATCATATGGGAAGCCCTTCGATCCCTAGTTCTACTGCCCGTCGTCGCACCTCTTCGATGGCCCCTGCCGGCTCAGTCTCGTCTGGGTGACGAAGCTGCCAGGCAACGCAAACATCCAAGGCCTGGCCCATCCACTTGCCGGGGCGGACACCGAGTTCTTTTCCCAGCAATCGCCCGTCCACCAGGCGCGTCAACGAAGGTGCGTCCATGACGTCCAGATCAGTAAGGTGGTCCAGGAACTTTTGCCATCCAGAGAGAAACTCTGCTCTGTCTGTGGCGGAATGAGCAAGCTTTTCCGGGGCAAGGTACGAGGTGTACGGAGATGGCGGTACTTACCCGTAGGTGAATCGGATGGCAACCTTTCAATAGCCTCGACAAGTAAGGCATAGAGTACCTGGATTCGCCAGTGGCCTCCATGGCTGTCCCACTTACGAATTGCCATACCAACGATGCCCCTTTCGGTAGTCCTAGATTGCCCGGCACCAAAGCTTTTCTTCAGACCAAGAATCTCGACGCGGTGGCGATATGCTGCAGTAATTACATCGCAAAGCTTGTTGGGGGCCTTGATGCCTTCCCGGGCAACCAGCGTAGTCAGAGGCACAGTACCCCGAGCCTTTGGTAATGGTACTTCCTCCGTTATGTGGGAGTACGGGGTAATTGCAGCCAAATTCCAAGCAAAGTATGCAGCTTCGTCGGATGTGACGAGAACATCATAGATCAATCCGGGGTCCTTGTCATGAGCGAGCCTGTCAAGGAGATCGTAGGCCAGTTTCCACTTGGAGAGATCAGGTGACGGGTGACCGCTATCACTAGAATCCGTGAAGATGGCCTCGTACAGGTTGAGGGTTCGAATCAAGTCCAGAGACATGCATGGGTTCTTACCTGCTCCAGCACAAAGCCAAACGAGTCAGTTCACCAGATTCGTATATCAAAAAAGTTAAGCATAGGCAGACGAACCCTTTAGCATCTTTTCCATCTCGACACCAACCCTTTCGCGGCTAATTTTAAGTTTCAGAGCGTTCAAAACTTGGGGGTCGGCCATGACTGCAGTGGCAGCAGGATCAATTGAAAAGTCGAGACGACTGGCGAAGCGGAGCAATCTCAGGACTCTGAGGGGATCGTCTGTAAAGGTCTGGAAAGGCTCCATGGGTGTGCGGATCAGGCGAGACTTCATGTCTGCGAGTCCTCCGGTCAGATCTTCGACCAGGCCGGTGTGCAAATTGTAAAAGAGGGCGTTAATGGTGGCATCGCGGCGCAGAGCATCTTCCTCGGCAGTACCAAACTCCATCGTAGGATTGCGACTGTCCTGAGTGTACGTCTCCTTGCGTAGATTGACAAAGTCAACGTCCAGACCAAACATACGCGTAGTCGCTGTCTCGAGGTGCTTCGACTTATCGGGATTCGCGGCAATCCTGTGGAGGCTGCCCATATCATCGGGACCAATACTGTGCTTCTTTGTATGCTCTTCTAGAGCACAGTAGTCGCGCAGCTCCAGACTAAAGGCATACCCAGTCATGGCATTGATGGCGGTATCAATATCGTGAGACTCTATGCCAAGGAGTTTATCACGAACCCAGCCCCCAGCCCATCGAAGGACGAGAGGCTCAGGTGAACGACCGGCTCCATCGATAAAGGCAGCAACGTCAACCAAAAGATCCCTCAATTGCTGCTCTTTGGAAGTAAGACTGAGTGTCGGGGGATCATTTGCGGTGGTGAAGTTGCTCATAGACGAGGCGGCAATGGAGGTGGTCATCTTGGACGGCGAAGAGACAGACGGACGACCCACAAACGCGTCAAAGTTTCTCTTCATGAGGCAAGGGTACAAGGATGCGCGCGGCACCGAGCAGCGGTTCCAGGTCAAGACAGATCGAGGCCGAGCACAGGTACGTAGCATGACACGACAGGCCTGACAGTTGGAAGGTGTCGAGTCGGCAGATGCGCCAGTGCAGAAAGTCGAGGGGTAGAACGTGCGCCGCGTTAGACCACGGGCCTTGATCTTTGAGTTTCGAGATAGAGTCCTTCTGGTCTCACTCCAGAAGCAGCCCCAGCTTAATCACCTTGGCTAGGGTGGTCGTGGTAGCAGTGGTGATGGAGGCGGAGGCGCAAGCACAAGCGCGGTTGCATGAGGTAAGGAAAGGGCGCAGCACAGGCCTTGAGGCAAGCAGTCTGGATCCCGGGATCGTCAAAGGAAGTCGATGAATGGTGGGTTGATGATGTGGGTGCGGCTGATCATGCAAGACCGCACTGGGGTTTGAGGTGATGGTGAGCTCAAGATGAAAAGTCGATACGAGTGGCTGGTGCGCGGTTAGCTGATGGATAGTAAGGTTGGGGCAAGGCGTCAGGGCGATGAGACGAGACAGGTCGCGACAAGTCAAGATGAGTAGAGCGAAGAAGGGTGAGTCAAACCAAGAGAGCCAGGACTTGGTGTCGAAAAATCAATCATTAGGGACAAGTGATATGAATATGATCAAGACGTTGTCTGAAATTACAAGCTCATCTTGGAGGGGGTATGTATGATGTACTCATATAAGCCAGAGATGAGAGTCATTGGGATTTTGACTCACAACTTGCTACGGGTATCTAGTCAACCGAGACCCTGTAATTGGGCCAACGAACTTGATGTTTGCTTCGAGTTCGCCAAACGTGACAGTAAGAAGAGGAAAGGAAGTAATGAGTGTGCCGTGCACCGGCGAAAACCTGGCTCTGGCAGGCAGTGGTGATAGACAATGAGTCTTTACTCAGGCAGGCACACAGCGCGCAGCACGCAGGCACGGGCAAGTGACTTGTTAAGCACCTTAGTGCTTAGGTACCTGAAAGTGCTGATTTGCCCATGACTCCACAGGAGTGATTACGTAAGGAGACTTTTTAGTATGATTATGTAATGCACAGAGTCTTAGTTGACGTCGTTTCAAAGTGTATGTGAGTGGTGAACTCAAGTGGACCTTTCTTCACTCTACCTTGCAACCTTACTCCGTACTTGACCAACTTACCTTGTCTTTGGCTAATACTATACTAAACTTCCCGTGTCATCTGATTCGTCCAGGGATAAGGCTCGCGCGGACAGAGATGGGGTTGTTGGAAGCCCAAAACTGGTGGTGAGACCAAGTTTTCCATATTGCTGCCCCTCTGTCAAAGCATAGCGACGAGGGTATGTTGGGCACCGTCACTACGGATACCGTCCAGTGCTTGTGGTGTCTTGAGGGCCTCTTGTCCAAAACATACTGTCAGCTTCAGCCCCAAATGGACAATCATCACTTAGTGATACAACTTTTAACGGACCTGAATCCCACACAAGGCTGGGATACCGCGATTAAAGTCCATCTTCGACCATACCTTGCCAGGAGCAGATCCACACCTCTTCCTGCTTGACCACCTCAGTTGGGGGATTTCCCCCAGGGGATAGCATGACCGTGGTCGTAGTTTGGCCAAGGTTGGCTTAGCTTCCGCCGGCCACGTTCCCGTCCACCTTTAACCTTGATTACTCTTCCTTTCTGTTTGATCAACCGCTGGCACTACCACCACCTGACAAGCTACTGTATGCTCTTTAGACTGGCTCACGAGGATCATGCATCACACCGTTGTTGTCACCGGCTGGCGGGTCGATCCGAGGCAATTTTGTCTTCTCTCCCTCTCTCATGAGCAACGGCCAACGGGATCGATTCCATAGCTCTGCCGCACACTGGAAGGGGAAAGGCTCATGCGATTGGCCCCGCAACCATGGGGTTTGACAACTTGGTTTCACACAACATCGGTGCGCAGCCCACGTCGCCTGTTTCAAACGATGCCTGTCTCACGAAGGTAGGTTCGCCGCCCTTGGCAACTACCCACCTTGCCTAGTACCCTGCTACGTTTACCCGCTACTCATCTTTCGGTCCATCTTGAAACTAGTTACACTGGATTGTGAACTTGCTGTCTAGTCAGCGGCTTCAATTCCCTAAAGCATCTCGTCCGTTGGTCGGTGCGTGCTGGCTGCATATGCAAGCGGCAAAGGGTCATCTCAGACTTCATCTCATTATTAGTAATTCGCGGCATTCCTAGCTCCAACGGCTACTTTTTCTGTGAGGCCCGGTCAGATCACCAAGCCCGTTCCTACATCGTGGCATGTAGCTGATACGTCACAGGAATTGTCTTCCTAGAACTCCAGCCTATCGTATACGAATCCAACTGCAGAGGATGGGATCTGAAGTTGCCTATATGCACGTATGGTATGCTCCCGCATCGACATGCTGCATGCGGTAGCCACCATTGTGTGCAAACCGACCTCGTCCACCATCGCTACTGTTAGCCACCAGTCACTTAGTCTCAGCATGCACTACATGGGAGCACTTGCCATTTCTCCTCATCACGTACATGGAACGACTGCAACCTCCGTGTTTCTTTTTCCCTGAGTGCGACAAGCAAGCACCATGGCTATGACTCAAAGACTGAAAGATGTCAGGACAGAAATAGCATCTTCAGGTGCTCTCGATACCCGCCACAATCCACAGTAGCCTCTCTTTTGGCATCCATTCCTCTGCCTTGGTGGCCGTTGCTCGATGCTCGGTGCCCTCTGGGAACCCTGCGTCGTGTTGAGCGTTGAGAGGCTACAAGGTCATCGCCCCTCGCCATAGCTTTGACTAGTATTGAACCGAGCTATGGCGCTCCGCAGCACAGGGCACAGTCGATTCTCGCGTATAACGACCGGTTCTAACGCGTGTCCTACCATCGGCTGCACGATTTGCCGGTTTGCCAGCCGTTGCACCTGTGCGCGGCTCATAATCGACCTTGACTTGACTCGGCTCGACCCGACTGGCCTACGCAAAGAACGAGTTATTCGAATTCGTACTGCCTTGCCGACCATCTGTGCGTGCGTGATTCTCGCCGTTGTCGGCCGCAGCGGTTTGATCCGTCTGCACATGTGCTCTCTTTGCAACGCTGGTCGACAGTGTCTCCCTTCATCTACATTGTCTAGCTACTAATGCATCTGCCATACTGGCTTATGAGTGTCTACTCAGGGTTATCCACGCCACGGCGGTAGATCATTTCTGCCCGTGCGTTCGTAGTTGACTGCAAGTTCAATCCAATTGGGCTGCCAACTCCCGGGCTCGTTCTTACATTCCCCCCTGCAACAATCACGTCGTACCCCGGTGATCTGGATCCGGCGTTGACGCTCCCGCGCCGTGGATCGAAACAGCCGTATATCTCTGCGTCAAACACGCACGAGGCATGGTCTTTGCTTGCCAGGTCTACCACCACAAACCTGAACACAACAGCCTTGTCCCTAGTTGCTATGTCACCTTACATAGCACCTCACCCTAAGCTGGCCAGGCCGCCGCAATCCCCACGCCTGTCTTGGTCTTTAGAAACGGAAACAAGGCCGGCAAGATCCCTGTCGAGATCATATTGGTAGTGCTTAATTTCGATGTAACCCGGCAGCAATCCTGAGCTAGGTCATGTATCTCGTAACTCGCCGACTCGTGGGCCTACTCCGCAGTCGATTTTACTCATGGGATGCTGAGGGATTTGCACCAACGAGCTGGTCGCAGTATGCATTCACAATATCAGTCGCTGCTGTTTTCTCCTGGATGGGTTGAAAACCGTTCTCTGTCAGGTCAAGCTACCGCCTGTATCTGCCCGACTAGAAATACACGGAGTATAGAACTGCAGGTCATCCCCTTATGTGTGGCACTCTTGCCGTTCGTACCTTGAGCTAAGGTAGTGGACGGTGCATACGATCATTTTGCACTCATTAACCCCCTTCAACACTGGTGCATCTGGGTTGAGTCGAAATAAGGTCGCGGGCTCGGACTTTTCCAGCTGACATTCGGCCACACCAACTCCGGAACCTTGCGGCCATCCCTGCTATGGCGGCCTCATGTTGCACACGCCCCTGGCCCGAGGTTCGCATGAGGCTCTGCTCGTGGCCTCGCCACAGCCCGACTTTGTGGATACAACTTTGAGCGAGCAACAACAGCCGCGCGTGGAAGGTACTTCTGTGCATGTGCACGCTCCTTTAGCTGTAGTGATACCCCCCGGGATCTCGCATTGAGGCTCTATTGCGAAAACATGTTTGGCTTGGCGGTTTGGGATGTCGGATGGAAATTCGACCAGCGTTCTCTGAGTATCAGAGGAGAAGGCGGGAGAAGCACTCCGGATGCTCACTAAGGCGCGTAAGGGCATTGGGATGCAGGACATGCGCGTCGTCTCGACATCAGGCAGACATCCATCCACCGCTTGGTTGCTCTCAAAGGGGTGCTGACAACCAAGGTATAAAGATGGTCTAACCTCCGGCCTCAATCCTCTCGTACTCTTCTTCCCCATCCAGCATTCAGCAGTCTTTTAGTTAACCGACCACTTCTCTCCTTCCAATCATTTGTATTGTATAATATACCCCTGCCGGCCAGGACTTACCTTCTCTCACATCACAATGTCTTCCATCAAGAGCATCTTCGCCATCGGCCTCTTGGCCACTGCCGACATTGTTGCCGGCCATGCTGCCATCATCGGCGCCACTGGTGATGCCGGCGGACAGGGCATGGCCCTTGGAATCGACTCCAGCACCCCCCGTGATGGAACACGTCGTGATCCCTTCCAGGCTGACAGCACTCGCTTCAAGGGAGAGGCTGCGGATACCTTCGGCGAGACAGTTGGAGCCGGCACCAACAACCTTGAGACCGGCACCAAGGCCATGATGGCCGAGACCGGCACCATGCTCCCCCAGATCTCCGCCGGCGGCTCCGTCGACATGACCCTGCACCAGGTCAACGGTGACGGTGGTGGTGAGTATTCGATATGAAATCTTCTTCTATTTGACACTTGACTTACACGTACCAAGGCCCCTACGACTGCATGATCAACGCCGATGCCACCGGAGCGTCGTGGACTAACATCAACGTTGTCACCACTCCCCCGGGCCAGAACTCCCGTAACCGTGACGGTGCCATGACCGATTTCCCCCTCAAGGCTGCCATCCCCGCCGATCAGACTTGCACTGGTACCGTCGCTGGCCAGAGCAATGTCTGCTTGGTTCGTTGCCAGAACGCTGCCCGTGCCGGTCCCTTTGGCGGTATTGTTCCTGTCCAGATGGCTGGCACCACCACGCCCGCCGCTGCCCGCCGCAACTTGATGCTCGCCGTCAAGCGCTCCGATGAGCTTCTCAACAAGATGATCAAGCGTGCTCAGACCCCCTCCGCCGCACCCGAGGACGACGCCGCCTATCTGGCCGAGCTCCGCGCCGACGGCGAGGAGATCTAAACGCTTGTGTTTTCTGTAGAGAGGGATTGGGACTACCACGAGGGTCAAAACAGAGATCCGTGGAGGCAGGATGGATAGCAATGAAGAGAGGCTGTTAACTGATGCTGATGCTGATGCCTTTCACTTGTATCTGAGGTGCCTGACTGTGTCTTGACACCTGTAGTGCACAATTACATTCTCTGACTGCTGATCACTTTGGTTCACTGTAATGCAAATGTGTCAAATGATGTTCATATGTATGTGTCCGTGTCGAGATTCTTTGCTGCCCTTAAACAGTGGTGAAAGGTATGAGAACATCGTCTGCTACCGTAGTTGAGTATGAGAGTGACGTGCGAAAAGCGTTCACTTGCCACATTGAACAAGGTATCACTTAACGGGGGAGATGCGTACAAGTACAGCATGCGTGCATGAAACTGACGGGGAGCTGAGGCGGGATGACGGCGGGAGCAGAGAGGGGGCGACACAACGCTAGCAGATGCAGTATGAGGGAATCATAGGACATGATCCCAATCCGAGTACCTCAGTGTCAATCTACCTATGACTGCTAGCCACACTTCCTTAGATCAAATCAACGGCTGACAATGTTGACAGCCATTCTCTCGGTGATGCCATATTTTCGAACAGACGAAGTATCATGTCTTGGTCTTGCTGTTGTCGCTCCTGTAGAGCCCATCTTCACGTCGAGGACTTTTTTATCAAGTCTAGCGCAGGCCAAGGCCTCTGATCTCAAGATAATATCTAAGGGGGGTGTCGAACCGCCCAAGTGTCGCGGGTGTCGAAGTCTAGGGTTCCCTGGTCAAGGGAGGGAGCCGAGGAAAGAAGAAGGTGTTGAAGAGAGAGGGGAATCCGAAAAGGGAAACATTGGAACCTCCCCGCAGTTTCCGAGATGCTGGTTGAGTTGTGTGGCTGTGGTTGGAGGCCTGTGTTGGGATAACAAAAGTAAGGTCAGGTAAGGAAAGAATAGTTTAAGGTATCATTCGTACGTAGACTGAGGTATACTTTCGCACCACCACTACTTAAGCAGTACTTTCTCATGCTTGACCACAGCTGCGAGGCACCAATACAGAGTATGGGTGGTGGGCAGGTAGCTCTTGGGGTGGTCGCGGCCTCCGTTTATTCGCCGCGAAAGGCGTGTGACGTCAACGGCGATGGCAAATCCTCGTCACTTTCCCCGCGTTAACAGAGGGAATGGATAATGTACCTTGCGCCTACTCGAGTACTTTCAGATACAAGAAACCTTGACAACCTTCCCAAACGTGTCGCCTCACTCTCTCGCGTTGGTTCAACCTGAGATACTGTCAGATCTTGCACTCTCATGTTTTCTATGGGAGATGAACACCTCGTCTTGGATCATGTCGCTGTTAACAGAAACCAAGCCAGTTTGACCAAATGAACCCTCAACATCAGGCAAGTGAGGTGAGCTGCGATATGCAAAATGACACGTCTCCCTACAATGCGTAGATTGCTACATCATGTATGTTATGACCACCCTCATGTTCCTGATACCTGGTGTATATGAGTGCTTGGCTCTATTCAGGTTCTCTCTCGCTGCAGCCATCGTGGTCTTGGCACATAGATCTGTGTGTGCGTAAAGGTCCTTCAAAGCTTGGCTCAGGTGCACTCAAGTGAGTGATGTGCATCACACGTCGACCCAGCCTCAACCTTAGCACGTATATGATCGACAGGTTCATTAAGCCAAAGCGCCTTCGCTTCTCGAGTAGGATCAAGTGAACTCATACCTCCCTCAATAAACAAATTGGAGGCCTGGGGATCAAAAGTGCGCAACTGGCAGGTGACCACCCCGAGTGAGTTCTGGTCCGAACCTACCTTACTTTGACCTCATGTGCTCTCTTCGTACACCCCCCATCGTACAGTACATGACATGCATCGCCTCCGCCTTCGTTGACATCAACGCCCGCCAGCTGCATTGGCTAGCTACCTTACCTCTGCTCCTCCCTCACCTTGCCCTCCAATGCCATCAGTAGCACCCACCCTCCACGACTCATCCATGCTACCCAAACGCGGGCTGCTGTTAAGAAGGCAATCGCGAGGCCTGGACCTTCATAAACTCACGTCTTTCCCCCTCTCAAGTCTCCATTCCCACTCCTTTGCTCAACTTCCCCACTTACCCCCCTAACCAGCGACACCACGATACCCTCAAACAGCGTTTCCATCAGCCACCACCCTACACAAACTCATCTTCTGAACTCTTAGTAAGACCTGCCACTGAGCAAACCTATACTCATACCATCCAGTATATCCACCATCACCATCACCATGTCAAGTAAGCGTCCCCGTCCATGTGCAGCGCATGTGAACCTTGCTTACACGCCCTATCAGACGAACAAGATAGAACCCAGAGCATCTCGGCCGAGGTCGGTAGCTCGCCAGTCGTACTCGACGGAGAACCCGCCGTTGCACTCTCATCCTCGCCCATAGATCGAAGAGCCAGCACCGACGAATGGGGTGAGCTTTGGAAGTGTCCTTTGAAGTCTGCGAGTCTCTGGAGTGCTGACTGATGTGCTTCATCTACTAGACGCATCCAAGGTACCCCCGAGCCGCTTCCAAAAGCGCAAGGGTTCCATCTACGCCACGCCGGGTTCCCGTGATGGCCACGTCGACCGCAACTACGCCTCGGGGTTCCATGAGAAGCACACCGAGAAGGGCTATACCAAGACGCCCGCGAAATAGTCACCAATACAGTGATGTTTTGGGGAGGCGCACGGCGTGGTATGAGGAACGCCCCCCACGCTCGCGGCATGGAGCAGTACGCCTAGCCAGACCACTACATATGAGGCTGTGAAACACATCAGCCAGACAAGGGAAGGGAGAACATTGGAGAATGAATTGATTTGAATGGGGTGGACCGGGAATTGAAAAGTATTGTAGGGGTCCTGCTGTCTGTATGCTATTACCTAAAACTAGCCAACCACCGCCAGGCCGGAGAAATTGATACATGTTACTCGTCAAGGTCGTCAATGTCGATAGCGTCCGGATTCGCCGGTGCTGGCGGTGCTTCCAATGTGCTGCTCATCTTGGTAGCGTCGCTGGCAGCCACGAACCCGGCTGGTGCTCTTGCTTGTCGCTCAAGTGCCGCCATGGCATCGTCCACCTCGGCATCGCCCGAGTCCTCCGGTCTCCGCTGACTACGCGCAAGCGCTTGCGACGCGATGAAATTGACGTCCGTGTTGTACTGCGCCTGCACACTTCGCTTGATACGGAGCATTTCCTTGAACGTATCCTCGTTGCCATGCTGCACCTCGAATGACTCCCACTTGGTCCAAAAAGCTGGACTGGTGCGTGGATCACAGAACTGTGACGCGTGACCGTAAATGGCTCTCGCCCGATCGATCTCGCCAAGGCGCTTCTCCATGTCGGCAAACTTTAGGCACATATCCCGTGCTTCGTTGTCGGGTAGAGTGGAAACCGCCTTTTCGTAGATTGGCCTCGTCGATGGCAGGCCAAAGTTAGACGCTGACTTGGTGATGTAGAAGTTGAACATGTCTGCCCGATCCTCATCCGCCACCGCACGCGTTGCGCGTTCGTAGATGCGCATAGCGTGCCTCGCGAGGCCCCGCTCCTCTTCCAAGTTGCCGTACATGAGGTAGATGACCTTGGCGAATTTGGGTGGGCAGTCTTCAATGGCCTGTTCGAAGAGGTCGCGCAGACGCTCAATACCGATCTTGCGATCCACGGCCTTTGTAAGGTAGAGATTCCACAGCTCAAAGGCAACTGGGTAGCTGAAGAGGTCCAGGCCACGTTCGTAAATCTTGAACGACTCTTCGTAGTACTGGTGCTCTTCCAGCAGATTCGCATAGTTGACCACTGTCTGCGGTGTCGCGATTCGCAGCTCAAAGATGCGCTCGTAGACCTTTCGTGTGTCCTCCACAGTGCTGACACTCTCCACGAGGTCCACGTAGAAACTCCACAGCTTCCAGCTCTTGTGCACACGCTGCTGCGGCGATAGCGTCTCGTCAAAGTAGTCGACTGTGGATCTCTTCGGTGCCTGGACAGCCTTGGCCATGATTCGTACGGCATCGTCAAAGTTCTCGTTCCTCAATTCCATCTCAGCCCATTCAATCCACATATCAGCCAATTCGGCAACGGACTTGAATGGGACTTTGACGGCTTTCTCCATGATGATGCGCGCATTGCGTATGTCACCACCACGCTCGTAGAATTTGGCGTAATTGGCCCAAAGCTGATGGAAGGCCCCGACGGCCTTTTTCGGTTGTATCGTGGCGATGGCGGCTGTGTATGTCTGAACGACTTCGAGATGGTTGTCGCCCCAGAGAGCCACTCTCTTCTCCCACTCAGACACGTTGTTGGGGTTCTGGCGCAGGACTACGTCGTTGAGAAGGAATGGCCGTCTGTCCATGAGTTGCTCGAACCGCATCATCCGTATGTCGAGTTCGAAATCTGCCTCCTCGTCCACGATACCGTTGTCGGCACGCTCCGAGGCTACCTCCATTAGGGCTCCAATGATGGACTCTTCGAACTCGGTGTACGAATCGAAAACAAGCGTGAAGTCTCTGACCGTCATTACCGTGGTGATGGCTTCCTCGAGCACATCTCTGGCGCGCTCGAAGCTGCCTCGTCGGATCCAGTAAGTCGCTAGGCCGCACCAGAGTTTTCCTCGTTGATCGGCGAACCTGACAATGCCGCTTCTGACGATCCTGTCAACATCAATACCCGTTTCGTGACCGGTTTCAATATCCGCCGCGTGCTCGACCATCAAGTCCACCATTTCGCTCCACAGTTCATAGTGCCCTTTCCCTTGCTTGCTAGTGAAGCGCGGATTGTTGAGGATGTCCATGTACTTCTTGATGGCTTCAGTGTAGAAGCCGACCTGCACAAGGAGCTCGATGAAGTCTTCGGCGTCCTCGGGGTGTATTTGCATGTAGCGGCGCCACACCTTGACGGCGCTGATTCCTGCAGCAGAGTTGATGAACGGCTTGTAGAGAGCCCAGATTCGATTGTGCTGGGTAATCGGCAAGGCGCGAAGGGCTCGATCGAAAGTGCGTCGGGTGGTCGTGACCAGCGGCTGCTGAAGCAAGAACTTCAGATATAGCTCCCAGATGCGAGGCATTTTGTTCAACAGAATGAGCGCGCGCTCGAATAAGGCATTGACTTTTCGGTACTCGGCGGGGAAAATGGCAGCATTTAGCTTCGAAACGTGCTTGGTGCGAAAGGTAAGATACTATCCGTACAGTTAGCAATCGGCGGCGGCGGCGGTCCGCCAGCTGGCGTGCTCCTCGCGACTTACCATCTTCCATAGCTTGTAAGACCGGGGGAGTTGGAGACAGGCTCGTTCGAGCACGAAAGCGCGTTCGTGTACAGTTCCATGTTGGGACTTGAACTGAATGTAGGCAAGCCACGGCTTGATGCTTCCAGGGCTTCGCAGGATATCCTGTTCGTATACGGAGTCCTCGTCGCTCTATCGGACACTGTTAGCTTCTATCTCCAGTGTTGACAAGACGAAGAGGGCAAGTAGGAGGATGGGCGGCGCATACAACGAGGTGCAGTTCCGGCCGCCTCTGAGAGCCGTTGAGAAGCGTGGGAGCAGGCATCTTGGTTCAGGCCGTTTGTCCAAAGGCCATGAGTAACCAAGAGACTGACAGCTCGAGCGCAGAGAGCGCCTTTTCGCCTTGTGCAGGTCGCGTTGGGGACGAATTCGCAGCTTCCGGGGGCGCGATTTCAAAAGATGATCATGGCGCGAACTAGGCGACAGATCGTTCCTTTACGATGCAGTCTGGCAAGGTCGACCAACCAAGGTACTTTTTCTCGCATGCGCCACGTCCTGTATTTTTGGGATGGCGCTCGGCTATTGGGATAAGTTAGGCGGCAGTCCCAGCCACTGATACAAGCATATCGCAATGGAGGCGCCGTGCCGCTTTAGCGTCCGTGAGACGCTCACGCGCGGATAAAGACAGCCCACTGTTGAGCTTTATCAGTGGACTGCTAATCGCCAGCGATCCACCTACCTTATGTACACCAGGTACCCGACTCCATCTCTGGGGGGCCGCTTGAGGTAGGTACTTCCACCTGAGCGTCCCATCGCTGAGCCGGCTCTGAGCACTGACGCAACAGCAGCCAAAGGCCGCCTAACAACATCTCCAGCTCCTCCTTGTCGACTATATCGTGGACGACCGTCTTGCGCCCAACTGCCTCCGCCCTTCGCTGCCGTGCGAATCGTCTCGAACCTCCCCTCCGATCTCCTTTCAATTCCAAGTCCAACCTATACCATCGCCCATTCCGATCATCCAACACCATGTCGGGTGCTCCTGTAGGCCGAAGCCCTCCTACATCATCTAGAGTCGACCACGGAGCTTTCTAATATGTCGATGCATCTGTGTAGGACCGAGAAGCGGTATTCCCCACGCGCCAGTCGCTGGGTATCATGAAGGCCAAGCTCAAGGGCGCCGAAACTGGTCACAGTCTGTTGAAAAGAAAGAGCGAGGCCTTGACCAAGTATGTGTGCAATGAACTGTATCTTGCAGTATGATTTGATTCACTGACGTGTTCCATGATACAGGCGATTCCGAGGTTGGCAGTGCCGCTTCCAGTCCGAGACGAACCTAGGCTGACCGATGTGACTGCGCCCTGAACAGAAATTACAAGACGTATCGACGAGGCGAAGAGAAAGATGGGACGCGTTATGCAGATTGCTTCCTTCTCCTTGGCTGAGGTCACTTACGCCGTGGGCGGTGATATCGGATACCAGATCCAGGAGTCGGCCCGGTCAGCTCGCTTCCGTGTGCGTACCAAGCAGGAGAACGTTTCTGGTGTCTTACTCCCGGCATTCGAGAGCTACGTAACTGAAGGAAACAACGATTTCGGCCTCACGGGCTTGGGCAAGGGTGGTCAGCAGGTCCAGCGTTGTCGCGAGACATATGCCCGTGCTGTTGAAGCTCTGGTCGAACTTGCCAGTCTACAGGTACGCCGCCGCGCGTCTCCATTGAACACTGCAGAAGCACTAACAGCGCCAAGACCGCTTTCGTTATTTTGGATGAGGTTATCAAGGTCGTTAATCGACGTGGTATGTATTCGATCAAACGTTGAACTTCTTAGCGATTGACTAACATTTTGCAGTAAACGCCATGTAAGATGCCTGCGAGATCATCTTGGCAGTCCACCACTGACCGTCTCACCAGCGAGCACGTTATTATTCCCAGGACAGAAAACACCATCAAGTGTATGTTGTATGCCTCACTTTGGGATACCTATCTAACTTTGACTACAGACATTAACTCGGAGCTGGACGAACTTGACAGAGAGGAGTTCTACAGACTTAAAAAGGTACGTGGAGGTCCGTCAGATCTTGATGGCAATTTCTCACAGTGCACTGCAGGTTGCCGGAAAGAAACAGAGAGACACTGCTGCCGCAGACGCCGAGATCAAGGCCAAAAAGGCCGCACGGGCAGCAGAAGAGAAGGGCGATACGTCAGGCCCCGGCGACCTTCTCGCTGCGGAGGAAGACAACGACGTTATTTTCTAGCTTGTCCTTGGGGCACGGATTGAGAGGTGGCGATCAAGCATGCGTCGGGTGCGGTGTTATTAGACTTAGGTAGCCTTCATTGGGTACGCACTCGTTGTAAACATTAGTACCCTGCCGGAACACATTTATTACCTCCCTACATGCAAACAGAGTTGAGGCTGTTGCCTTCGTCCCAATCAACCGTCTTACTGGCGCTGGTATGTGACCTTGATCGTGTGCGTGTCCCCCAGCACCATGCCCGCCGTGTTCTCCTTCGCCGTAATGGCACCCTGCTCACCCTCGTACTCTACAAAGGCAATACCGCGGCGTCCAGGCACCAATCTGACCTCACGGAAACCCTCGAAACGGCCAAAGATACTGGTAACAGCCTCGATATCGTAGTCGTCGGGCAAGTTCTGTACAAAGAGAATCTTGTTTGGGGGCAGATACTCGTCGGGAATGACTGCTGTGGTAGAGGGATTTGTGGACTTGAGACCAGTTCCACGAGCAGCCTTGGCAGGACGGGCATCTGCTGCCGGTGCACCGCCAGGGCCAGGTCTCTTGAGACGTTTCTGCTCCTCGGCAGCCTCGAATGCCTTCTTCTTGTCTGTTGGTGATGAGAGGACAGAGTCAGCAAACCGTTCTAGTTCAAAGTAGCGAGAGAAGGCAGTGTGAAGGGCGAAATGGAATTACCCTTTTCAGCCAAGCGGCGGCGCTTGTGAAGCTCAAATTCGTCGTCGTTGCCTACCGACTTGACGGTCGCGTCGCTCCTCGTCCGGGCCAGGGCCAGCTGCATAGGCTTCTCGAATAGCTCGAATCCCTGAATCTCCTCGATGGCCTTGCGCGCAGCCTCTGGATCGTCAAAGACGACAAAAGCCTGGCCCTTGGCCTTGAGATTCGTCTTGGCGACAATGTCAATTACATTGCCGTAATCGGAGAAGATCTGAAGCAGCGCATCCTTCAGCTGGTCGACTTTGGCGCGCTCCTCGAGGTTTCGCACGTATACCCTGTGGCACAAAAGGTCAGCCAACGGCCCGACGTGTCGAAGTGCAATGACACGTACGTGGCGATAGGAAGACCGGAAGCCATGTCTACGGTTGTGTAGGCGAGCTCCAAACAAAAATGAACGGGAAGAAGAGGGAAATGTAAGTGCTGAACTCGAGTGACAGACTGAAATTGGCTTGTGCATAGTGTTGCGGTAAGTTCTGGTTGCCTAAGGCGCGTACCTACCTTGGGCACGGCCGATCTACCCTTACGGCCTGCGCGGTGACGCGCGCAACCTCACGCTTTCAACTTCAACATCAAGCTATCATAGCTTCGCTTCATTCTTGTTGCACAATCATTGAGCAATCTCTACTAGTGTTTCACGAAAACGACACTACCTACTAAGTAGACTATTGATCAGCACCTGAGAAGATGCATGGTGTTGTACTAGACTAGAGATCATTACTCTAGCTCTGTTGGACACCTCGCGGCCTTCTTTTGCTGGGCTGTAACCTTGCTATCTTGGGGCTATAGACACTATCCGCTTTACAATTGTCACATACGACCATACCCATTGGAAAACTCGGGATCCCGTCCGCTCTCCCATAGATAAGCCAATGAGGGCCAGATTAGTAGTTGGGTCGGTGACGACCAGCGAATACCTGGTGTTGTATGTTTTGACGCAGACGATCTCTTTTTCTTCAGTTTTGCTCGTTCGCAAAGAATGGGTTACTTTTGGCCTTGTACTTCAAGCTTAATCCTAAAGTATCTTGATCAGCCTGGTCTCCAGGTTAGAAGCAAAAGTCGTTGGCGGAGCTCGTGTGTTCGGATTACGCAACCTGCCAGAACAAGGAACGGTATTGTTCTGAGAATGGCTAGGGCTCGTATATTAGATGAATTCAAGCTAGGCTCGAGGACAGAATCCCGTAGATCTTCGGCAATCAACTTCGTAGTCATGTCACCTCCGTCTTGCAGACAGAACCTTCGCTGCCTAGCCCCTGACGAGCCTTTGACTGATCACTAGTCTCCAGAGGCTTGCCCCCAAACCTTACAGCAAAATCCACAGGATGCTTTCAGCAGCCGAATTCGTTTACTGCTGACTACGAATCTGAAGTCAGGAAGCTCGCCATAGGATGTGAATATACGAAAATATGACATTCACTATTTCTCTCCCCTATCTCTTCCTGGGTACCTCCTAGCTAGCCTCTACACCTAATTTATTTTTATCTGAATTAAGAGACTGAGGATAGTATTTTGACTTCCTCCAAGGGTTCTCTCTGAAAGGGGCTCTGCAAAGTCCAATATAGCGAAGCAACTCAATTTCGTCCCTCTCAAAATCATCGCGCCTAATCTTCAAATGCTGGGCAAGGACTATTGAGATTCACCTCTACATCTTGATGGAAACGGGCGCCGTCACTGGGCACCTAGGAAGGTGGTGCTGTAGGTTCGGCAGGAGGCATGTCCTCCAAGTCTGGGTCGATCATGGACTGCTGGGGATCTAAAGATCCACAATCCATTGCCGTTGAGACACCGTCGTAGAAGGCCTCGTTGTAAGCTGCATCTAGGTAGGCTTGAAAGTTCCCATCGCTGAAGGGCACCTTGGTGTGCTCGTATTCGATGCCGTTGAACTGGTCTTTCGTTCGCTGTGGCAATCGGTGCCAGCCAACGAGAGGACTCAAAGCACCGCTGGGTCCGACGTCAGAGGGAAAGAGAATTTGACCAGCATCATAGGTGACGAGAGGATGTGTCGCGGGCCCGGTGCCGTCTTTGGCGACATAAAGCGTAGTTGTTCGCTTCGTGTCGAACTGGCCGGGGCTTGTGGAATAGCTGATGCCACGAGGGGAAAAGCTTCTAGCTTCATCCGGGCATTTTTGGAAGGCAAACCATACCACTGCAGTAAGCCAGTGATGACGATGCTGCTCAGCATCTCCCATGACCTTGGAAAGGTAGTAGCTGCAGAGAACGGCGAATCTATCGTGAGATTTATCAACTCTCGTGTAAGTCTGACCAGCCTGTTTGAAACCACGGCAATCGCCTACGAAGAGGCAGCACGGGCTGCAGGCAGGTCTCTAAGTTCCGGAACATACTACTATTTCATGAACTGCGCTCTTGGGCCGGCTCAGTCCTCGGTACCTCTCGTGCAGTGGGCGAACTCGGCACACGGCTGCAGTCATGTTGGCCTTGTCGTTGGCAAAACGGCTAGGTTTGGAGTCAAGAAGTTTAAGGCAGTCTATATCCACATCAGACTGTGGGATACTGGTTTCTCTCAGTCTCAGCACGACTACACTCCATATGAGAATCAGAAGTAAGTAAATGTTGAGCTGCGTTATTCACTGTTCAACGCTGACAATGGCAGGCTCGTCTATGGTGGCAAAACGACTTCATCCAAAGCTAATCTTAACAGGCTAGTGGATGCAGGTATGTCTTCGCGTTGTTTTGTTTTGCACTGGAACAGCATGCTCATATTGTTCAAGGTATCGCATGGCTCGAAGATGCTGGATACGAGCTTACAGAGGAGCATAACTGTGTAGCCCATTACTAGTATCTTGCAAGCCTCCTCTAGTGCTGATATGTCAGAAAGCACTTGGTTTGAAGTCTTCAGGTTACAATATGGTGCAAAACTTATGAGGACACATCGGGGAACCTCTAAGTACTATGATTTACCTGGACTAGCTGAATGAATCTGCCCCTTAGGCGTGTGCCTACGAAAGAAAGTCTGAGCCAGATTTTATTCATAGATACAAGCCGTAGATCTAAACAAAGCTTCCATAATCCAGATTGCCGCCAGCTTGCTGTCTTTTCTAAAGACTTCACACCGTTGTTCCGGTCTCCCCGTTATCATCGTAACAGGACGACGTGAACTATTTTTTTGGGGAGACAAAAAAACCATTGAAACCTAACATTTGTTGGTGATTTTTGATAGCATGTCCTCCATCTGTGCCATCACTCGCACATTGCGTGTGTGAAAGAGGGCCACTTTCAGCTCCCAACGGGTTGCCGAGATGTGCTGCCCAGAACTCTTTCCCCGCAGCGTTCTGGAGCTTGCAAGTGTTGGGAACGAACTCGTGTCATCGACGCCTCTGATTGGAATAAAGAATGGCTTTCTATTTTACACTGGGTCTTGATGATACACTGCACTTGGCCACGATGACATGCGTAGCTCTACTGCGTCTCAGCTTCTCCTTCCACTCATGCAAAGCACTCTCGATGGTATCCCGTGGGTGAATTGTATCTAATGCCGATATGGCACAGCATCTTGACTATCATGAATACCTGACCCATGCTGCCCCCAGTTGCCATATATATGTACACGTAAACAGTCATCTCAACTATCGGCATTCACACTCAGGCGCCTTACAATGAGTTATCTCTAGGCAGTCGTACCAGCCGCTGGCGCCGGCTCTTCTCCACTACTTGGTTCTTCCAAGGCCAGGTCACTCTTCAGTTCTGGAAGGAAACGGTCGATCCGTTTCCAGGTCTCGTTCCATAACTTTTCCTTCGAAGCGTCTTGTCTGGGGGACACCAAGAAGCCGCTGCTTGCCATGAAAAGCACCACGTTTTTGAGGTTCTCCCGAACTGCCTCCTCCTACGTACTGTTAGCAATCTCTTCTGTAAGGTCCAGGACTCTCCACATAAACGTACCAGGCTATCGCCTTGACCGCTATTCATCAACCGATCCATGATGTCAATAATCTTGACCCACAGATCCAGCATTCCGTCCCACTCTGAGAGGAGCACGAGATACTGAAGGAACACTTTGCACAGCAGGGACGCAGCTTGAACACGCATCTCGCTCATGCCGTCACGGTCCGATGAAAAGACTTCAGGCTTAAGGAGTTTGTGAATGAGAGGGAACAGGACCTCGCCAAATATGGCGGTCCACTCCTTGTGGTCACTGTCAGTGAGCTCAGGCGAGAGTAGAGATCGCTGCAGCGACGTGAACGCCTGGAGGCGAACATCGCGGCATGGGTTTGTACATTGCGTTGTTAGTGCTTGGAAGATAGGGAGCCAGTAAGCGGACCATGCTGTAACATTGCGTTAGTCGTTGTTACTCATTTCCCAGCGGTGAAGAGCATTACCTTCGTTGCTCTCAAGATGGGACTGCTTCATCAAGAAAGGTATACGCGCTGTCATATTGTGAATACTGTTGACCGCCTTGGTACCTCGTGAGATTGCCTCATTGACACTGCTGGCCGTTAGTAACTTGCAATATGGCAGAGGCCTCGGGAATCACTCACGTCGTCTTGTCGTGTGTCCCCTCTCGGGCCTTACGCTGCTGGGCATCTAGCTTGCGCTCTGCAAGGACAATCCGACCTGCCCCGGACGCGAAGTCGCCAAAGAGAGAGATGGCCGCCTCGTAGTTGTCGGCAATGATAGCAGGTGGTGTACCTCCGCAACCTAACTCGAGAATGTCAAACACGAGAGGTGCAGAATCTGGACGTCCGGTAAGTGCTCGCATGATTGCCCAGAAGTCCGGGGAAGTCATGATCTCGTTGCGTAGTGGGCTGGGTTCGTCAATGCACAGTCTTAAGCCCTGGAGCACCATGGTCGAAGTTCTCGCCAGTGCTTCCTTGGGGAAGCTCGAGATTGTGTGCAACAGTACCGGGACGTTGATGTAATCATGAGCCTGTAAACCAGTTAATGAGGAAAAGAAAACGCTTTCAGCGGGTAAGTGCATGCATACATAGCTGACTCGGAGTAGCTTGAGAAGATAAAAGGTCGCCCTCGAGACAACAATGTAGTGGTACCGTCCAGCATCTCGCAGTACGACCTGCAGTGCTTCGATGACCCTCTTTGCTACAAGTTGGACAGTGTCCTGATCGCGAAGAGCCAGGACTGTGCTGAACTCAAGGATGTAGGCCATGGCAGGGTCGTACACAGCTCCTGGTTGCACGGGCTTTTGGCCGTTCATTGTTGCTGCGGGTACATTGTCCGACTTGACAACGATCACCGTTGGGTTGTTATCTTCAGGTAGTGCGTTGAGGAGGGAGTCAATCAACGGCTCTAGGTCTTGAGGGGAGAGTTTTCTACGCGACTCTGATTAGTAGCTGGACTGGCCAGGAGCAGGCTGACTTACGAGATGTTGGCAAAGACGTTGCCCATATGACATGAGTTGACACAGTCGACGGTGCAGAGGGTACTTTCCAGTTCCTCGTCCGAGGGTTCTGGTGGATCGTCTGCTGCGTAGCTGGAAATGTAGCTAGTGAAGGCAGAAAAGAAGCCCGTATCGACAGTCTTTGCAGCACGATCGATTACCTGAGAAGGTGTGTGCAGCGGGATCGGACCAATGTCCAGAACTGGTGAATCCGCAAAGAAGGGAGGGACCAGGGAGTTGACAAAGAGGTTGAGCCATATGCGGGTGATCTAGATTTCGTTAGTTTTTCCGCCATGATGACCCAGGAGGATGTTGACATACATGTTTCCAACCATCCTGAATTAACTCCTCACTGCCAGTGACAACCCGGAAAAGTACCAGAGTCGCCAGTTGCGCCCTGAAGTCTCTTCCAAGTTTCACTGCCAGCTCGCTGACCATGACACTGCTTTCGCCAGCTTGGACCTCGGTATTCAAGTTGGTGTTGAAGGGTATGTCAGTAGCCAAGGTTGTCATGTGGCTCAGTGCGTAGATGATCTGATCGAGAGCCTCCGTGTTTTTATACTTGGCCGCAATACGAGCGCATTCGTCAAAGCCAGTGACGATCCTCGCAAAGACTGCATCGTCCGTAGCCGACATGAATACGTAAGAAAGGGTGGACACGATAGGCCGCCACGTTGAGGCGAACATGTCGGCATCGTAGATGTTCGTCTCGCACAGAACCAGCGGACGCACCGATTCCGACTTGACGAGCAACTCGCGCCAAGCATAGTCAAACGCATGCTTGTTGTCATGCTCATCAGGCAGGATGATCTCGTTGGTTCTAATGTTGTCAAAAATATCCTGAAGATACTCTGGCGCAAAATTTTGGCCATCATTGACGCCTCGCAAATTTCGTGCAAAATCGTCCACGGTCATACGCTTTTGACTCTTGAGGTTGGGGTTGTGCTGATCCGTGTTGAGCATGATGATGGCGTAGGTCAGGACATAGACAGCATCCGCGTTGGCGACCTCGGTTGGTTTCGCCTTCAAGCAGTACTTATCTGCGAAACAGACAACGATTCTCTCAATCAATGCTGACTCGCCAGGCAATCTGAATGTCTCCAACAGTCCTCTGAGCGCCTCGTCCACTCGCTTCTCTGAAAAGTCGAAGTGGCCCATGAACGCCTCTAGTACGGCCTCGTTTCCCTTCTTGGAGAGATACTCGCCGAGGACCTTTTTGGACACGCGCGATGTTCCCTTGAGGAACTTGGCGACCGCGACTGGATCCTTGAGGTCGGAGATGATTCCCTGGGCCTCGAGATAGGCAAGGCCGCCCTTGGGGTTCTCGTTGAACTTGCTGGTACCCTTGATAATGATCTTCTTCTTCCGTCTCAGTTCCCGTAGCTCCGTAGCGTCGGGATAGCCATCGACAACCGGGGGTTCGTCCAACCTTTCGGCGATGAACTGGATGTATCTGAGCAGTGCATCCAAGCAAAGCGGTGGCACGCTCGTCGTGCTCCAAGTTGCAGAGTCCGGCAAAGCATTTCTCGAGAGAAGGCCAATCATGTCTTCGCATAGGTCCGCTCGATCAGCGTCGCAATCGTAATTGACAAAGAGTTCAGCCATGAACGTTGGCATCCTTGACAGTACACCAATGTTCTCAACCATGGCTTGTCGTGCGTCTGGCTTCCTGGCACCACCCTCAAGACCGAGTTTTTGCCGATCCTTCACCGGGACTGGCGTCGAGCGGCCGCTGCTGGTCTGCGATGGGGGTGGCTTGACGAGCTTGGGGGATTGCGGTATCCCGGCATACAGTGACGGGTCAATGCCTGGTTCTCGCGGTATTTCTACCGACGGGTGAAGGCACGCAACGAGATACGAAAGAAAGAGTTCCTGCTGCAATTTTAAAACACCGCGGCAGGTGGCTAGTAACGTGCCGGCCACGATCAACGACTCTTGCAGGATGGCCATGTTGTCCGACCTAACAAGCTGGAAGAGATAGCAGCAGAGCCTGTCCTCGGCTATCCCAGCCAAAGCAGGGTGCCGCGCAATAGAGGGACCAGAAACCTCGAGGGCAACGTGAATAATGCGCAATGCCATGACTCTCATAGTGTCGGTATGCTGCCGGTCGTTGGGGTCCAAGAAGTTGACTAGAACCCGGAAGAGTTCCCGCACAGAAGGCAGCGAGTAGGGCCGGAGATCCAAAGAGTCGGAACTCTCCGCGCCATCTGCATCACCATCGGCCTCCACATCGCCGCCAGCGCCAGCGTCGGTCTTGCTATCACCCGACTCTGAGCCTCCCCGAGATCGTGGATTCGGGTCCAAGGGAGTCGAGCTTGAGGTGGACAGGCGCGCATCCGGTTCAGGGCTCGTCACCTGCAAGCCTGGCGCAGTAGTCGCGGCTGGATCCATTTTGACGCTGTCCATGTCTGCGCTTGTTTGCTTGTCGAGAGCGTCGGACTCATCTCCGGCCTCAACCTCGAGGTGTTTGACGTCCTCAAAGATAATCTGGCACATGCGAACCATGGACGCCTCGGCTGTTCGTCGGAGGACGGGCGAAAATCGAGGTTGCGAGCAAATTGCTAGCCCCCTGCCCATCATATCGCAAACACTTTCGTCACTTAAAATGTCGCCTCCTGGCCCCGACATCATGTCCTCCATTAGGTGAAGAATCATCAGGAGAACAACCTCCACCTGTCCTGAGTCGCTTCCGTCGAATTGACACCGAGTGACGGCTGCTGATAGGGACTGCATGGCAAGGGCGAATCGTGGTGACGCAGGGCTTATAAACCCGTATGCCAAGAACTTGCGCAGGGCTCCCAGAGTGAGGATGGTTATGGGCGCGGCCGTACCTTTCGTTTGGATTATCTGAAGGAACGGATTCAAGAGAACCAGAGCGTCGAATGAGTGTATGTCTGGGGCGCAACGTTGTTAGCAAGGCTAGCTCAGCATAGCAGAGGCCAGTGCCGCAAAGAGCGAGTTTGAGTCCTACCTCTAACGCTGGCCAATTCATGACGGAGCTTCCCAAACCCGGCCATCAATGGGTTGTCCTGTATGCTGCGACCCTTCTTTCCACGTAGGCCCCATCTGTTGGCGGAGGCCACGTCCTGAGCGCCATCGATCCCGAGTCCAGTGCCTGGTGTCTTGGATGCACCCCTCGGTGAAGGACTCGGGGGCCCCAGGTGAATCGGGTTTGGGCTCCCACCCAAGATGGCCGAAACGGAAGAATGAGGTGATCGCGCATGTTTTTGAATCGCAGAAGTGATCGATATGCACTCGGACATGACCAAAGACACGGGGTCTACAGCGACAGAGACAGGTCGGCTTCGATACTGCATCCTCGGCGCGATCATGGCTCGACGAATGTCCGCGCTAGAGCGCGTGCCAACGGCAGAGGCCGTCTCGGTTTGCAGCAAGTCATCTGCATCTCGGCTCATGGTATGAAGGTAAACGCGGTGGTTCGAGGGCGCGCGCGCGAGGATCGGTCTTGGAGGGCTCTCGGTATGATGGTGTCGGGTGGCGGCGTTCAGGCTAGAGAGAAACGACGAAGCACGGGCTGAATATCCGTGGGTGACAGCAAATTACTTTGGCAATGTGTGCCGGATGCCTTGTGCAATCGCCGAGGAGGGGTCCAAGGACAGATATCCGTCGAGCCGTTGGAGGTTAGCTCGGGTTCGTAGGGTGCGGATCGAGAACGTTGAGATTTAGGTGTCTTGTCCAAGACGGAGACAGCTGTCGCCAAAAAGGATTCCTGGGCGTGGAATTGACCAGGTTGCAGATGGAGCTCCAAGTCTTACCGTGTACCTACGGAGCAAGGCCACTCTACGTGGCGCCCGGTGTTAGTGATCACTAAGTATTAGCAAGTACCCACGGTAAAGCAGCCCGATAAGGTGCAATGCCCCAGATTGGGGTTCCGCTGCAAGGTACCTCAGTACCCGAAAGCTAAGCTGTGGGGGTACGTATCCTCCCAAGGTTCTAGCCTTCAATAGAGGTAGAGGCCTACTTATCCGAACTTTTATAAGCCACCTTACTTTATCCTCTAGCCTTGGCCATAATCTTCTGGCAAGACACTTTCTACACAAATAGACACTGTTTAGACCTGGCTCTATCATATCCGTCACAGTCTTGATCCCAATTGGGGTCTCAGTAGATAAGAGACGAGGCCTATTTTGAAAAAAGCCAGACAGTCGCGATTATTCACAATCAACAAGAGTCCTGAACTGACAAAGTTGTTTCGGGCTCATTTTCTGCATCTAATCACGTATATTGAAACTTCAACTGTACATCTGTAACTCATAATTTCGCGGGCTAGTTCTATGCCCGACGTGGTGCCCGTGTCCTTGGGCCCCAAGATAAATCAACGCCTTCCTACAACATCCCTTTGTTCCAGACCATCCGGTGGCAGATATCTTAGTGTACAACAAAAGTTGACAACACGGCTCGACTCTGCTTTTTATCCCCGTGTATCGATTGCGCAAGCTGTCCGCTGGCGGCAACCTGCGTACCGATACTTGTTCATCAAGAACAGCGACAGATCCCAGCAATGTTCGACGGTAGGGAGTCATCCTACTAGATTCATCCTCCTCAGCTCTCAGCCTTCTTGGCGAATGCTGCGCCGTTTCCGTCCTTTTCCTTTTTTGCCAGCTTGTCTGACTTGCCTTCTGTATCCTTCTTGTCTGCTGCTGCGGCCTTCTTGTTTGTATCCGCTTGGTTGCTGTCGGGATCCTTGGGCGACTTGGCCTCCTTGCCCTCCTTGGCGACCTCCTTGGTGTCTTCCTTTGTGCCCTTCGTCTCTTTCTTCTTCTCTCCGACGACGAGGTTTTGCATATCAGTCTTGTCCTTCTCCCACTGGCTGCTGGCATCGCCGAACTGCTCTTTGACCTTCTTAGCCTTTTCGGCCTTTTCTTCTTCCTCTTTTTGGCTAGCAAGCCTCTCTTGTTCCATTTCCTGTATTGCGTTAGAATAGACTTCATGACGTTGCCATTGAGCAAGAGACGTACCTCCATGTGCTTGATGTCGTCAACACTAGGCTCGTAAAGATGCCAGATCGTGTAGTGCGGCAGACCGACAACAGAGTATTCCATGCGCTTCGCCATCTACACCGGAATGGTTAGTTCTCTTCTACATCCAGTAGCACAATCATCTTACCTTTCCGAATCCTTCCGTCTCAGCGTGCTTCTCGAAACTAAAAGCTGGGAAGTGTACTCCAGACCGGAAGACCTTGGCCTTGGCAAGAATACTGACGCCGCCCACTCCATCAATTTCCATCTCCATATCAGGGTCGCCATATGGGTCTCGCAGGTATGCCAAATGCGGCCGCCAAGTCGCATACTCGGCGTAACCTTCAACGATCACAGCATCTTCGTCCAGAGTGTCCGCGAGAGCTAGCGCCGTTTCTGATTCCTGCCATGAGTTGAGATCATACGGCTGCTCTCCACCAAGCCAATCGGGCAAAGGTCGCCAAACATCTGCGAACCGTTAGTGAGATACTCTCCCTCACCCCTTAGGGTTTCTCTGACTTACTTGGCACAATCACGTCCTTGTTGTGACGCATGAGATCTTCGAGGATGGTGAATGGGGCGGTTTCGACGTCAACGTCGCGCCAGTACACCCAGGAATGGTATGGCCGCAGGGCGGCACTGAGTAGCCAGTTACGGGCCTGGGCCATCAACTTCCTTCGGCTCGCCTGTGCCGCGAATCCGTGACGACTCTCCACATCCTGGTTGACCTTTTGTCCAAAATCCTTTTCGATGATGGAGATCTCGCCGTAAGGCTGTTTGGGGTCCTCATCGGCCTGAATCTCCTCTAGCATATCGTTGAGAACCTGTAGGGTGCGGTCCTTGGAGTCGGAGACCAGGAAGGCAAGGTCGATGAGGTGGTGGGGGTAGGTGAAGTTGCGCAGATGGGAGGCGAACATTGACAGATGTGACTCGGCGTCTCTCAGAGGGACACAGAGAAGAATGCGCTCCTCCCGCTCCCATCCTCTAGCAGTCCCCTGCACATTGCTGAGATCGTAGTACCGTACTGTTTCCAATTGCAAGTCGCTGCTGGCAGACAGCAGACCGAGGGAGAAGATGGAAGTCAGGGAGGCTCCCGGCCAGACGAAGACGAGAAAGAAGATGGCGACAACGGCGACAATGATGAGGCGAGTTACTAGACGCTGACGACGACGATTCGCGGGTGTTGAGGCTCGTGGTTGGTATCTGTTGAGAAGAGAATGACAGGTCAGCGAGGCGCGGCGCAAAGGATAGAAGCAATTAGCGAGGAGAGAACAAAGGTGTCTTCCTGACCTATGGGGGGAGATCTCGAACGTGTTCCCCCTTGGATATCCATTGGAGTAACCACTCGCATGATGCCGCGGCACCACCTTGGAGGCTGAGGAAGAATAAGAAGGCAACATCCAGGGCACTGGGTGGAAGTCGAATTCCCGGTCCCGAGGTGAGGGTGGAGAGTTGTACAGCAATGAAGCACCTCGCCCAGCCCTTGGGAGTCGTGAAGATTAAGCAGAGGAGAGCATCTAAGACCAGGGGGAGCGAGTGCTGTGATCGTTTGGCTGGCTGGAAAGTGCGGCTCGGGCAGCGAACGTGTCAAGTTGTCGAAAGGTATGAAGGCCGCGATCGTGATGGCGGATGACAATGCGTCTTGAGGAGGATAGGTAATATGGGTTGGGTCAGGTAGGTTAAGGGAGCGTCGACGGGATACCTGCGAATACGGGGTCTGGGACTGGGACTGGACCGGGACGCCAACTTTGGCTACGTATTATTTTATTTTCAGATTGCCTCTCTGTCATCCCAGGAATTGAATAGGTACTTGGCGGCCCAGCCGTGACAGGGCACCTAGCCAGGTACCGGCACCCCTGCTTCGCGCCGTTTGGGAAGCATGCACAGTAAGGACAGCGTACTTTGAACGTGTCCATCTGCCAAAGGCAGGGTGGCAGGGCGGGAGGATGGGTACGAAGTGCACAGTCTGCCATGTAATTGGACGAAACTTGGCGCAAGAAGCCTCCCTGAGCTCCCACTAGTCTGGATTCCATTGCCTCAAGCTACGCGGGACCAAGGTACCTTGCCATTCGAGCTTCTGAATTCGCGACTATCTGGCCGTGCAATCGCCCGGGAGGTCTGTAAATCTGCCTCCGTTAAAGCTTAACCTCCCTTCCATCCACGTTCGCTCCCAACGATAAAGCGGTATTCAGTGCTCTTAAGCTAAGTCTTCTCTTAGGCACCCCCCTCCCCCCTTCAAATGCTTTCATGACACCGGCAAGCGTCAGTCATCCTCAAAAACTCCAACATCTGTCTGAAAACGTGAGCGTAGAGTCAGACTTGGTAGAGCTGACAGGAAGCAACCGATCAGAGAAATGGGAAACTTGGCTTATGGGCTTGTGGAAGACACTAGGGAGTATGGGCAAGATCACGACTAGGAAGAGATACGTCGTAAATCCCTTTAAACGCAGGTAGTAAGGTAAGTTCAGGCGCCTTACCGCAACAACCAAATTGAACAGGTAGGTCCCCTCGATGATGAAGTCTGGAGAGAGTACGCAACACAATACGAAGGTGTCGCATTTCACTGTTAGACGTGAGGTATTCGGCATTCCCGAGGCCATCACACATAGACATTTTACCCACTCGCCCACATACTCCATCACACTGCGCTTGCGGTTGTGGGGGACATCAGGGAGGAGAGCGCGGCTAGAGACCAACACTCCATGCCCCTCTGACATATTACTCATCTCCAACGCCTTACCACATTATCTCGACTGTAGCGGCAGGTGGATAAATTGCGCATGCGAGGCTACGCTTCACTGTAGGTATCATGAACACAACGAAATAAAAGCGCTCTGAAGGATGTCACGAGAGATGAATATACACACAGAATTCACATCACCGAGGCAAGGCAAGACGAGAAGGAATCCTAAACGTGGCCATCATTAGCAAAGTGAACCACACGTAAAGACTACTTGAGAAAGTATGATGATGGCATCAGGTCAGACGAGCCGGGTGTACTCATTCAGCCTAGCCGGCCTCGCAAACCCTGAACCTCAGAACGAGGAACCGAGAAGCTCAGCACTGAAGTCAAATGACGACTCCCGAGGGAGCCAACTCCACCACCTTCCTCGTCCCTCCGGAGAGGAACTCCAGTGCGGGAGGATGACTCGGCTGGCATGACATAGTTGAATGGATAAGCTGTGGTCATCATGATGTTGCGTGTGCCCCGGGTAGGAAGCCTGGGAAGCACGCGAGGGAAAACATTGCGAACAAAAAAATTCTTACCTGTGCTTGCGCGCTTGCCCACTATGTTGGTGGCGACAGCTCTTACGCTGAACAACCAAGATTGCATGCCTCCTGTGGGACTGTTCCTGTTAGCTATTTGACTCGAATGATCAAACAGTAGCAAAGGAGGAAGATAGACGTCGTATCAGACAAAGTTTTTGGTATATGGGTTATCATCACAGAGTTCAGTAGCAGAACTGAATGATATGGTTGTTCATCATAGTCGACGATGTGCAGGTGCTGCAAAAAGAAGGACGGAAAAAAAAGCGAAGTTGACATACCCAAAGAAAGTGTAGACAGGAAGTTCTGACGATGAGGTATTCACCTGGTTTATTAACCTTGAACCACAGTTAGTGATGTTCTCTTTTCTGGTCTCTAGAGAATGTGCTGAAGGTCCATAGTGGCGTGGGATCAGATGGTGATGCATGTTTGTTCTTGCGCTCAGGAGATCGCGGGAACGGTGTGTAAGATATACATCATGAAAGTGGACAGTGGGCGCGAATGAGGCTGAAAAAAACTTACCGAGTAAAATGCTCTCGAAGCTGACCATGCGAAAGCAGCCCAATTTGACTGCCGAAGCACTGATCTTTTCGCGCTTGCGAAGGATGGTTGTTGAAGTTGATGGAGGAAAGGAGTGTGGTGAAAAATTTCGACTTGAAGTATCGAGCCTTATATGGCATAATGGGATGTCTCCACTTACCTTTGTGGACCCCGCGCCGGCGCGCAGATGCATCTAAGCGGGTATGGTGGCCGTAACCACAGTGGTCGGTAACGACCTGGAAAATTCACCTCAGGCCTCATCTCGAGCAGCTAAGAAAGGCTCTCAACCCAGGCAAACGACGTCAGGTATTCATCAACTCTACACATATTGCGGGAAGTCACACTCTACCAGACTAATACTGCCAACCAACAAACCGAACAAACCACCTTCCTCGCTATTGGGAATAAAAAAAACAGAGTCTCCATCAAGATGGCTGATCGACGGAGAATTAATGGACCGCCTGGTACAACGTTACCGCCCGTTTATGAGACTACGGATCCGATTGCGACCACCAGGGAAAGGCTGGCAAACGGAATTCGAGGATTGTGTTAGTTTACCTTTGCTTTCCCCTTGGAATTTGATCATGCTAACGGTGAGAAGTTCTCAAGACTGGCGTCACTCCTACAGCTTCAGGCTCAGCATACATGGAGATTGAGCCACCACTCGGCCAGATCAAATCTCAGGCCGCTTCTCAGTCAAAGACCAATGGCATGAAGCTCATCTGCACTGTCCATGGGCCTCGTTCGCTTCCTCGATCCGCACCCTTCTCGCCCTACCTGGTTCTCTCAACTCATGTCAAATACGCTCCTTTCGCCACACGTCGACGTCGAGGCTACCTTCGTGACTCGAGTGAGAGAGATCTCAGCGTTCATCTCGATACGGCCCTACGCGGAGTCATTATTGCGGATAGATGGCCAAAAAGTGGCGTCGACGTGATTGTTACCATTATTGAAGGCGACCAAGAGCGAGAGGCGTCCCACTCCCAAGGCAACGAAGAGTGGGATATGATGAACGTTCTCAGTGGTTGCATCACCGTTGCCGCGGCGGCTCTCGCTGACGCTGGTATTGATTGCGTCGACATGGTCACCGGCGGTGTTGCAGCTCTTGTCTCTTCAAACGAACAAGACACTACAGACGCAGACGCACTGTCTATTGTCTTGGATCCCGTTTCTCTAGAGCACGACAAAATACTTGCCGCTTGCTGTGTGGCTTACCTCCCTTGTCGTGCGGAGATCACCAACCTCTGGGTGAAGGGTCAGCTCTCGCCGTTGGACCCCTTACTCCATACGAAACTCATGGGTCGCGCTATTCAAGCTTCCAAGGGCAACTACCGCGCCGTTCTCGAGAGACTCGAAAGCAACCAACCACCCAGCAGTTAATCGATTAGACCATGGCAAATTACCTAGTGGAGGTATGCAGCCCGGGTTCGAGAACACGGCGTTGATTTTTCGCGCCTTCGAAAAGAAGCCACAACTGAGTATGGCTTCATGGTGACTCTGAGCGTCGAAAACTGAAGCATGCGTTGTCATGCATCAGCTCGGCATATTTTATCGGGTGATTCGCACTCGAGTGATCACGAAGGAGGATGAAGATCTTGGCAGACTGGCAGGTGAAAGCAAGACCACCTCGGGGAGCCCATGCAGAATTGTCAGATTAATGACGGTCGCCGAGCCCTCTACACATAGCCATACTCGTGACCGGTGCTCACAATACGGACTACGTCGAGAACAGGCGTTGCGGCCAAATCGACAAAAGATACCAGCTCCATGTACGAAGAAACATTGAGAGCTTGATTCGATAGATGAGGGGTGACAGACATGTTTAGCAAGAACTGGTGAAGTCTGTTCATTCGATGGTAGACTGGGAGGCAATAGAACTTCCCTCATCGCGATATGCCTGCTGAGAAATGAGCAAATGAGCTGTAAATGCAGTACAGATTATCCCGAAAAGGTTTGCTTATGGCCGTTGCCTGTTCTTGTTCCAGCTCACTTCAAAGTGACCGCCTTGCTTTGTATTGAGACATCTATCTGCCTGGCAAGGAAAGGACATCATAGCGGTACTCCCTAGAAGTTTACTCCGTATAGACCTTCCAGGTTGTTGATGATACCTTCAAGGTTGAGCATGGATGCTTGTCAAGTACCCCACTTTACCCCAACCTCGGCGGCGCAGTCGTCGCTCTGAGGAAGTCCTTAGCCCGTCTCTCGTAAGCACTCGGGCCCCGGCTTCCAGCTCCTCGGTGCTCTGGGCTCGCTATTGTCCGTCAGAGAACGGCGCTAAGGAGTGGAGAGACCTGGAGCGATCAGTGAGCTTCGCGGGCATGCGACAACATCCCTCCATCCCATCCGAGCTTCCGTCCTTATCCATCTCTACACCCCCACCGTCCTTGCCCTCTTGACGAGCCATCTTTGACCGACCTTGGGCCCCGATCGTCCGCGAGATACCATCGACGACCACCTGCCTAGTCGACGACCGTTCCTGACATTGGCCGTCCTCAGCTACCTTATTGGAGACCCGGTCAGCCGAACACCTCCTCGTGCCTGCTGTCCGCATAATGTTCTCCCGCATTCGACGTCACTGCCTATGATCCGAACCGCGACACTCCCAGCCGCCCCGAGCGATAAGGCTGCTGCCGCTGCCTTTGTATAATCTGGCCTGAATACCAAGCCTTTCCTGGTGACCATGGACAATCTGCATCCACCTCCTACTCTGGAAAATACAGGGGTGTGGCAGAACCTCTCGCTGTGGACGGCCCACCAGGTTCAATACGCCGTAAACATCACCAAGCTGGCTCCTTCCTTCGAAGACCTGGTATGGGCTGGCCCGAGGATGGTGCGAAAGCTCACGGCCTATCTTCCCATTCCCGACTCCCTCGAGAGAGTCATTCCAGAAGCAACGGGACCCGGCATCTTACGTACTACCGACGCGGCTACGACCGCTGCCTTCGATATGAATATACCTCCTCCCATAGGCCATCTTCCCGGAACTGGGCCTGCTATTCCGGTTGATCCAGATGCTGTCTTGGCCTCTCCAAAGTTCACCATGGAGGGCGCAAGAGGGCTAGGTAGTGTCTTCAGCTATGCGACGAGCAAGTGGGCGCTTTGCTGTATTGCCATGGCAATCGTCCTCAACCGCACGCACATCTTCGCAGCTACTCGGCGACGCTTGCGACTCACTCTGCCAATTCGACTGGCCTTGCGTGGCCTTCCCGTTCTTCTATTTTTGGTACAAGCGCGCGGCCTACTGCGGTCAATCCAGTGCCAAACATCTCCTGACTTTGCCGAAATGCGCTGGGGAAACACAAGCAAGAGCTCCGAGCTCATGTTCTCACAAGCCGGCGGTCTCCTCCATACCATGAGTTCGGCACTGTTGTTGGGGGCTTCAGACGAAGCGTCCTGCATAGCTGTAGGTATGATTCCGACAGATACCAATGACGCGACGCAGGACATGAGGGGATCTCTGTCTCTGTTGTGGCCGCTATTCGGAACGTTTTGTTTGAGTCAATTCCTGGAGACCGTATCGTGTGCTGTGCAGGGCCGACCCTTAGCTGCCGAGACGGGCATGACACTTTTCGAACACTCCCTTGCCTTTGCCGAGGCGGATGCTGCTATTAGCAACCAACTTGGCTGGGGCTTATTTACCCAATCTCAAGTGGCAGATGCTGCTTCGACGAGCGCCAGCAGCATAGCCATCAGTCGCTCCATGATTCTCAGAAGGGTTAACACCTCACCCGAGGTTCTACTTGTTGCCTTTTTTTCAACCATGAGCCATATTACCAGCCATTTGCTAGGCATCTTCAACCTGCAAGCCAAATTCCGACTCGTCAGCACCGGATTCTGGGGCCTATGCTTCATGGCAAGCATTCTTTGGAGTGCTTTCACGTTCTCCTTGGATGATCCTGCGAAGCAAGGCCTGCTCAGATTTCCGACAGTCTGCATCATCGGCTTCATCCCTCATGTTCTTGTGCTAGGCGGCATTCTGGTCTGTTTCTTCATCTACCTGCTCGCTCTCGGTCTGGCGGCTCTCACGCCAATAGAGGGTCAATCGGGACAGAGGCTGAGCCTTCGCGAGCGGCTGGCGCAAGCCCACGCCAACATGCAAGCCAACCTCTCTCTATCCGACATTCGGATCACTATGGAAATGGACTTTTACACCGCTTTGCTTCGGACCGGCTTTGGGGCTATTGCCATGGCAAGCGAAGCCGTCTACCTAAACGAAGACAGAGACGTCACAATGAGACCGCACACGTGGCTTGAGGAAGAGAGGTACCGCGAGCTTGAAGAATTACGAAACCAGTGGATTGGAGCCGGCGCTCCTGACTCTCACTATGATGCTATTGGCACGATTGGTCTAGTGCCGGTCAGGGACGACCACATGTTGTCAAAGAATGGATACGCCCGCGAACGCGCGGCTCAAAAGGTGCCCAAATCACGGTCTGGGGAGCGAAGATTACGGGACGGCGTTGGCGCTGCGGAGCGGAGTGGCCGATGGTTGATGGCATTGGACTTCATCATGAACATCAACAGACTGATCTTCCGGACGTGGGCTACCACTATGCTGAAAATACTTTCCAAGATTGGCTTACGGCACCCGAAACTTCTCCTTTGGATCGTTCGCCGGCCCAAGGCTGCCACCGACTTGAAGAACTCGAATGCCAAGGATAGTGCCGGCCGTTCTCAAGCACCTGCAGGCCCCGCCGAGTCACCCATGAACATTCCACTGACCGACAGCGTTGATGTCGAATCCGAGTTCCGACAGCAAGTATGGAGGGGAAACCAGAACTGGGCTCCCATGGACGAGGCCGACCTCGATTCGAAGCTGTACGGCTGGTGGCTGAAGGGTGGATGGTGGGGTTCGGCAGATAACAGCGGAGAGTATCAACCGTTGGCAGCAAATGATGATGATGATACGACGAGCGTCGTTTCTTTCAGCACGAACGGCGACAGCGATTGGGAGTCGGAAGACGCTGGGCAGAGAACGCCCACGCAGCCTAGGTCATGGGCTTCGCGCGAGCACACACCGGTCCTGGAGGATTCACTACAGCTGTCAGATCTGGCACGCCTGCTACACCCTAGCAACCCCGAAGAGAGGGAAGAGGCGCATGCGTTGGCCGCGCATTTGAGTAGCGACAGAATCGTGACACGATCTCAGTATCTCAGGTCACGGCAGCTACAGCGAACTCAGATACTGCAGCCAAACGGGCAGCCAAATCGTGTCACGACGCGGCCGGTCAAGATGACACCAGACGAGGAGGTTCAACGCTTGGAGCAGCTGCTGCTGTCCCGGCGCTCCCAGTTCTCGACTTCCGTGGATCGCGGGACATCGACATGGGCAGAAGGGGCGGCTGGTCTGGGTCCGGATGGTCCGCAGTGTGTTGTCTGCCAGAGTTCTCCCCGGACCATCATAGTCTGGCCCTGCCGGTGCTTGAGTCTTTGCGACGACTGCCGAGTGTCACTTGCTATGAACAACTTTGACAAATGTGTGTGCTGTCGTCGGGAGGTCATCAGCTTCAGCAGGATCTACGTGCCCTAGGGTTAAGTTGATAATGGCAGGGCGTCTACGAAGAAGCACGTTTGTACTTGCTAAAATGGGATATCAGAACATTGGGAAATTTTCGGCGTTTGGGGGCGGTTTGTAGCATAGTCATTTCATTGAGGTACACGGAATAGGGGTATCTTGTTGGTATTACATAGGTTAGTTATCTAGGCTTAGCGCTGAGCGTCACGTTCATTCAGGCGTGTGGCCCAAATTCCAGCTCACATTCCTGCCCATTCAACGCAAAATGCGCGCACATGCTTCGTACCACCGTTGACGTCGGGAACCTCTCCGCCAAACAAAAAGCCCTTCTTCACTGAAGTTCCCAGACGGCCACTGCCGACGATGTCAAGCATCGGTATCTTCTCATCCCAATCGTAGTTTGTAGCGAGGAAATGGGCGTGATACCGCAATGGATCACCCGGGTATACACTGTAATCAGCGCCAAAACGTAGACCAGGAGTCATGAAGTATCCTCTAGACTGCAAGTGTTGGTGCAACGGCCCGGCGAGAGGTTGAGGCACTGTTTCCTCAACTTCGCCTAAAGGCACCAGGAGACCTTCGCTGGTTGTCGGCGTGACTGCCACGGACGGCTTGGCATCCACGCCATCACGGGGTTTGGAGCTCTTGTCTGGAACGGCACTTCCAAACAGAGAATCATCCACCTCGGAACCAGGTTTTGGCTGGGCCGCGGCCGACTTGGCGCCCTTGTTCCTCCGCGTCTGTTCCGTAGCTGCCTTCTTGGCCTGATCCTCTGCCAGCAGCTTCTGCGCCTTGCTTCGACGTTCTTTCAGTAGTGCAATGTAGGCCTGGCGGGTGGCCTTGTCCGGAGAGCGTAGGGACGACAGATGATGCGAAGCCTCTTCGACGAGGCGGCCTACCTTGTTCTCGATGAGCACGCTGGCCTCCTCGGGTAGCAACTCCAGCGGCAGACTGAGAAACACGTTTTGTGTTGGGTTCTGCGGGGTCGTTCCCACCAGAACGGAGCAGATGTTGTGGCTGCGCCTAATTGTGGCCACATCTTCAGCGTCGAAGACGAGGTAGCGATCTGCGATCTTGGAGATGCGCACGGGAGGGACCGAAGGGTCTTCCAATGCTGCTGCCATTGTTCTTGCCTCGGACCTTTTTGGGTCGACCTTGCTGTCCTTGTGTCTGAGAGAAGAATGTTAGCTACTGCTGGAAGAGCTTGCATGCAAAAAGCTAGTAACAGTGCTGAAAGCCACATAATCATATCTCGTTAAAATGATAGTTTCGTCACAGAGTGTCAGTGGATTGACAGATTGATTGAGATTGGGTTGTTTAATCATTGAGCTTTGGGAGGTGTTGAAAAATGGTAGGAAATTCATAAGACTTACCCTGATGCGTGGTTGTCGGAGGCAAGAAGGAAGCATGGTTGGAAAAATTCGTAGGATTGAGGTTTATGGAGCTGGCAGTGGTGGAGACGGGCGGTGAGGCAGAACCCCTCTGACTCTTACGGTGGTGCTGGAGGTGTTTTGTATGCTCCGTAAGATAGCGTGGCGCTGTGGCTGTGCGTTTGTACTCTTCAACGTCGAGAAGGCTAGGATTTATACCTGCCTTTCGACTGCAAGTTACCGTTTCGCAATTCAAACAATTTGACTGTTGACTAGATACCTCTGCCATATAATCCCACTGTTTCGACACTTTGATCCAGAGAGAAACTACGAGTTCGAGGATCAAGCCCTTGAGGTACGGGTAGGGCGAACCTTCGTAGTATATCAGGACATTCACTGATAGGCTTGGGCACGCTGGATCATGGGTAGGTTGAAACGGCCTCATATTATTATAGGCTCAACTCAATCAGTCATTCATTCCATCTAATACTCAAAAGTCTAGCTTCTCCCCCTTCTTCCCCTCTGCCTTGGCTCCTTGGCCCCCATCCCCTTCATCCAACAAAGGCGGGAGAACGTAAGGCTTCACAATGAGCCCACTTGAGCTGCTCATTCTGAAGGAAAGGTCTTCCCGCGAAGACTGGCCCTCTATACCTCCTCCCCTCTCGTGGTAAACAGGGAGGCTATGCACCTTGAGCATACCTTGCACGACGTCTTCGGACTTGGTATTGGGCTCGATGTGCACTTTTCTCGGGAGGGGCAGCATTTCCAGCACTCCATCGCACAAAAGCTCCATCCATCGTGTAAATCCCGTCGATCGCGGGAATAACGAGGTAGACAGCGAGATCATAGCCGTCAGAATCCCTTCGTGCTGGCGCAGCAGTGCTCTCAGTTTGTGCAAGAATTGCAGGGCATCCGCCGGACGGCAGAGTGAGGAACCATAGAGTGCGGGCGACAAAAGGCTCGGCACTACGATACGATGGATAGCACCGGGCGGTGATGCCTTCAGCTTTGCTGAGACGTTGCTGATAAATGTGTCTAGAGGGGAAGAGCTGCCTGAACCCGATGGGTGGAGCCAGCTCATGGCAGCAGTCGATGGGGTCGCATGCAGTTCGCCCTTGATGTCACCAGGCTGTAGACGTTTCCCGAGGTCAAAAGAGTGACAGAAAACTTCGGCAGCCCCTGCTAGGCCGTTGTTGTTCGTCCCTAGAAGATTGTTCATCTTAGGTCAGTGTCCGTGGCCATTCCATGTTCCATGTGGTTCGGGAGAAACGTACTTGGTCCGGCATTGTTGCCAAGGCTCTCATATCTCCACGCTATTTTCATCTTCTCGTCTGATGCTGACGCCGATTTCTTCTTACTTGAGCCACTGGCTTTGCCAAGTCCTGGAAGCTCTCCTCTCCACGCGTCCGTTGGGCCAAGCACGTGTACTTGTTGGCCCTGCACGAGACCTTCGGCGGCATAGTATCTGAGAAGTACACCCGAGAAGTCTGTCGTTCCAGACTCCTCTACAAGAATACTGTAGCCAAGCGGTAGCCCTGTGTGTCCTGCCAGGAGTTGGTCTAGTGATGCCGTTCCGGTGGAGGTTGTAGGACGACCGTCAAGGGGTGATGAACGAGTCCCAGCCGGTGGTAGAGCTTCCTGCTTCGGAGCCATGGACTCTCTCACAGGACCTCTGGTGGATGGCCCCAGGACGACGTTCTTTTTCCTGAACGACATGGTGCCAGGTGTGCTTGAGACACTGAGTTACAAGTTCGCGACTAATACTGCTCGAAAATATGCAGTACCGGGCAGATTCTTGACTTGGAAGCAGCTGGGTTGTGGCACCTACCGTTGTGTTAGAAAAACGTTGCCCAAATAAATTACATAAAATTCTCATGAAAGTGGAAGTGATTCCAATTTTGACTCACTGCAGTGTGTATAAGACAACAATCCAGAGGCTGCTTCTGATACTGCACTACTGGGATAAATTACTCACCAGTACTTCAGCGAAAATGAAACTATATGCACTCAGATACCTGACCTGGATATAGTTGAGAGCGCCGTGGAAGTGCTGGTACGTGAAGAAAGTAACCAGTAACTTAATTACATCAGATACAGGTTCAGTCCCCTCCACTGAAGAGGGCAGGTGGGGGTTGGTTGTTGCATTCACTTAGGTACCTTACCTTACAAAAATTTAAGCCCCACTGGTCGCAGTCAGGTACCTAATTATGCTTCCCAACCCGACGCGCCCCTCGTCCGATTGCACACTACACCGGTTAACTCAATCACTCTTCGATTTTTATTTTTTTTACCTTTCCGGCCGGAGCTTCACACACCACATCTCGAAAGTCACTTGCCGTCGCTCACGATCCTCAAGCCTTTGCGCCTCCGAACGAAAGACCTTGTTATCTTCCTCGCAACAACCGACGACAATACCGCGAATTACTCGTACCATTCACCTCGGAGAAGCACACCAAATTATACAGCAATTATGTCTGGCAGCGGCGATGTTACCCTCTTCGAGGAGTCCTTCACGGTCACCAACTACGACCAGTCCAAGTACGACAGAGTCGCCCGTATCTCGGCCACCTCGACCGACAACCAGACGCTCATGACCCTTGACATCAACATTGAGCTATTCTCTGCCTCCGTTTCCGACAGCCTGCACGTGGTTCTGGCGACTTCTCTGGCCCACGATGGCAGCAAGGACGACGAGAAGGGATGGCGGGACGTGACCAAGGGCACCCAGGACCGTGAGCCGTCATTGGCTGATATGTTCGATTACGTCTGCTACGGCAAGATCTACAAATTCGAGGACGCCGACGATGGTCAAACTATGTTCGTGTTCCCGCATTGAATCGAGTGCGCCGCGCAGAAGCTGACCGTGCTGCAATTATAGCAAGGCCTACGTCTCATTCGGAGGCCTGTTGATGTCCCTCGAAGGCCCCTACAAGAAGCTGACCCCGCTGAGAGTCGACTACGTCTACCTGCTTATTAAGAAATGATTGAAAAGATACTGGAACTTTTCGTAATGGGATTTCCAACGCTTACTCTCTCTATTCTGGCGCGCATAAAAGTGAGGTACTACAAAAGGCTGTACAGAAGTTGTATGGCCCTATACAGCAAGAGCATGGGCACCGGAGTTAAAGGCGTCAGGAAAAATATTTGAAAGAGCAAGCCAGGTTGTTCGTGATATTCCCCGGATCTCGGAACTTTAGTCCTGGCTCAAGCATCCATAGCCCCTAGAGACGGGTCCTGGTTATGCGGCCCAGGAAACGGCATTCGTCGATGGATTCTTTGCGCAATCTGATCGTACTCGGGCTCGTTCTCTTTAGTCAAGATACCCCGGCGGATAAAAAAGTCGAGAGCCACCAGCGCGCAATTTGGCTTCCATACGCCTTGTGCGAGTCCTTCGCGGACCTGCTCGACCGTGCACAGGCTGAACTCGGCGACTTCGCCGTCCTTTGGCTGCGGCACAACGTCTGCGGGTAGTTCGAGATCATAAATCCATTGAACCTCGGGATAAATCAGCCCTTCCTCGCCCGCCTCTGCCTCGGTGATGTAAATGTACGTGACGCCGCCAATAAACTTGGTCTGATGGCGAACAATCTCTTCCGGCAGGCTGGCTTCCTCGTCTGCCTCACGGATGACACACTCAAAAGGGTCTTCCCCCGTCATAAGTCCGCCGGCAACGGTATTGTCCAGCATGCCGGGGAAGGTTGACTTGGTCGGAGAGCGACGCGGAACCCAGATCTTGATACCGTGGCTCGCTGACGGGTCACGCACAAAGGCCGTCAAGTGAACGCCGTATCGCATGACACCGAACAATCCTGAGGCGGCCCTCTCAATGTCGAAAAGGAGTTCGCCATTGCGGCCGTACACGGGCCACAGCTCGTCGCGCCAACCCCGGAGGATGGGGAAGGTGTCGTTGGCTCTCCAGTACTCAGAGAGGTCCGCCGCCAGCTTGCTGCGGCTTTCTAACGTCGGCCCTTGGAAGGCTCTGAGAGTGCGCTTCTCCGAGTCGACTTGGACTTCCCCTTTGATGCTTTCGGGTACCTTGAGCAGCTCGTCGACCACCCTTGGCAGGACGTATCCGAGAGGTACATCGCCCTGCTCGTCTTTGAAAATGAGAGTGTACACTGAGCCAAACGTCTCAGCATTGGGGGTGTTGACTTGGGGCTGCCTGTACGGATATCTGCATCCTGGGTCAGCTGCGGGGGCTCGGCCTCGGGGTACAATATGCTCAGTGCCAGTGTTTCTCACGAGTCGACCTGGTCGATGAGATCAATGTTGGTGAAGGTCTTCATCTTGTCAGAGTATGTTCTCTTGGTCGTCTTGAGAAGCAACTGGGTGAAAATCCGGCCGGGGTTCAATGACGATCGTAGCATGTGTTGTTGTGTGCTCTGAAAGATGCGAGGAAGGCGTGGTCTAGAATAAGGTGCAGCCGGATCTCGAAACGACGTCGAGATGCATATAAGTCTGACCCCGATGCCGGAAGTGACGTGTGTCCAGCAATAAGAACCGGCATCAAAATCTTGGACCCCTCGAGTCGGACTTCGCAACGGCAAGTACAGACAGAGTAAGGGTATATCCGTCAACCGGGTAGCGGATCCGATACAAGCATATGATTGGCTAGTGTCATCGAGGCTTCTTCCATCGTCTCGAGGCTTCCTCCACGACCTAATGCAGCTGCCCCTCCCCCCACCTTGGAGTTCGACAATAATTGTACTTGACCCGGTGCTGCTCACCTCATCGCCAACCTCATTCTCTCGCAAAGTCCTCAAGCACTGAAGCCTAGAACTTCGTCTCCCTCCGAGAAGCTCCCGTTTTTGTATAAGTACGCTGGTAATCATCTCTTTGATATACAGCCAACAAGCTAAGCTACTTGCTTCAAAGCTTCAAAGCGATTTCTCACCCTCTTCAACCAGATTTTCCGAGTCGTTCACGGGACGCTATCAAACGGCCTTCCACATCATCCAAGTCATTATTGCGTCCACCGCCATGTCCGGCCCACTCTTCGGCATCGTCCCGGCCGGCCAGCCCCTGCTGACGGACCCAACATCGGCGCCCTCGGAAACCTCCTTCCTCTATTCCATCTCCGCTGCCAGACCCTTCTCCCACATCACAGTCATGCTCCTCCCAGGCATCGTCCTGCCCCCCGACACCGCAGCCGCAATCTACTTTGCCACGGCCGCCGACGTCGCCGCCGCCACCGCAACGGGCCAGACGCCAAACTTCAAGTTCCTCGGCGGCATCGGCAGCGGCAAAGAAAGCGCAACCTTTAAACTCAACGCCGGCAGCAATGCCAACAACGGCGGTGACCCCAGCGTCATGATTGGCGTCTCGGTCGAGCCCGCCGAGTCCGTCTTCTCCCGCATCCAAGAGATCTCCGCCAACAAGGCCTCCTCCTCCTCCAACGCTTCCTCCCAGCCGTCCACGCAGCTTCTGGCGCAGAACATAATCAAAAACGCCTTCAACTTCCTCGCGAGCTTCAGCGGCACGGCCGGGCCGGGAGGTGTCGAGGTCGTCCCGCTTAAGGCATTTGAAGAGTGGTGGAAAAAGTTTGAAAGTCGCGTGAGGTCCGATCCGAGCTTCCTCGAAAGACCGCAAGACTAAGGATGCCCACCGCCATTTGCTCACATGTTCCTCTTTACCTAGTACATAGCACTTTTAATCTGATACCCGAATAGATGATTTCATTGAATTCATGTTCAAGACACGTAGACAAACGCGGTCTAGTCTTCATTGTCATCTGTTTGAAAAATTGGGCTGGAAAGGACTGGCGATTCGGCGTTGTACAACACCCAACGCAGAAGAGGAACAAACAAATCTGCGACAGCTCAATGCCATGCAATGCCTCCCAAAAGAAAAAACAATCTCTCGTCTAAAGCGGCCCGGTGACACTTCCCGTGTGATGAAACGCCGTTAACTGCCTCCATTCCGAAAAGCCCAGAGGGGCCTTGATGCTGGGCCAATCCATCATGCCTGATAAACGCCGTCTCCAGAAGAATGAACAAGAAGAATTAAAAAAACACCCAGGTGATATCCCCATCCAGTCGCTAGCAGGCATGCATAATCTTACACTGCGTATAGCAGGCATCTCTGTTACTTAATCCTCATCCAAGGGCTTCATAAGCGGACTCTTCAGTCGTGTCGGGCTACCAGCGCGACTGCGACGTCCCGCATTCACCAGACTTGGTACCAGCCTCTCCCTGCTCTCCGTTCTCACTGCCAAACCACCGCGGTCCATCGAAAAGGTTGGTCGAGCGTCGTCGAATCGCTCAATTTTGAGTTTCGGGGTGGCAAGGCCGGAAGAATGACCTGCTCTGGAGCCCTCGCTGCTGTCAGAGTGCTCGTTCTCATCAGAGTCGACGGAGCCTAGCTCGAACTGATCGGCATCGCCCTCTTCAAGAACTCGTTCGTAGGTTGCCGATGACCGTCCGAAAAGCTTGTTGGTGAATGAAAAGCCCCGCCCGAACTTGCGAGGACTGCCCGGACGTCTCGTTCCACGAACGGCAGACGCAACCTTGCCGAACCATCGTGCTCGGCGGTCTCGCTTGCGCAGGAAAAAGGCTAAGACAACCAGAACCAGGATGAAAGCCAGAAGACCAGATCCAGATTTCGTCTTCGCCTTGTCCAGGAGCTCATCAGCATCCCAATCGTCGTCGTCGTCGTTATCTCCGATCGTTATAGGGGAAAACTTGGATCCCGCGGGCTCAAAGTCGGTCGCGCCGGCAACATTGCTTCCAAAGCCAACCGGCTGGGCACTTCCTGAGGGGGGAACTTGACCGGCGGCATACAGCACCATCTTACCCAGGGTCCAGCTGACTTCGACGCCATCGATTTCGTTGACTGGCTGGAAGGGATCGACGAACCCTTTTTCCTTGGCTTCCTCCAGGGTACCCTTCGTGACGTTGAGACCGGGTTGCGGCGTATGTTCGAGTCCAGGTCGCGGGATGCCGATTCCTTCGTAAAGGACATTGATGAGCCAGGACGCCTTGAAGCAGGCTTCCTGGGCATTCTTTGCTTTCTGGGCAGAAGACTTCTTTCGCGCATCAATCTTGGATTCGATATCCACCCAATTCTGTGTGCAAAAGTCCACCACGTTCTTCTGGTATGTTGCCAAGTCGTATGCCGTCTTGTGACCCTTTCCAAATACTCCGTGGGTCGTGTGCCAAAACTCCGAGACACCGACAAAGTGATTCACGTCGAAATCGATGTTTGGTACGTGCTGGCCGTTGAGGAGGCAAGGCTCATCTGTACACGGAGTGTCTTTTCCAAGGAGAGGCTCGGTTTGGCGCAGGCATTCGTCGAATCGACCGGTGCCGAGTAGGGAGAGTTCCTTGCCCACAGACTCAGCCTCGACAGGGTCGCCTTTGACGTCTGTTCGCAAGCCCGCAGGGAGGCACGGATCCGGTAGTTCGAGGTCATTGGGCTTGCCGTACTGTTCTTTGAGCTTGTCGATATAACGCTCGCGGGCCTGGTTCGCGCCGTAGCCAAGCCAGGTGGCGGTGAAGACCCTGTGCTCAATGGTGCTGCCGTCCAGGGTGCGCAAGCGAACAAGCTTTAGATCGTCGGCATGCCTCTCAGCTTCTGTGCTGTTTGGCGCGAACGCAATCTGCGCCGAGGCACCTCCCATGTCCAGAAAGCCGTATGTGTGGTGGCCTTTACCGTGCGTGTGCTTGTCGGGGTGGTCGAAACCGCCAAGCAGATAGTTTGTAGCGAGCCAGCCGTACAGACCCTCAGTCTCCCCAGAGATTACCTGGATGTTGGTATTGCAGTCGGGTAGCGAGAATCGCGTGTTTTGTTGTAGGTAGGAGCACATGTTGCTGAGGAGAGCCTTTTGTTGGTGGTCGGGAAGGAGACGCATGCCGGCCGTAGCCATGAGGTAGACGGGCGTGTCGGCAACCTTCTTGTCGGGAACCTCCTTTAGGGCCAAGTTGATGAGGGATTCCAGGTGTCCGTGGCCGATCTCTTCTGGCTTCTCGGCAAAGGAGGACACGCCAGGACGAATCTTTTCGCTCGTCTGCAGCTTGATCTTGGGCAGACTATGAAGCTCTTCCACAGTGGCATGCTTCATGGCTTTGGCGTGATCCTTCCATTTGTAAACGTACAAGCGTGTGCCTGAGGAACCAGCATCAAAGATGATTCCATATCGCCCTATTCAGTGAACACTTGAGTCAGCTGGTTGCACAGTATAATGTCAAACGCGATGTCTTCTATGAGCGTACATTTTTTCCCCATGAGGAGCAGCTGGCGCAGTCAAGCTGCGGGTTATTTGCGGCAGGTTTGGCGTGGGTAGGTTGCAGAAGGCAGAAGGCGAGGCGGGATTATAGCATGGGCGAAGGGAACCCGGCTGATGACAGAGGAGTCGTTATCGAGGTCGAGTAAGCGTGGTGGTACGGCGCCTTGAGACTCGTTCGTTTGATCGATTCGAGTCGGTTGTTTGCTCTTTCGAGATTTGCTCCCTTGGTGGTCAAGGTCGAGGAATTTCGAAAACGCCTACACAAGACCAGTCGCAATCGAGGATCGTCGTGTTTCGCGGCGAGGTGGGCAGAGTTCGCGTAGAGGACGATAGGTGTTGGCAACGGAATGGGTTAGTTGAAAAACAATTGGGTAGTCGTAAAGGCAGGGCGCAGCGGCAGAAAACTGATTTCAAGAGAGTTTTGTCGTTTAAGATTGATTCAAGCGAGCGTCGGTCATCCTGGAGATTGGACAGGAGAGATTGGAGAACGAAGGTTGGCAATTGATTGCTCGATTGATTACCGGCGTCAGGGGAATAAACGGCCAAGGCAAATGGAAGGGACGGGGAGAGAAAAGAAGTCTGGAGACGTGGTTCTAGGACTCGGGGGTGGGACTCTGGAGTGGAGGGAGCTGATGGAGACGCAGACGCACTCGCGGTAGGTGAGTGGGTGAACAGACATACGCAGTAGGCAAACGGAGACGACGACGGGAGACGGAGACAGGGGGTGTGGCTCGTGTTGGGGCCTGGGCTGGCACGCCTTGGTATAAGTTGGTCCCTCTGGGAATGGGATTACTGAGGTGACAGGGTGGCAGAATGACGGGACAGGGTTGCATTCAGCCAGAGATTACGCATCAACGCACACTGTAAAGGTAGGTGGTTTCTGTTATCTCATGTCTTATCAGCGAGAAAAACATGGATAGCCAATGGAAGCTGGAGGCTAGAGCAAGTCTCGGCACTGTGTCGGGCACTTGCTTAAGTACCTTACCTACCTTGGAGGATTAGCCAAGCACCCAAGGTGCCTCAGTGCCTGCAGGCAGCATACAGACTGAGACTACAGAATAGTGGCTGGCTACCCTTTTCAACACTAGTCCTAAAGGTGAGGTGACGGGAGTTGAAAGATGGCAAACCGTCTGGCTGCGTGTCTGCGCCGGTCTTGACTTCAAACGAGGGAGTGCGTAACCGTCTGATTGTTGGTCATGATTGGTGCCCTCGGGGGAACGTGCCTTTTCCCCTCGACTGCCGGATACTTTAGGTACTGTCGCCCAGGGCTACACTGTACCTGCCGTGACAGCACCCAATGGAAGGTTGGACGGAAATGCTCTCGGGGGTTTCTGCATCTCGATGTACGGATACTTGCGCTGAAATCACGGTGCCAACTGCCAAGGTACCTTATCTTGTGTGTCCTCCCTTGATCATCGCCCAGAGCTGTTATGCAGCATTGCAGATAGGTATAGGGACCATCAACCCGCGGGCCATCGACTTTATCCCTCACTTCCTTCTCCCTCGACTCAAGGACCGTGCCGGCGCGTGCATCAACTAATGGAAGGAAAAGAAGCCTCGGAAGAATTGGGGGACCACACCAGTAGCAAGCACTAATCCAGCGCAGCGCGCCATTGTGCACGCTGCAGCGTCCATTGCAGTGCAAGTGTCGCCGGTCGGGCGTGCCGTGGTCCCTTACTCGCCATCGTCGCCTCCCTCTGGCCCGTGCACCGTGAGAATTCTTCGGATTGCTCACTGGGCTAGTGAGTTCACTAGCAGGTACCCCTGCTGTCGGACTGCAGAACTTGGTTGGACCCCTGACTTGGCGTGTCAGATTGGCCAGGCGGGAATGCCACGGCGCGACTACGGAGCACACTGTGCTCGCCACGTACGATGTACCTTACTTGCACTTCGTCGCACCTTGAGGCAGGCATGGCAGGCTACCGGTAGGCACGGAATTTGGGAAGCTCCTTCTGCAACCGTCGTTCCCACGGTTCCGAACTTTATGCTTACCTCATCACATGTCCACCAGGTGCAAGAGATATATCCCCCCCCCCCCCCCAAACCACGAGTCTCACGACCTTATTGACTGCCGTCCTATGAGTGAGCGGAGTTGTGCAGATGCAGGGCACAGTGCTTGAAGACAGTGCCAAGGGATGCATGCAGGCCATCACGCAACTAATAAACTAACCGGCCCACGGTTACGACGAGGATTGCCCCGTCTGCTATCGCAACCTTGGCCCGAGATAATTTCTTATTCCCTTCTCTGCTCTTTCTTTTCCCATCTTGAAATTGGTGCACAATCTAATCAACCACATGGTTGCGGGGTCCATCGTACATGTATGGCAACTTGTCTTCAAACCGCCACGCATGTATCAAATCGAGACTTTCTTCCTTTTGCTATTCGCTTTCTTTCTTATTCCTCGTGACTATCAAAGGGATTGATTTATAGGCTCTCGAGTGTCCCCCGGAACAACATGGCTCCGTATCACACTCAACATATTGTACACTACAATACTTGAGTCGAATGAAGCTCTCCAAGTCCAAGTCAATATCACTTCTGCTTGCAAGGGGCAGCTCGTCGACCCACCCCCGCCCCCAATGATATCACGCTGTGCTTAACTTCCCATCTATAGCCTTCTTTCGTCTCAACATCCCGTCTGCTCTACCAGCATCACCAACTCTCCTTGGATTTGTGTCTTGTTCCCGCCCGCTTTGATATCTGAAACCACCGAGCGCCGATGTTGAGCACCAACGTCATACACCATCGTCCGGGGCTGCAGCGAATGGCATCCGCCCTCCCGCCGCGCATCATCCGTCGCCGACCCCTCACCCCACTGTCAACGCTCGTCCTGGCTTTCACCTGTCCTCTAGATGGGATGACTCCCCAACGCCTCCCATTGCAATCCCAGCTTGCGCCTATGCGGTGGCCCGGATCCCAGCTCCGGGAGAACAGGCAATGCGCTATAAACCAAGGCCGTCTGACTGCTGTCGACATGCATCGGTGACGAAACTAGTAGTCGAGGTTTCTGCTGTCTTCGTGCTTCCAGGCTGTGTCTCCTACCTCTGCACTGTCGCCACCACTGCACCGATCGTTGCGCTGCTGCTTGTAGCCATCTGCCGCCTAACATATCGCCGTTGTTGCCGCTCTTGGCGCGAGGTCTGTTGAACTTTTGCAGTTTCTTCCGTTTCTTCGGCATAGTCTTGGGACTCTCTTGGCCAGTTTCGATGTAACGCTCTTCGCCCACACGCGACAACGACGACGTTGAGCTGTATCTCTTGATGGACCTTGGTCGGCCGAATCGTGGCATGACTGACAGTGTACCGAGTTCTCGCTGGCAGGCTCAGCAACTCAAATCGACTAAAGACAAGACTGATATGCGTATATCAATTACCAAAGGACTGTCAAACGCCTACCGTCATCGCCCCTGATATAAGTCACATCTCCGTACCCAAAGGCTCCTGCTACTTCGGCTACAACTCGTGGCCCATCCTCGAACAAGGTCTCGACCTCGTTTCAAACTCTTGAACAAGAGCCTTCATGTTGAAAACAAATATGTGGGTCGTCTATCGTCCATATTCCTTTTGCAACTTCTCCATCTATTGTTCCCTCCAAACACGTGTCTAGACAACAAAGGCATCTGTTCTCGAAGAGAACAATCATGGCCCATGTCACGGGTCCGCCAAATGACCAAATGCTGCGGGAGCAAGGCCTGGACGTTTGACTGCTGTCCCAAGTCGTTAGTCGCGATGTTTCAGAGGCGAAGGATGGAAGAAATACGATAAAAATATGGCTCCGTTTCGTCGCGTCCCGTAGAGCCATGACTACTGTGACTGGTATGACCAGTCCGGATACCGGAAGAGAGGCCAACTCCAAGACCTCGCCCACGCGATATGGGCGGGTGTCTTGCAAGTGGGAGGCTCCCCGAGGGACCGCGAGGCATTGGTGTTCCCGTTCCCGTTCCCAGCCCGGACGCAATCGATAGCCCGAACCTTTCATGGCTGCCACTGCCATGTCCTCGGGGTGTACCTCGTGGGGTGCTCATGATGCCGCCTTCGCATTTTGTCAGCGTGCAGTTTCGTCGCATGTTAATAATATCCGGCTTACCTTGCGCAGGTCCTGGTTTTGACCAAGCTCTGTCGTCGCGAAGCGGCCCGGAACCTCCTCCGCCAGCAAGAGGTCTTCGATGTCCCCTTTCCGGCCCGACGTAGGAATGTGCATTGTTGTACGCAGACTGCGACTGCGATTCGTAGATGTTTTGCCTCGCTGCGGGTTCAGGAAACTCAAAAGCCGGTAATTGTAAGTCGTATTGAAGGTTGGAGTCAACTGCATCCGAGGCGGCAGCCTCCATCTGTCCCAACTCGGCTTTCCGCTTGACCTTGTCGTAGAGTTCCTGAACTTGTGTGAGCTTGCGGCACTTGTCTTGGTAGGAACGCGCAAGTTCTTCGTGTTTCCGTCGCATGTCGTCGTAGTCAACTGAGAGAGCTACTGGAAATTAGCAAACTTGTCTGTGACCTCAAAAGACGGCCACGCTGTTGTTTCGTACCTCGCATCTTTTCCTGGAGACTCGAAATGTCGGCATTCGCATCACCCACCGTCTTTTCGAATTTGGTGTTTAGGGTTTTCAGCTTCTCCGTCAGCGTCTTTTCGAGATAGCGCTGGTATATACTATGCTAGGTAAGTGACCAATGCCGAAGGAATTGGGACAGGGACCAGCTCACACTTCTTGGGTTGTCTGGTAGGCCCAAAAGCTCAGAGCCCTTCCTGCACATTCCATGATGATGTTGGGGCTCAGCCCGCTGAGAACGCTGGTTTTGTAGTCTTCGGTCAGGTTCAAGTTGGTCACCACAGCGTCGTCTGGATTGTTGAGCTGGCATTCACAAGCCGGGCACGACTTGCGGCGAACCTGAGCTTGGCCCGTCAAGCCATGACGCTTAGAGCAGTCTACACAAAAGATGTGGCTGCACAGGTTCAGTTAGCTAGCGGCTGCTTGATTTGCTCAAGGATATCTTACTCACCTGCACGTGGTGACCAAGGCCTGGTCACTGAGCTCTTTCCGACACTTGAGAACGTTGCATTTAAGAGTATGTTCCATGGCCAACGCTGATGCTGGCCGTTGGATTAAGGGGAGGCTGTAGGATTTGCTACGTTTGGGGAACCTCGATGCTGGTCTGGCTCTTCACCGCCGCGATGTATCGAGTAGTTGTTTCGAAGACAGAGTATGGATTTTCGTGATTCGCTCGCAAAGTGCGAGTGCCTGTCCAGAGGACTAGGTTCGATTCTATCTCGGATCTTTCTCAAAATAACTTCCCAGAGGTGAAAGGTATCGGTAGTTCAAGAGCGTTCGAGAGAAGAACGGATGCCATTGTTGTGGGTAAAGAATTTCATTGATGTTGGACTTAGCCTTCCTGGGGTACTTTCCTCATTTGACCTACTCGTAGGGCAGTGCGCTGGCCGATATTTCTCCGCGTGCGCAAACTGATAAGTGAGGTCCGCCCTCACGATAGGTAAGGTACCTTAAGGTAAGGAAGGTGGCGAGGACCTACCACAATTACCCACCTTCATTTGGTGCAGGCACGTACCTAGTACTTACACCATGGACTTATGAAGATGCTCCTGCCTCGTCGTTCCTCGAGTAAATGCTAGTAGATACCCGCCTACGATATGGCCGTGACTCTTCCGCGAGAGAAGAGGGATGGGTCACATACTATTGAAATGAGATGCCTGGCCTATCAACATCGCTTGAACTCACTTTACGATACTGACGGGCTTGCCCTTGAAGTGATGGAAACACTGCCGCCTTTGTCTTGTTTCTCAACGAATAATGTTGCGAATAGGAGGCCGATCGTCTGTTTTCGAAGCTGAGGAAAGCATCTAGAAAGTCGGCTGCCGGAGCCGGTGGGAGACCCAGCCCGACTGCACCGGAGTGGGGCGCATCCCAACGGCCCCCAATCCCCGCAGTGCGGTTCGTTTCGTCTCGGTCTATCGGCCGGGTTTGGGTGACCCACAGTTAACCGAATCAGCGGGGCCGGCACTTTTCGCCGCTGTGGCCGTGTCGACGATGAGACATGCATGAAGCAGTGTCACCAGAATTCTGCTTCGCTTTCTACTTCGTCTAATTACCGGTAGCTCAGTGGTTCCCAATGAGTTTCACCAAGACTTCGAGGAGTCCGAAGGGACAATATTGAGCCTCGGTGTTTTCCGCTAATTCTGAGCAGAGCATGACCCGGTGGTCGCACCGCCCGCTGGAAGCATGACTCGTATGCCTCGTCGCATCCCGTCGACCGAGGCTATTGGCACGCCGGTGCCATCGGGGACTTAGGCCCGGTGTCAAGAGATGAGCAAAGCCTTATTCGTGGTGGGACGGCCGGAGTCACATCGTGTCCTGGCGCCCTAGCATTAAGTCTCTCGGCTCAATTGGCAAAGAACACTAGTCACTGGGAGTCTAGAATCTAGAAGAAGGCTACATCCTGGCCTACAATGTAACACCGCAACCCTTGTGTACTGTGGTATAGTCTTCAATTGAAGGCACACAAACGTCACAGAAGCGAGAGTCGCGGCAACTAGACACAGAGTGTAATGTCAGGTTTCATTGTGTACAACCTCAAGATATATCTTATTGAATTGCCGTGGAGTACAGAATGACTGGGTTCGGCATCTGTTATGACGGGCGTCGGGCGTCTCTCTCGACGCCACACTCCTGCAGAAGCCCCTTGTCAAGTACGTCAACCTCTGATGAGACTCATTTGAGCCAGAAAGGGCCTGGCAGCGGTATACGAGCATCATTGAGCTTAACGGTCCTCTTCCTAGTGAATTGTTCCTGGCATTCTCTAGCAAACAAGACTTATGATTCGCTCATCGTACAGATACGCGTTTTCATGTCTCTGCTCTTGCCCAACGGTGAGACAAAGCTGGTCCTCAAAACAAGGATAGAGGCATGCTCGTCGCGCACTATAAGGCTCTTCGCGCTGGAAAGGCTCCAGTAGCGTGGCATCTCGTTAAATATTCAACACTATCTTATTTTCCCCGGACAGACGAAGAACACCACGGCGACAAGGGTCTCTGCCGATCGCCTACATTGTCAAATCACCGTAGAATCGTTATGTGGCGTAGCAGGCAAGGTACAATGAGAAATAAAAGGAAGAGCGAGGCATATGAGGCGCCAGAGGGTAGGGGAAAACAGGGACTACAGAGAAGACAGAAGAACCAGGACTGGAACAAGGATCATGGGATGATTCTGGATGTGTGGGGTGCGTGGCGTCTATGAGGGGGAGTACAGAACAGGGGCAACTCTGCTCTCTGCGGGCCGACATCCCAGAGAGGCCATCCTTGACACCTCCACCATCCCATTTACCCGCCCAATCGCAACTCGGGTCCTCTCGGATATCTGCGCGTTCATCCTAGCTTGGTTCACCTTACCTCGGATCATGGAAACCTCACTCAACCTCAACCTCTCCAGCTCTAACCTCTGCATGAACCCTCAGCTTCTCTTTGAGGAATGGGGAGCATGACGCTAAGAGAAATGGCCACCATCGGCGAACCTTTGACGAACCATCCTGCTCCGTTCCAACCACTCACCTCCCAGCCAGCCTCGTCCCGGCCGACGCCATGGCATGATCGCCCGCTCTCCCGATCGCGACGTTATGCTTGAAATGAGTAACAAAAAGTCCCCTCCTTTGTGCCCTGTCATAGTTGTGCAACCCGAGGTAAGGTACACTTGCGCTACGTGTTGTTCAGGGGTAGGTGAAGCTCCTGCTATTCGTCAGCAGACTTATAATTCGCTGATGCTCTGGAGCACATCTTGTTATGGAACAACCTCCCGCTTCTCAAGGATGGGAAAGTTGAATAATGCTCCATGACTTCGCGGTACGTAGGACTCTGCACATCACTCGCATCCAAGGCCTCTTTACAGCCATGTGCCTGCCATGGCCGCAGCAGGACGTAAAGTTATGCGGCCACGCGGGGGCTCATTAGGATCGTAGGACCGGTCGACGAGGCCCAGTCTTGCCTTGCCGGCACTCCAGAGTAGCTCCTCGCATGGCAAAAACACACGTGGTCGATGTCATTGTTGCCAACGGCGGGCCGGCGAGTGAGCCCGGGGTTAAAGTGAGCTCCAGGCTGTCTCTTGTCACAGTTTGTTTTCTTCATGGGGTCTCGTTTGATTGCAGGTCATACGTAAAATCGTCATCGTCGTTTCGGGGCGTTTCCAGTAATCTTCGCTGCCATCATGTCCCGTTTTCCATGCTTTCAGGCGCGCCCGCCACCCTCCCCCTTTTCCTCTTTTTGGCCCCGTCAATGTGACTGGCGTACGTTCCAAGAAACTCCGAGCACTATTTGGCTCACCTTTTTGGGCATGCGAGCTTATGTACAGCATCTCTGGCTTCGGCCTATAACGCCCTCCGCCAAGTGTCCCAATCCCAGCATCAGGATCCAAGTATGTACCAGAGAAACAAAGCCAGAGCAAAATCCCCAATGTGACACATCAGTGGACGAAGAAGCCGCCCTCCATGCCGGCTACCTGGCTGCCCATCATACCGTAGTCCATATGCATCATATGCTCGCTCACGTTGTACGGGGAAAAGTCGACGGCCTGGTCAGGACCCTGGCCCCAATACATGCCGTCCATATCCCATAGTCCATGCTGATCGAGCATGCCCATCATGCCCATCCCTTCCGGCTCCAGGCCGATGGGTGACATGTGCAGCTCCGCCTCCGCCATCAGCATCCCTTGCTCGCCCGCCAACCCTTGCAGAGGGCTTTCTGACCGCATCGACGGCTGTCGAGAGGCTTCGTACATTCGCCACACGACCTCTCGGCTACGCTTCGCCGCCAATGACCAGTCCTCCATAGCCTCCAGCAGGTCGAGGATCGTCTCGATCTGCTGGTGCCAGTCGCCCACACGCGGGCTATTCCATTCCCAGAACGTGCTGACCAGTGGGATCATGGCCGCTTGGTAGAGGAACCACACAGCGTTCCATCCAGACATTTGGTTGCGAGTCCATTCCCGGGCAATATCCTCAATGGTCTGCTTCGCGAGCTCGCGGCACGTCTCAATGGCCGTGACGTCCTGCTCGGCCACGTGAGACAGCGAGCCGTTGCTAGCCAGACTCAGCAGAACGGGTCGGTGGAGGAGCATCCGCAGGTTCTGATATCGCCACTTCATGATGCATCGGGCAATGTACAACGGCTCCGCGCAGGGGTCCGTCGTTCTCAGGAGCCACGGTAGGCTGCTGTACCAGTTGACCAGCTGCCCGTCGAGGTTGCAGCGGTCTTCTGCGCGGAGGAGGGGCGAAATGGCCAACAGGTCCTGGATCTGCGTGGCAATCTTGCAGAACTTGATGTTCTCGATGAGGGGCAAGATGCCGGCGTGCTGCGCAGAGTCCCGGCCCTGGCTGATTCCAAATTCTGGCGGCCGGATGTTAATGGCAGGGCCCCATCGGCCGAACGAGGGTCGTCCCATTGTTGTTGTTGCCCATGTATCGAGGCAGAAGAGACTCCACCACGTACGGCGTCTGGTCTCGGCGGCGGCAATGTCGCTGGACCCTTGCGCCAGGCTCTCTCTGTGAAGGCCGAGAGCGCTTGCCATTCTAATGGCGGCGCCAAGGACAGCGTTGGCCATGTTGGGTCTGTTGATGTAGTGCAGATAGTAGCCTCCGATCAGCGCGAGGGCTTGCACCATTTCGATATGGCTGCTGCCAAAGGCATCCATGGGCAGATGCTCCATGGCCCTATTATAGTAGTTGATGTGGTTGTAATCGTCCGACTTCATAGCGACAATGCTGCCCATAGCAAAGACCATGTTCAGCAATGCTAGCCAGGGGGCATCAAAGCGCTGGCCTTCCAGATAATCGGCTCGGAAAGCGGCCTCGTCCAGCATGGGAACGAAGACATGAATGCGTTTGAAGTAAGCATCAATGAGCGTCTGGCCCTTCCATGACCACGGGATGCGCTGGGTATCCTTGGGCACGGCGCTTCTCTGTCGCATAGATGGGAAGCTGTGTGTGACTTCGGCGCTCTGGAGCGGCGTGGTGAGCGCGTTGCGAAGTGCCGGCTGAACCTTCATGAGACACATGAGCGCTGCTTTGATTGAAGAGGCGCCGAGATATGACGATTGACGGTCCACGGACAGCGAGAGGGCGTTCACATCGTCGGCCTCAATGGGGATAGGATCGCGTACGCGGCGTTCTTCGTCCCACTCGGTGTCCCGGCCAGGCATGAGCTCGAGGCTCGAGAAGCCCCGCTCGGAGCCGGAGCAAACCGGGGAGTCTAGTTCTTGTGAGAGGGGGGGGGTGTTGAGAGGCGGTGAGGGTAGCGCGGTTGGCGTATCCAGGACCGGGTGTTCAAGGAGACCAAGGAGGTCGTGGCGAGATAATGGGAGTAACGATTGTACGTCTTGATGGGGGAAGAGACGCTTGAGCACAGAGCGGCATTCTTCGAGAGACTGTGAGAGTGCCTCGAGCGTCTTGCGAGACGGAATGACGCGCTGCCTGTGCTTGTCATAAAAGCAGCGCTTGGGAGCCCGGCTTGAGAGACATTGGCCGCATGGCTGTTGGCCATCACAGCGGCTGTCAAAGAGGTCAGATGATATCGGGTCAAGAGAGGCCGAGCGGAACGTACATCTTTCGTCTCTTGCACTCGGCACAAGCATGTGGGGTAGTGATTCTCTTCGAGCCTGACGAGCTCGTCGATTTGCCGCCTTCCTGCGACTCTGACGTCTGCTTCCGTGGCGTCACGCCCTGGACTGGATGGTGTGAGTTGGAGAAGACAATCACGGCTCAAAGAGACTCACAGGTGTGAAACATTCCACCCTGAGCGGGTACTGAGATGGACGGAGCCATGTTCGCGGTTGCCGAGAAGATGGAGTTGCTCTGGCCGATGAGAAGCTGAGATAGTTCGCAAGAGCCTCGGGTAATTCTGTCAAGAGGCGTTGAGATGATCAAAAGATCTATCTTTGTCTTTGCGGGAAATCCAGACGCACAGATCAGTTCGTCAACAAGGTTGGCGCAGACGCAGACATTATATACAAACTGGAAGAGAGAGTTGTTGAGTAGAGTCAAAATGAAGTACCCTCCCGAGCACGGCAACCATTCGAGGGACCCGGCGCGGCAACACTGGGTGTGGGGAAAAGCAGCATGGGTCTCGAGGTGCACTGAATGAGAGGGAAAAGAGGCGATGGAACCTCAATGCCGTGTCGGCTACGTGAAGCAAGATAGACAGGCAATTGAGCTTAGGGTTGGCCGGCCGGAACCAAACCAGGCTAGACGGCCAAGAAAGTGACTGGGGGGCTCACAATGGAGGGGGGCTTGATCCAGATTCAAAGTGTCTCTGGTCCATAGCGAGGTGACATCTGTAGAATGTCGATTGCATATGTTCATGGTGTGTGAAAGAGGCGGCTGGTGGGCTATTTCTTGAGTGAGAGTGAGAGAGAGTGAGAGAAAGAGGCAGAGGGCAGAATGAGCTAGGACGAGGGGAACCGAGAGAAGTGGATTGAGTGTACAAACATGGGCGTGTTGGAGCCTTGGAGGCGACGAGCCGAAGAGGTGGTCAAAGTCAAACCTGCGAGGTTCAGCATGGAGCCGTAGACTCGCACCTAGTGCCAGGAACGCTGACCGGGGTTTCTTGTCCCAGAATCCCTGGAGGAGGGGCGTGGACGGATCATGAGAGTGAACGGGACCGTAACAGGGCCAAATTCCGGAGGGACGGGAACGATACCTAGGCACGCCAGACACTATATCATCAGACCAAAAGATGAGGTACGACAACTCGCTGGTCTGAGTGAAGCGCAACGCTGAGTGGTGGACCTGGCCTCACAGAGATTCGAGTGGGACGGCATGATGGGAAGCCTCGTGGCGGTGTCTTGGACTCCAGGGGCTTGAGGATCGTGGCCAAGGCCACTACCGAGCGGCCGACACAGGCACACAGGCACCGTGGTACAGAGAGTTCAGATGGTGGGAGAGGCGTAAAAGCAGCGCAGATCACTGTTGGTAGGTAGAGTGCTATATCGTTGGTTTATAGCAGTAGAAGTCATTGGTAGGCAAAGCAGGAAGAAGCGGAGGATGAAGCGAAAGACACACCCCCTTTGGATATCAAGGCGATCTGTGATTGGGGCAGAAAATCTGGAGAGTGTGGAGAAGGATGAGGATGAGGAGGGATAACAGGTTTGTGTCACTGTGGCTGGTGAAAGATGGGATGGGTGGGAGAATGCAGGTTTGCTAGATACAGCAAGTCAGCAGTTAGCGACACCAACAACACAGCTCAGGTGACACGGCACGATGGGCTAATGTACGGACGAAAATATGGGGATTGGGGTAAGGTTGCAGTGCGCAAATGGCTCTAAACCTCGTTGTGAGGAGATTTGCGAAAATGGGAGCGAAGAAGTCGCAGGAGGGATGGGTGGACACGGTTGGTGTTGTCGTCCGGACCGATGGGCAAATTGTTAAATTAATCAACAGGCAAAGTTTGGCGGTTGGGGGAGGGCAAGCAATGTGAATGAGTGAATGAGTGAGTGAGTGAGTGGTCTGGGGGCGGGGAAACCGGCGATGGGAGGGCGGGGGGACGTCGGGTCAAAGTGGGGTAGCGTACCGGGCCACGGGTTTGACAGGCCACTCAGAGGACAGAACGGAAGACGGGACAACGATGGGAACGTACCGCTCGCAACCGTGATTACCTACTGCGCGTGTCCACCACCCGATGTGATCAATTTACCCTCGGTACCTCTTTCCTTCTATGCCTTAGACATGTATCCATAAAGTAAGGTAGGTAAGGTAATGTAAGGCAAGGAAAGGTACCTTACTGCCAAACGGAGGTGTGTAATAAGAAACACCTTGTAGGCAACATCGCATCGCATCGCATCGCATCACATCACATCTGGCATCCGAACGGTTACTGGGATCCTTATTCGTTCTCAGACATAGTTCCTGGGACCTTGATCCACGGTCAGGTGCGTATTGCAAGTGGCAATGGCTTCCACGTTGGACGGCAAGCGGGTGAAGTAGTGTTTAGGTTGAAGTGCCCAGTGACAGCCGTCAGCCACTGACTGGTGGGGAATCTCAATCGGGCGGGGCCGAACCCCTGGCGCGTGAAGCTAAAGTCATTGCTTTTCTTGCGGTCCGCGAATGCCCACGATGCCTTCCATTACCTTAGCAGTGCTTAAGTAAGGAACATATACGTAGTAGACACGGACCATTATCTCCAACTTTCTTTTCCCTTCTCGAATTCTGGACGTGTGCGACCGTGCGACCGTCGACGTGAGGGAGGCAGGAAAGCAGTTCCCCTTTCGCGTCAAAAGAGGCAGGTTCTCCATGCTTACCTAAGGTAATAGCATCAGCCACACCGGTAATATGTAGTCCCGCCTCAGCCATGGCATTTACACCTCATTTCAACGACGACAATAACCACGGTCTGGAATTCCTTACCAGCGCGCTATTATCCGTACCGCTCTAGCCGAACGCGAAGCTCTTGAATCTTGCCCGACCCTCTATTCCCTTTCTTTTCGAGCCTTGGTGTGTCTTTCAGGCCTTCCGTCTCCGTCTCCGCGCATATCCGCAGCCGTCCTGAACATGTGGAGCAAGATCCATACGCGCATCGCACACCAAGTCTTTTTAGCCTGTCTCTAAGCTCCATTGTCTGCTCTTTTTTCTCAATTTTTTATCCACCCTCTCCATCTTGACAGCCGGTCACCATGGACTTCCTCTCATAGATTGGGTGCCAGGCTAATTCGCCTACTGTGGTAGAGGCGTGTGGTGAAGGGAGGAGGTGTGGAAGAAATAAACAGGGTGGTACCACCGCCGATCCAGGGTATCCGTACACCTTCTTTCTAAAGCCCCTCCCCCTCCTCCCCCTGCTTCTCCAAGCTGTCCCCGCATCCTTGTTAAAGAAGATGGCCTCCAATTTGTGAGGGGACACAAATTTCTTTGACATCTGACTCTGTTTTCCATGTACAGACGAGACGACACCTTCTCGGCCTCATGCGGCAGCCCGACAGCAGTCCGATATGGTTGATCAATTCATGTCTTAGACCTCTGCTCTGTCCTGATCCGGTCTGCTCTAACTGGCGGACCGGCTCATTGCATCTCACTTCGGCCGGCTTGCTTACCATCCCTCCCTCATCGGCCCATCAGGGGATGACATCTTGACCGAACGAAAAGCAGGAAATTGATCAACGGCTTGCCGGACTCTGAAAGGCTGTCTTATTGTTTCATCGTGAACCTCGTCATGGGAAGCCGCATTATAGGACCCGAAGGCGACCAAACTCGCGGCAAGCGTCGTGAAGCTATCTAGAAGTCATAGCAGCGTTCAAGTATAGGTGCATCTTCCAAGTCTCAGTAGACTTGCTTCCACTATACTCCAACAGAAAGACCTTATTTCTGCCCGGCTTCGATCCCGAAAGCTTTCGGCTGTTTCAAAGCACTTCCCGCCGGCATGTGCCGCCCATCGTGGGTCTCAATTTTGGCTTCATCGATCCAGGACGACCGGCCCTACCGACGGGTACCTCTCACAGGAGCGCCAGACGGACGAGGCGGCTCAGTCACGCATTCATCACAGCCCATGTCACACCAGCATGCGCCTATTCTTCTTTTCTGCTTCTTCCCTCTACTTCTTGGAGTACTTGAATCTGCCGCCCGTCTCATATAGCTCCATAACCGCTCCTACCCTCCCCACACCCCTTTGCATTACAAGTTTGGTTCCTCCAACCACGCTGCCTCCTCTACCGTCTCGACCTTTCCTCCCTTGGTTTCTATTCCGGCCGGCCTCCATCATTACTGGGTATGTGCTCAGAGTCTCGCGTGCGCGACCTGGACGGGACAACTGTACCTGGAGAGCCTGCACTAATCAACAACGGCAAGACACATCAGGTGGACAGCCTTCCACGCAATGACACGCCTTGCTGAGGAGCTGTACCTGGCACCTCTCCCGACGAACCGTTCCCATGTCCCCTGCGTATTGTCTGCCGCCCGTCATCCGTTAAAGGAGCAGATTTGCCTAAAGTAAGGAACGCCTATTCAACTGCTAAAAGCCACACTAATGCATCTAGGTCTTTGCGGACCCAAAGAACGACACACGGCTCACTGAGGGACTCCCTGATCTTATCACCACCACGTCTGCCTCTGGGCCGTTGTGTCTCAATCTCCCGCTGACGCACCGCACTGAAGACCTGGTACTGTGGCGGTGACCGCTCATGTGCTCGACAAGAGCTAACCTTCACTTCGCGGTTGACCTCGTGCAATGCATCCGCACTTATTGGGTATTCGATACCCCACAACATTGCCTCCCTCCTCCATCGACCAGGCATGACTAGAAGTCTAAAACACATCGACTAAGGTGTGGTATGCTCGATCCGGTCAGCCGACAGCACCTCACTCTTAGGCGCCCTTCCTCGCTGGCCTGGAGCGGGTGCCTGCTCCTGCATACCGTTGGATTTTGAAGAGAAGACTACTCTCTCTCTAATGCCGACTACACGCGCCACTACAGGGAACAATGGCCTCCCCGACAACCTGAGATGAAACAATGTCTTTCGCTAATCTGCATGACCACGGCATATGCTGGCTTGTGGGATATATCCCTCTTTGAGTTGCCATGTGCCTCACGCGGTACTCCCGGCCAATGGCAACACTACAGGCTGAGATATGTTTTGGCATCACAGAACACCGCAAAAGATGGTCTTTGATCACGTCGATCAACGAGGCGGCATCGTTTTCGCAGTCGCAAACCACCAGGCACTCCTGCAGTAGCTTGTCCATGGTCTGCAGAGGATGATCTCCAAGGTTCCTGAAGGCATGGTTCCCCAGATTCAGGATTGTGCAATAGCAGAGGGTATCGGACCCGGCGAACCGTCTAGACTTGTCGTCTCCTGTCTAGCCGCGCTTCTCCTGCGGGGATCTTTGAGTCACGGGTTGTGGAGGTAGGGGTGCGTATGTTTGCATGAAGCATGGTTGGCCTTCCAGTAGCGGCTTGTGTCCGACGCTGACTGAAGCTTGCAACTTCTCAAGCCGACGGTCGACCGGGGCAGTGTAACCGTGATTTACTCAGCCAGATTCTTCCGCGAGTCCGGTCCCAGAGTATGCTCAATTTGCGAGTAATCAGAATGACAAGGGCCTCTCCGACGACTATCCGTAACTTGTAAGGCCTCCTGCGGGATATACGCGGGAGTGATCACGAAGACTGCGAAATGCCGCATGGGCGCTCTCGAGTGTGCACCTTCGAGGCTCGTACATGTCGTTCAAACTGGCTTCCGAAAGAGGCCTGCCCAGCTTACTATGTTCGCCGGCACAGCAATTCGGCCCGCCACCTTTATCGACACGTGTCTAATCTTATTGACGCATCTGGCTCGGCTGCTCGACGGCTGCGCCCGAGAGACAGGGAAAGTTGTCGAGTGACGGCTCTACTTGACGGGCAGCGAGCCCGTTTACGGGCCAGCCCGCACAGAGACGGCTGCGCCTTTCTCTGCCCGTTATTCTCGGTTCAATACAGGACCCGCTTGTCCATCTGATGAGCGAAGAAGAAGTCTGGGGTATTCTGCTTTGGAGCAAACGTCATACATTTTGACAAGTCTTGTCAATCCTTTTGCCGGCTCTTGTCCTCTACGAAGATTGACTCTATTTCCACACCTCGATCTTGGGCCCGTCAAACGCACTGCGGGATCGAAGCAACAGCACAAGTAGCACTACGCCGCAGAAGAAGTCGGCGCTATTGCTCCATCACTTGGATTTGACGATATAGCCGCCGTTCAAAGTCTTCCTGTCGGTTACATTCTGCGCAGTCCATGCACCCTGACCCATCTTGGATGCGCATCCTGAGAATAGTCCCTCCTTGACCGCCATGATAGCAACTCGATGGAGGCATGCGGCTTGCAAACCGTCTCGAGATGCATCGCCCAGCCCAGGAGGTACGCATCCCATCATACGGCAGCCCACTTTGACACTTGCTCGGGCAACTCGCCGCACGTATCCGACCTTGCCGCCCCCCGCCGGTTCAGCCTGCAAGGCCAGCCGGACGAACCTGCAGAGGATCGTGAAGTTGATGGGTGTCTGCTGACACGGCTCAGACGCACACACACGCCCATCTGCACCCATCTACACCCTCTTATTCCCGCCGGTGGCTTGCGTATTGCTTATGGATCGTGCCAGACATTGAAGAACTGTCAGACAGACATTTCGCTAGTTTCGTGCCTTTCCAATGCCTTGGAGGCAGTCCTTTCGGAAAGCCAGCCGAAAACCTTGGTAATATGCTGACCATCACGTCCAGATTCTGTACCAATACCAAGAAGTCGCTTTCTTAGCTGTCGCTAATCGGATTCCTGTTCCGTCCAGAGCCGCCCTCGTTCATATTCCAGAATTGGAAATTCTGGACATCCGGCTCCAAAGTCGGATTGTTCCTGATACCCTTTGCGGTTTTCTGTTCTTGAACTTCCGAATCGTTTTGGTTGTTGTTCACTTGTTTGACGTTGTTTTATTCCCTCAGTCGCGCAGTATGTTACATTGTTTCTGTATGAATAAGACCACAATAAACGGGCGGCTCCGCTGTTATATGCCGTCGTTTGAGTCAGGGAAGAATCTTCTACCCAGCACTTCTCACTTATCAGTTTCTTTTTAATAAGGAAATTCAAAGGTTTGGGGGCCGTTGAAGAATTATATCCCATATCCCACCGGAATGATCTGAGAAGCAAAGAATCCTTATCTCTCCGAAATCGTCCGAGTTCTTGGCATGCATTTTCAGTGTTTTCAATGTCGTACTCTCTGTACAGATCAGACGATCGATGCCTTTTCACTGCGGACACTTTTGCCCACAATCCGGAAGTTTCATTGTCGGGACCTGATATCACGGCAAGACTGACAGATCACTCATCATTTGCATATGTACGGTCAAAGACTGAACAATTGGCGGTGAATAGGGTCCTTGAAGATTATGAAGCCGACAAGAATCATATCATAAGGCATAGCAGGTGGACTTCTCCAGGTCGCCATCGTCAGCCCTCGTCACGTCCATCTGCTCCAGAGCGGTTCCGCATACCCCTGGCCGCATCGCAATTCATCCACATCCCAGGTAAGGTAGCTGTAAGGGACTGCGGTCCGACGTGATCTCCGCCCAGACAACCACCCACCCATCCGACAGGGTCCAGTGATGGTTAAAGTGGTGTCCTTGCCCAACCCCGGCATTGCAAATCAGTTTGCTGCGGCGCTAGAGTTGCAACCACACACCCCTCCCCCAAACAAATTGCCATCCCGGAAACCATCTCCATGTCTCCCAGCTCTAGGTACCACTGCCACCACTACCCCCGTTTGACCTTTCTCCAATATTGGAAAAAACAATCTATTCTTCCGGGATCTGCGACTTCAATGCCGGACGGTTCCCCCTTGGGGTTCTCCCAGGGTCACGGTGCGTACCATCGTCTTCCCCTCATCTCTCCGCCCAAGGGGAGTTGCTCCCAACTTTTCACCAACCACGCTGGCTGGACATAGCATCGTCAGCTTCCCCGCACGCCTTGCTCTAGTGGGGTCCACGGTCCATGGTCCATGGACGGCCGTTCTCATGAAAGCCAGGGGTTACCACGAGCGGCCGGATTGGAAAGTATTTCCGACCCCTAGAGACGAAGAATTTGGCATCGGCTTGCAATGCCGTCGAATATGCAGGTGTTCTCGATGGGTACGTATTGGTTCGTGATGATTTTGATCGTCTCTTGAGCCACCATACCGCCTGTCACGGCGGAAACGTTGTGCAGCTCTCCACCGCCAGACCTGGCTACCTCTTGCGCCGCCTGCGCGAGCCGCTCGTTGTCGCTCCAGTCTGGAAGCAGTGTCTTGATCTTGTCTAGAATCTCATCCGAAGATGCCGTGGGTGTGTGTGACGTGGACTGGAGGGCGAGATAGATTGGGAACAGCGACAGTGGCACCACGCCCTCCTTGGCCATTTCGTCGTTGGCAAATTCCTGCGCTGTAAATGCAATGTGTGAGCACCGGCTGTGGCAATCCTCGTGGAAATGTTCCTCACCTGCTACGCTACGTAGTTGTTCGGGCCCGCCACTTGCAGGGACGACCAGCTTGACAAAGGCCGCATTCTTACAAAACAAGTCGACCTCGGCTGCGTCGACGCCCTCGCCACCGGCTTTCTGACGGACCGATTCAAGCACCTCGGCCGCATCTTTGCGGGCCTTGGCCTTGTAGATGTTCTGAAGCTCAACATATACGCTAGTTTGGGCCTTCATGTCTGGGAGGCCGCCCGGTACTGGCAAACAGCCGTGCTTCTCATAAAAGTCACGGACCGCTCCTGCGATGATCCAGAAGCTAGAGGTGGCTTCGTTCTGCAGAGTTGTTAGGTGGGTTGGCCTTTTTAGGTAATACAGCGGGCACTCACCTCGTCGGCATGCTTGTACTCAAAGACCTCCTTGACGGCAGAAGGGAGTGACGGTGGCGAAATAGTCTTCAACACGGCAGCTTCAGCCTCCTCAAAGTTTTCCTCACCTCCTTCAGGGTTGTCTGTTCTCGTAGCAGCGGCCACCGTCTTGCGAAATTCGACTTTTTCCTTATAGTTGCTCGGGGGCTTAGAGTCGTGAGATGACTTCCATTCTTTCAGGTAGTGTAGGAGAATAACAACGAATGGCAGGTGGCCGTGTTCATGGCTATCGAGACTGTCAATATCTTTCGTCAGGCTGTCGGCAAAGGCCTCCAGCTCTTCCCACGGGGTCAATAGCCGCAAGTCCGTGATGGCTGTAACGTCAGGATGAGTGTCGACGATGGGGTAGATGCCTGGAAGACGAGTGCTGAAATAGGAGTAGAAACCCGCAGAGTGTATCGCGATCACTGGCGTCTTGTGCTCTCGGCTGTACGACTCGAGTACGGTGAGGTCTTCTTGTTTCATGGGAAGTGTGTACAAGATGATGGTGAAGGGGTTGGAGGTTTTGAGAAGATCCTGGAGGCCCGTATTTTCCTGCTACTGTGTTAGTCTTGTGACACAGGTTCCATGATTCATTTGCCTCACCGAAGTCTTAGGATACCAATCACCCTGAACCTCAGGATTGAGCTCTAGCAGAAGCTCAGTACAGCTCTGGGCCCTGGACTTGCCGAGATGGGACTCGTCCAGGAAGAAGTTGACGCCAAGATCAGCCTCATTCACAACGGCATCATCAGCAATCGTGAAATTTCCAATTCCTAAGAACGTTAGTTTTGGATGATGAGTATTAGAACAGCAGTGCACATTCAGAGCCAGCATGTAAGCTACCGGTTTCATACCTGGAAGTACGAGATTCTTGAGTGTTTCAACACCTACAGTGCCCGTGCCGGAATTTACGAGCAAGATATTGGCAGACTCCAGAGCAGCTTGCCCGCTCGCAGCCCAAAGCCTGAGTTGGCGGTCATATTTCTTTTCCTTTTCCGATGGCACGGTGAGGGCTGGCAGCGCCTGGTCGGCTATGATGTCTGTCATGGTTGAAGCGGGCGAAGAGAGACCGGACGGGGATGTGTCAAGTATTGAATACTAGGATTCGATGAGATCCAGGGACAGTCCAAGTCTCGATATAGTGAGGTTCGATAAGTCAATGCGATAGCAAGTCGGCCTTGACTGACGATAGCGACAGGACGTGTGCACTGTGGTGGGTTGGATGTGGGACGGTCGTTGCCAGCGCCTTTTTGGCCGTTTGAAGGTGCCTGGGCTGAGTGTCGTCAACGACGAAGTGGCACCAAAGCATAGTGCTGGGGTTCTTCGCACGGTGAGGTGTGAGACCATGGATGAGGTAAGCAGGCGTTGACTTATTAATATGCTGCTGGTTACCTAAGGAGGCACGTGGGAGGGCGGGCCTCCGTCCGGCCCGGGAAAGGGGCCGCATTGGTACCCGTACGGCCGTGGGGTCTTACCTTCCGGACAACGCCCCACAATTGCGATCCATTTCCGCTTTCTTTTTCCCTTAGACATTGTGAAATTGACTGGAACTTTGCTTGTCAGGTATGAACAAAACCCCCTGCCTTCGCCCTCTCCATCTACGATCGTCAGACACCAGCAGTGCCGGGAACGGTCAGTCGTATGTGCACTCAAAGCCAAACATGAAAAACCAACAAGCCGAGGAAGAAGCAACGGAGATCCCAGTCAACCCAGCCAGTATTCTTTGCCATCTCAATTCTCTCAACTCAGCACCTGTCTCTGCCGTGTGCGCGTGTGTACATATCTCTGTGCACTCTGAGCAAACATGCCACGAAATGAAGTTTGCGTCTCCCTCGTCTGGTCTGCTCTCTGATCTCCTTACCCTGTTGTTTGCTTAGGGGTTACTGCTGCTATCTTTACAGTTCCCAAATGATACTAGGGAGAGTGGGAGAGAGCCCGGATTTACACATCCTAACAGCACATTGTATTCGGTGCGTGGCGCAGCCATCCACTACGGAGACTCAACGATCACCGAAGCCAGGACTTTGAGTGCATGACCATGGTTTACTCCCTACTTACGAGCGCCGTCCGAGTGGGCATTGCGAATAGGCGGTGTCGAACCCACATTCCTCAGCGACGGATTCGCCTCTCTTCTTCATTCCCGTCGCTGGGTTTAAGCACTGAGTCTGCGGCCTGGCTGCGCACTCGGCAGCTGGATCCAGCGGAGCATAATTGTTCGGTCGGTAGTCACGAATACCCTTCGGCGTTGGCAAACGTTGCTGAGCAAACTACGATGCTGGCCATCCTCGGACTTGGAAGATTGAGGTCATCTATCCTGGATCCAGTGATTCACGGAGCTGAAAGTTAGGGCCTTCGCCGATGAGATACCATTGATCAGATCGGGCCTGGATTGGATGATGGATCTAGACCACGTTGCAGCTGATTCTTTAACGGCCGTGGTGCGTCGGGGAGGCGGGTTTTAGCATTTCTCATCGGACGACCTGCTGCCACCGAAAAGCTATACAAGACCCCAAGGGGACTCCGACCGAAAGAAATGCGGCGGCCTAGACTACTGCACTATCGTGCCCTCCCTTCTTCGCTCGCCTCACTGGTATTGGTCTGTCTCACTACCGACTTGTTTGACTCTCTGGTGGTTTTTTTTGGTGTGGCGCGCCGGGTCCACGCCGCATTCGCCTACGGGATCAGCTTACGGCCGGCAGCAGCGGCGGGCCAAAGACAAACAACTGGGACCGTGAGCTCAGGAGGTCGTTTCTGAGCTAGCGAATGCGAATGCGTTGCTGAACGCCGAACGTTCGTTTTTTCCCTAATTCGTCTCGCCCCGAACGCCGATTCAACCTCTCCAGTTCTCTCTTATGTTCGGCCATGGCACCTGTCAACCTTTTAATCGCGTTCCCTTCGTGGGTTTCGCCCCGTTCTGCTTACTTGGACCTCGCATTCTCTTCCCAAGCGTCTTTTGATCCTCCTGTCAGATTCGCTTCCCTGGCCTCTCGTGACATCCTTCACTATGAGTTGCCCCGGCTCTGCTTCTCAACCCCGTATCTGTACATCGTGAGTGGTTGTCGACATAGTGTTGCTCCGACACCGACGATCTTCGAGTCAGCCTTTCGCCCTATCAACGGACAGGATTAAGCCGAGTGAACATCCCTTCAGAACCATCAGTCACATCAACAACTACTTAATCGTTGTACAAGGCCTGGATCCACCGACAACCTCGATTTGACATTCACGACCACATCATTACATCGACGACACTCTCATAGCGACTGCTACTTGCTGGCATAACTCTGCATCGTTGAGGGAAGCAATCGTCATGGGTAACATCAAGGAGGACATCGAGTCCACCAAGGCCGAGGGCCTAGTAGAGAATCATCATTACAGAGATGCCACCTTGCCGCCATGGAGATTCTGGCTGCTCAGTATTGGGTAATTATCCCCACGATGTGTTGAGGGCTGCTGTAGATCTCTATGCTAACCTGCCCGAAAGACTCTGTCTTGGACTGTTCCTTTCCATGTTGGATGCTTCAATCGTGGCAACAAGTCTGTACACCATTGGCACAGAGTTTGACTCGGTCGACTTGATCAACTGGGTTGCACTCGCATACACGCTCACATACCTAAGTTGTGCCGTCTTGGTGGCTCGAGCATCCGACATTGTTGGCCGCCGCAATGCCTTTTTGGCAAGCTTCATCATCTTCTTCGCCTTTTCCCTGGGCTGCGGGTTTGCCCAGAACTTGGAGCAGCTGGTTGCATGCCGTGCCCTGCAAGGCTTGGGTGGTTCTGGTGAGAAGAGAATGCTAGTTATCGTCAAGTCATTTGCTAAGTTTCCGCCAGGCCTTTATTCCATCACCATGATTATCTTTCCTGAGGTTGCCCCCAAGCACTTGCTTCAGTACATGTCCAGCCTCGTCGGCATGGTCATTGCGAGCGCCGGTGTGCTTGGCCCAGTTCTGGGAGGTATCCTTACCCATTACGCCTCTTGGCGATGGATCTTTTGGATCAAGTGAGTGAACCCAGTCCTTGGAGAAGAACGTCCGTGTTCTAACATCAAAACAGTGGTCCCGTTGGCTTCGTCTCAATGCTCATCTTCTACCTGACATGGCCCGACGCTAAACACCTCCCAACGCTGCAACGTAGACGCTGGAAGGAGCTGGATATCGTGGGCTCCTTTCTTCTCGTTGCAGCATCAGTTCTCGTTGTCTTCTCCTTTCAAAATGTCGGCTCGGACGGCAATAAGTGGCGTCAAGCCGTCTTCATCGCCCCCGTTACCGTCGGTGGCGTATGCTTCATTTTATTGTTGGGATGGGAGGCTCTCGTCGCCAAGTTCTGGAGCAGCCGCATCATGGCCGCTATTCCGATGCGACTTCTGCGCAACCGTGTCTACGTCGCCACAATCCTCAACACGATGTTTCTCGGGTTTCCGTACCTCCTGGTCATCTACGCCTTCCCTGTCCACTTGCAGATCGTCAACGGAAAGAGTTCGTTGCTTGCGGGTATCCTACTTCTCCCCATGCTAGGCTCTGTCGCGCTAGGAACCACTCTCGGCGGAATCATCAACAAGAAAAAGAACCGACTTTTTGAGACAATGACGACGGCAAGCTGCTTCGTGTGTATCGGCTGCGGCTTAATGACGACACTGTCGTCGTCTGTGGAACTGGAACCCAAAGCACTTGGTTTCCTTACGTTTATCGGCTTTGGCTTTGGTTTGTCAGCCACTTCATCAACCGTCCTAGGAGCCACGGAGTCCGAGATTCCAGATCATGGTGAGTAATCTGACTCTGCTAGATGTAGACAGACAGCTAACGGAGCAAAGCCCCCGCACAAGGAATCATCGCACAGGTGCGAATTCTCGGTGGCAGTCTGGGAATCGCCGCGTCAACGGCCATCTTGGGCAACTTCATGCGAGACGAGTTGACTGGCGTGCTCACCCCGGGACAGCTGTCGTCGCTCCACGGGGCAGGGGCGAACTTGACGGAGGCGCAAGCCGCAGCCGTGCGTCAAGTCTATACCGACTCCTTCTGCAAAGACATGCAAGTGGGAGCTATTCTATCTGGCATAGCGATCCTACTCAGTTTTGGCGTCTATCGTCGAAATCGTGTCACCATCGAGGAGCAGCGACAAATGCACATCAGAACCGAGGTGGAGAGGAGACGGAGGGCATCGGCAGCCACGACGTTGGTTTCTTCAACAACAACGGACTGAGCCTGTGTATAGCGAGCGCTGTATCTTTATTGTTTGGTTTGGTTGAATGATTTCTGAAGCATAGCACCTGGCCGGCGTTATGGGGTTCTCACTGTCAATATTTGGGCATCAACGGTTGTATATGATGAGAATGGGTTTATGAGCAATACCTCATGTCAGTATTAATTATCAATGTCGAAATATCTTGGAACCACTCCGCGGCCAACAACCGGAAAACAACGGTGATCGTTGACTGAACCGAGGGCGTAGCAAGCCGCAACCCTGGCCTATGTAACCCTGGGCCGCCTGTCGGAATCTCAGCCGGGTAGAGCTCATCGGCGTTGGTGCCGCATGGTGCGGGGATAGAAAAGGCCGCCAAGTACAAATAAGTCGGACTTGTCAATCACCTCATCGGCGCGACAGCCTGTCATGGCCAAGAAGGCTATGAATGAGCCCCATTAGACCCTCTTGTCAATTCCCCCATAGCAAAAGACTAGCCCTGCTACTTATACTTGAATAAGTGATGGGGTCACTACAAGTTGTGTCGAGTGAAGAAGCTTCAAGCAAAAATGATGCAATCGCCTGTCCCCGCCGGTTATCGGTCGGTTGAAACCCCGCAGTGTGGGGCCCATCCATTCCGTGCGCCGTGCCGTCCACTTGTGCTCTCCCCTCGTCTTATCCGTCCCTCCTTTGCCTCTGTAGTCGGAAACGTGTCGACACCTTTTTTCTGTACCGGAACAGCTTCCCCTACTAATCCTTCCCTTTCATTGGATAATAGCAACTGTACGAGCAAAAGCAACCTTCTCCTGACTTCTGCAGAATCCCAGATAGAGTCAGGTATATAAGCAACTAATTCATCCCCGAACCGACCCTCTTCTTTCCCGGTTCCTCTCACTTCACACATGCGCCCCTATACCCGTATAGCTCGCTCCGTCTGCTCTTCACTCTTGTCATCTCAACGCCAACAGCCTCAGCTGCATGCTTCACTGCGCAAAGTCCTCCACCAGAACCATCACAGAACCATAATGTCCGCCGCAGCAAAGCGCCTCGAAGGCAAGACGGTGCTCATCACCGGTGCCTCGAGCGGTATCGGCAAGAGCACGGCCTTTGAATATGCCCGTACGGCGCCCAAAAACCTCAAGCTCATTCTCACAGCCCGCCGCATCGACACCCTCAAGGAGGTCGCCGCCGAAATCCAAATGGAGGTCGGCAGCGGCGTCAAGATCCACCCCGTCAAGCTGGACGTCAGCAACCCCGAGGAGGTCCGCCAGCTGGTGCCTAATCTGCCTGAGGAGTTCAAGGATATTCACATCCTCGTGAACAATGCGTACGTTTGCTGCTCATTCTCAGTCTGGCTTTTAACTGACACTGGCTCCAAAGCGGCCTCGTCAAGGGAGTTGCCAAGGCTCCCGAGATCGCTGAGGAGGATATCAACGTCATGTTCGCTACCAACGTCACCGGCCTCATCAATGTGACGCAGGCCATTCTCCCCATCTTCAAGGCGCGCCCCGATGGCGGCTCAGGAGACATTATCAACATTGGCTCCATTGCTGGTGAGTTTGGCGCCTCTCAGTCTTATGTTTGCGAAAGACCACGTTTGACTGATCGTCGCCATGGCAGGTCGTGAGCCGTACCCCGGTGGCTCAATCTACTGCGCGACCAAGGCCGCCGTGCGCAGTTTCACCGACAGCTTGAGAAAGGAGCTAATTGCGACTCGCATCCGCGTCATTGGTATTGACCCCGGCCAGGTCGAGACTGTAAGCCATCTCTTGGGAGCCAAGTGTTAGTCACGAGATCTAACATGCTATAGGAATTCTCCGTCGTCCGCTTTTACGGTGACAAGTCCAAGGCCGACGCTGTTTATGCGTAAGTCAATGCTTTACTCTTTTGGATGCTTCTGTCTCAGACCTTGCGAGAAGCTTCAAGTATTAGCACGATGCTAACTATGCCACAGCGGGTGTGAGCCTCTCACCCCTGAAGATATCGCAGAGGTTGTCGTTTTTACGACCACTAGGAGAGAGAACGTTGTCGTCGCAGACACGCTCATCTTCCCTCAACACCAGGCGAGTTTGACTTTTGAATCGTGTACATTGAATTATGTCTGACTCTTCACACAGGGTGCCGCCGGCCTTCTCCACCGCAAGTCTTGAAGGGGAGGCCCTCGGTTATCGATTAAGCGGTGATTGGAGTGGAGGTGGGATGTATAGAGTGCAGGGCGTATATCAAACGGACTCGAGCGGCCGACGTGCCGGCCAGGGAGGTAGACCTGTAGATCAACCAGCGTTTTGTTTTGGAAGCATGAGGGGTTCGACTACGCTAGACCACGTTTTTCGTGCGAGAGATCTAGGCTGTAGAGCAAGTGGAAGAATATCACATCCAAACTATCCCCTTGTGAAACGATCTTACTACTTTGCCGGACTCGGTAGACCGACTTGAGTCAAGACATACTGATGTCACAATAGCATACCGCAGATGATGCTGCATACAGGATTAAGAGCTAGCGTTTGCCAATTCTCGAACAGAGTCATTGTAATGTGAAACGACTTTATCGAGGGGAGTACCGAGATACATGGCATCACCGCTTGTATGCGCCTCACTCGAGGTATTTCCCCCTTCACTTGTTTGCATTTAGGCAAGGTTCAGATTGAATGAGTGGTGATGAGTCTTCAGTACTCCGTACTCCGTGGCCATACAAGGATACCCGAATGAAGGTCATATTCGTTTCCCATCAGCGTGAGCTACCGTGTGACGGCAGCCCGGTACACCCAGTGGCCGAGGCACTTGCAACTGTTGGGACGTCCTTCCCTGCTCGAGCTGGTTGTGATCAGGGACTGTTAGTGTTTGCATGAAGATGGAGCGCTGCAGCTAACGCGTAGAGATGATTGGCCTTGGCACCGCCTTAGTAAAGGTCGGGGGCTTCCACTATGGGCATCGCTAACCAACGCCTCGCCAGCTGGTGGTCATTCCCCTAAACTCCCCCGCATGGTCTTTTCAGACACAGCCACTAGAGGTACCAGGCCGCCTGAGCACGCCCAAAAGATACATTGGCATCGTCCTTACATGAGCATCACTCGGCACTAAGGAACCTAGTCACATTCATTTCAACAACGATAACAGTCCCCGATCTGTGCTTCCCTGTCCGCCATTTCCCAACGACCAGGGACCTGGCGACATCCTTGACAACTTCACACCGCACACCCTCGCGCCCACTCGTCAGCAAACACTGCGAAACCCATTCTTTCTACGAACGTCGTCACAAAGCTCGACTGTACTTATATGTCGCGGTAGCTGCCTTGCCTCCCGCTGTGCCCGTAGACCGTCACCGCCGGTTCCACGCCATGCGAGGCCTACACCAACCATGAACTGACAAGATGGGCCTCACAACTTTTCTCGGATCCTCTACCGACAAACTCGTCTCCAGCCGCTCCAAGACCTCGTCGTCCAGCTCTCTCCAAAAGGCTTCTGAGAATGCCTCCTCTCAGACGACAGACGCTAGCTCTACCTCTACCTCCGCCTCCCACTATGGATACATCTACGACGAGGAGCAGCTCCCTGCGCTGTCTCCCGACTGTCCCGACCTTCGCGAGCTTAACAACAGCCTCGAGGCTCTTGCGGCCATCTTCCCTGATATTCAAATTCAGGTCTTCCGCGAAATGTTGATCAATTTTGACGAGGAATCGAGGCTGGCTGTTGTGATCGACGCCTTGTTGAAGAATCGCGTCGCCTGGGTCAAGGGTCGCTGGAGGATTGTCGATAACCAACCTGCCAGGACCCCGGTTGCGAACGAAGAAGCAGGAGAGCAGAACGAGGCTTTGATCCCCCGCGTCGAAGCTTTCCGAAGTCCCGAGTACAAACACGCCGTGCAAGCGCTGGCTTGGCACGAATTCAAGGGCCTCTCGCGCTCCACCATCAACGCCGTTCTCGCCGAGTCCAACTACTCCTATCTCGAAGCCCGCAACACTCTCGTCTCGTTGTCGTCAAAGTCGTGGCGTTTCACCATATCGTCCCTCTTTCTCCGCCGGAAACCGGTCGCTACGGGCGAAGCCGAAAATCATCCGCTGATAATATGGAAGTCAACTGGCCAAGGCGCCATCGTGCCGTCTCTAAAGGCCACGGGGAACGCAGAGCTCGACTCTGAGCTGTACCGTGATTTGGTCCGACCGCTGAAAGACCGGGCACGGCAGACGCAAGAGGACAAGGATCGAGGTCTGGCCTCCTTGATGAATAATGAAGAAGCCGAGGAAGCCGGCGCCATGCACGAGTGCGCATGCTGTTTCACCGAGTCCACCTTTGAGGAATTTACAACCTGCAACACGGACGGGCATATGCTCTGTTTCCGCTGTGTTCAACACTCTATTACGGAAGCTGTATTTGGCCAGGGATGGCACAGCAGCATCGACACAAATCACGGCACGCTGAGATGTCTCGCCGTCGAAGGGAACGGGTGCCCTGGTCATATTCCCTACGAGCACATACACCGCGCCATGCTAGAGGAGAAGAAGGGCGCCGAGATTCTCCGTAAACTCGACCAGCGTTTGGCAGAAAACAGTCTCCTGACTTCTAACATGCCCCTTATTCGTTGCCCCTTTTGCGACTATGCAGAAGTGGATGACATCTACCTCCCAGCGCAAGAAACGCAACTTCGAATCAGACTTGACAGTTTACTCAGTCTTGCGCTATTACTCGTCTGCATCGCAACGGTTCCGTTCCTCCTCCCTGTGGTCTTGTTATCCTCCTTTCTCTGTCTTCTCGTCAGCACGAAGCAGACGGTTGGCGACCGCCTGGTCGCACAGTGGCACCTGGCTCTGGGCCGCCATCGCCGACGACGTCGTGGACTCAAATTTGCATGTCAAAACCCCGATTGCGGGAAAAGCTCGTGTCTATCCTGTGCCAAGGCCTGGAAGGACATTCACGTATGCAACGAGTCGTCTCTGGTGGCGTTGCGTACGCAGGTTGAGCAGGCGATGAGCATGGCCATCAAACGCGTCTGCCCGCGATGCCATACGTCATTCGTCAAGAACTCGGGCTGCAACAAGCTCACCTGTCCTTGTGGCTACAAGATGTGCTACGTCTGCCGCAAGGACATTGGCGGTACCAACGGCGACGGCGAAGGGTACAGGCACTTTTGCGACCACTTTAGGCCGGACGGTGACCCGCGGCCCTGCACCGAGTGCTCGAGGTGCAATCTCTGGGAGAGCGAGGACACCGACTCGGTGCTGAGGCTGGCCAAGGAAGAGGCCGAGACCAAGTGGCGCGAGACCGAGAAGCGCGAGCTGAATGGGGCCGAAAAGGCCTTTTTGGAGACGGGTTTCGCCAGGAACGGGGTCTCGCCGGTCGAGAACCGCCTCAAGAACGGTCAATTGCCGACCTTGCCAGAGCTCTGCGACTTTGTGGTTGAGACCATTTTTGTGTGAAGCACGCTCCGAGTACATGTGTGCTTTGTAGAGCGGCATGATGCGGCATGTTGGGAAACACGAGAGAAAGAAAGACAAGAGCCTCGGAGTTTGATAAGGTCATGAGTATACCGGTATATGGGCATTTCTGGGGCGTTCAGGGCTTGCGGGATGGTCGAGAAACGGGAACAACCTCACATCATGAGGGTAGAGTAAATGAGGGCTGTCGTCTCGCGGCGCTCATCTACAACAAAGTAACCTTTTGTAATTGGTAAATACATTCAACTTTAAAGTTCATAACCTGCCTTATTCCTAAACTTGATCTGAAAAATCTCATGAATCATACCGAGAGAGCCATGTACTCATACAAACTAGAAAAAAACATGTCCGGTGTAGTCTTCTCACGCAATAGTTTAGAGCTTGCTCTTGTCGTCAACCAGCTCCGCCGCAGCGCCGCCAATGGCCAGTTTGCCCGTCTCCTTGACCTTTGTCTGGAAAATGACCTTGCCGCCGTCCTTCCACATCTCCGTCACGAGCGTCTGCCCGGGGATGACGGTGCCGGCGAAGCGCACCTTGATGTTCTTGACGGGGCCGAAGCGCTCGTACACGGCCTTGCCGGCGACGCCGAAGAAGCAGAGGCCGTGGAGGATGGGGGCCTTGAAGCCGCCCATCTTGGCAAAGGCGGGGTCGACGTGGAGGGGGCTGTCAAACGTCAGTCAACAATCTTAATACTTAGGAAGTAACTTCAACTCACTTGTAATCACCGCTCAGACGGTACAGCGCCGCCTGCTCCTCGGTCGTCTTCTCCTCGACAACGACGTCGGGGTGGCGGGAAGGAGGCTTGTTGGCCGCCGTGCTGGCGCCACGGTCCGCGGGCTTCTTCTGGCCGCCGAATCCGCCGCAGCCTCGGAGGAACACAGTCATCTCGTTGTAGAAGACGGGCTCCTTGGTCTCGGCATGGACCGTGGTGATGCCGCTCTTGACAATGGCGGCGTTGCCCTTGTCAACGACCTCGAGGAGCTTGCCGGTGGACACGAGCTTGGCGGCGGTGGGGATGGGGTACTTCTTGATCTCGAGGTACTGCTCGCCGTGCAAAAGCATCATGGGGGAGAAGTTGGGGACAATGTCATCAAAGTTATACGGCAGCTCCGTATTGAAGGGCGGGATGACGCCGAAGGTTGGCACCACCTGGAAGTCGTCGGCACCCTCAAAGACGTACTTGAGCTGGTCGCGCTTGGCGCCGATGCCCAGGTTGTAGAGCATCACGTCGCGCTCCTCGTACTGGAACTCGGTTCCCTTGCTCTCGGCGTTCTGCGCGGCCTTGATGGCGTCGAGGTACTTGCTGTCACCTCCGGAGCTTGCCTCTGACTGTAAGGACACTTGATCAACATTGTTCTTATTTTTGATGCTATTGCTACTTTACAGGATTGCGCTGCCGAAGAAGTCTTCATACCTTGGACTTGTTGCTCTTGTTCTCCATGTTTGCCATGATGCTCTGAAGGCCATCCTGGGTTTTCTCGGGGTGGTCGGCGCGACCGTCCTCGAAGTTTCTGATGGCGTCCCAGTGCTTGAGAACCTCCTCGGGAGTCAAGGGGACGTCGACGGGGAAGCCGTGGCCGCCGGTTCTCTGCCAGCGGGTCTGGCCGACCCAACCGCTGCCAACTTCGTACAGGCCGCCGGTAGGGTTCTTGGGGACCTTGTCGCTGGAGAGGGCGAGGACAACGGGCGCAATGTAGTCGGGCTTGAAGGCCTGGACCATCTCCTCGGGCATGATGGTTCTTGTCATGGCAGTGCCGGCGTTGGGAGCAATGGTGTTGACGTAGATGTTGTACTTGTAGCCCTCGAGCGCGAGCGCACGGGAGAAGCCCAGGATACCGCATTTCTGTACGTTTGTTAGTGATCATGTCCCGAGGTTCAACGCCATGATACTTACTGCCGCGGCGTAGTTGGCCTGGCCAAAGTTGCCGTAGATGCCAGAGGTGGAGGTGGTGTTGATGACGCGTCCGTACTTCTGCTTGAGGAAGTACGGCCAGGCGGCCTTGGTGACCTTGTAGGTACCGCGGAGGTGGACGTTCAGGACGGGGTCCCAGAGGCTGTCGTCCATGTTGTTGAAGGCCTTGTCGCGGAGGATGCCGGCGTTGTTGACAATGATATCAATGCGTCCGAAAGCATCAATCGCGGCCTTGACAACAGCATCGCCGTCTTCTGCTGAGGCCTTGACACCAACAGCCTTGCCGCCAAGCTTCTTGATTTCGTTGACAACATCGTCGGGGTTGACCAAGTCGTTGACAACGACCGTGGCGCCGTGCTTGGCGAATGCCAAACTGTAGGCACGACCGATACTAAAGGCTATTAGCTGCGAACGAGCACATGCAATGTTCCATAAGCTTACCCGGCACCACCGCCAGTGACGAGAGCCACACGGCCGGTGAAGTCAACCTTTTCACCCTGCTCGTTGGGGCCCATCTTCATGGAGTCCTCCAAGAGGGTCAAGAAGTCATTAGGACCAGAGGGGTACTGAGGCTTGGAGAAGTCGATGGCCTGATCCCACTTCTTAATGACGGCGCTGGGTGTGTAGCTGTCGTCGGCCTTGAGGAGGAGACCGCTGGATCGCTCCCAACGCAGCTTGGCAATGTGACCACCGCCAACCTCGAAGATGGAACCGTTCTCATCCTTGTTGTCCTTATGTACGAGGACGGAGACGAGGGGAACGACCCATTCGGGCTTCAAGATCTCCAGCACATCGGGCGGCATCACAGTCTGGGTCATTCTGCTGGCGGCTGTTTGTACCAGTTAGCGCTCATGATTTATTTCCCCTGCCCGCGGCTCCGCTTGCCCACACGTTGCACGTACCGATTGGTGCAATGACATTGCACAGGATGTTGTACTTGGCGCCCTCCTTTGCCAGAGTCTCGGTGAAGCCGACCATGGCCAACTTGGCAGCTGCATGAACCGAATTAGCATCACGAGGCGATTTATATCAATTGGGCACCGGGTGGGACACGTACCAGAGTAGTTGCACTGGCCGAAGCTGCCAAAGAGACCGGCAGCCGAGGCCGTGTTGATGACACGGCCGTACTTTTGTTTCCTGAAATGGGGCCACGCCGCGCGAGCGCACTTGTACGATCCTTTGACGTGCACCTTCATAATCAGGTCCCAGTCCTCGTCCTTCATGTTCTTGAAGCTGATATCGCGCAGGATGCCAGCATTGTTGATGAGCACGTCAATGCGGCCAAAGTTCTGGATCGCCGTCTCGATGATCTTGTCACCGTTCTCGACCGAATCGTAGTTGGCCACGGCCTTGCCGCCGGCAGCCTTGATCTCGTTGACGACAACGTCGGCCGCCTGGGTAGTCAGACGTCAGCGATGCGCACCCGGACGCTTTTTTCTATCAGATGCCATACCTTGGTTGAGTTGCCCTCGCCCTTGAAGGAGCCTCCGAGGTCGTTGACGACGACGCTGGCGCCGCGGGAGCCAAAGAAGGTGGCATAGGCCTTGCCGAGGCCACCGCCAGCGCCAGTGACGACGACGACCTGGCCGTCGAAGCGTAGCTGACCAGCCATTGTGTGTATGTGATGGATTGAAGAGAGAGAGGGAGAGAACAGTCGCTAAATGGAAATACAGGTGGCACAGAGAAATCCAGAAGAAGTTTGGAGATTGGATATGGTTAAGAGGTCGCAACGATGATCAGTCCAACGAATCTTTTGTTCTTGTGAAAAGACGGACGTGGTGGTTTTCTAACTTCTGCGCTTCCGGCAACTGTCTTCTGTGCAGCGTGACGGCAGCCGCTCAGAGAGCCGAGGCAGCTTGCTGTGTCCGAAGCCGACGAATTACGCTAGTCTGAAAGCGGCTAAGGCCAAACTTCACATGCTCCGTTTGCCGTGGGATACAAAGTCTCCAATGGACTCGAGCGCGACGAGGTACCCACGTACCCCGTCGTGCACATGAGGTCATGTGGGGAAGGAAGTCAACCCCGCCACTCCATGTCACATGCCCCTGCTCGACCACGGGTCTGACCACTCACAGCGCTGTATTGGGCCAGCCTCCGGTCGGCAGCGGGTACGTACTTCCCCAGCGTCTCCCCAGTGTCTGGCGCCGTGGAACACTGGGGAACGGCCACCAAGCCCCAAGGTCCAAGGTGCAAAGGCGAGAGAGCGGGATGCCGTGCCCACTCGATGCCGACGGACCTGTGCTGAGTTGATGGCCCCAGGGAACACAGACGGCGCCGAAAGAGATGGGTACCAGCCCCTTCTTCCTACTGGTCACCCCAGCTGCCGACCAAAGTCTGTCTGGGAGGTCCAGAGTCCCCTGTGAATCTTGCAAGTTAAATTCAATGGTTCCCTACGAGGAAATTTAGCCTTGGTAAGATCTCGGGTATGCTCGCCTACAGCACGAGATGAGATGCCGTGGGGTTCTGCCGATTCACTCTGGCTCCTAGCTAGCTGATGACTGATACATTAAAGATGAAGTCTTTTTGCCAAAGATCTTGCAGTGACAGCTTTCAGCCCACCTCAACCATGTAGAACATTGCATACTGCCGGGACCGGTAGATTGAATCATCACCATGGTGCACCCGCGGTAATCAGAAGCGGAAATGAGTACGTACACAATCCCGGGGACCCAGACACGCGCTTCGGCGTCAACCCGCCGCGAGGATGCATGCCGCCCCGCATCCCGCTGAACCCCGCCGGACACCTCTCGGCATCGGCGTCCAAACGGCCATGAAGTCCCTCACCTGTCTCGCCGGACCACCTCCGCATCCACAGACATCACCCGTGACTCCCCCAATCCCCAGGTGCCGCTACCACCACCGCCATGGCCTCCACCGCACCGCCCATCATCGATGACAAAAGCCCCCTCTGCATCCCCTTCATCACCTCCCTCCTCAAAACCCGTACAACCCCTCAAGATGAAGCATTAACACGCCCCTTCATAATCGGTCTCAACGGCGTCCAAGGCGTCGGCAAAACAACCCTCGTCCGCGCCCTAGCCGACACCCTCACCAAACTAGGCTACCCCACCCTCGTCTTCAGCATCGACGACCTATACCTCACACACGCAGACCAAGTCGCCCTCGCGCGCTCTCACCCAGAGAACCTCCTCGTCCAGCAGCGCGGGGAGCCAGGAACGCACGACACACAGCTCGCGCGCGCATTCTTTGACAGCATCACCAAGGGTCAGCCCACCAAAGTCCCCTCCTACGACAAGGCAGCCTTCTCCGGCCAGGGTGACCGCGTCCCCGAGAACCAGTGGACAGAGGTCAACAAGCCCGGCCAGCCAAAAGTCCAGGTTGTCATCTTCGAGGGCTGGTGCGTCGGCTTCCGCGCCCTGCCCGGGGCCGAGGTGGAAGCCAGGTGGAAGGCCCCCAGCAGGACGCTCCAGAAGCACAAGCTCGAGCACCTTCTGTTGGTGAACGCGAGGCTCAAAGAGTACGACGCCATGACTGATCTCCTCGACGTCTTTATCCACGTTGATGCCGAGGACACCCAGTACGTCTACGACTGGCGCCTGCAGCAAGAGGCTGCGCTCCGTCGCGAGAGGGGTGCGGGCATGACTGATGCGCAGGTCGTCAAGTTCGTCGACGGCTACTACCCTGCCTATGAGCTGTTTTCAGATAACGTCAGAAAGGGCATCTTGCCAAACAGCCCGGGCCATCAGATGAGACTGGTCGTCCGTAAAGACAGATCGGTCAAGGAATCGTTCATTTTATGAGGACAGTCTGTCAATGACATAGAGACTACCTGTGCCAACGCCGGGAATATGATACAAACAAACCACCCCAATACGCCAGTCATGATAGCCATGAATCATTAGCCATAAAGTGTCATCAAAATTCGCTACACATCCGAACGCCCCTTTGCATGCACCTGCACCCGATATAATGATCCATGGCGCCTTGTGATGATATTCTGCAGGATGCAGTCAAACCTCCTTGTCTGCCAACATGTCTTCGCCCTTGTGGCGGATCTTGCTCAGCTTCTTAGTAATGTTCTCAGTCCGGACGCGGACTGCCTCCTCCCTTTTGGCAATCTCCGTCTCGAAGCGATCAACCATGTCTCGCTTCTCCTTGCGCGCCTCTTTCAACTTCTTCGCAACACTGCCAAATTGGTCCAGGAACCAATCGCCGGACCGCTCCCAGTCGCCAACACTCATCTGGCTAAAGAAGGTTTTCTGGTCGGATTCGCGCTGGTCCTTGAAATGTTCGAGCTTGACTGAAAGACTGTCACCGTTCAGAGGCGTAGCCGTTGGAAGGGATGTCTTGGCAGGATCTTCGTCGAAGGGTTGCTCGCGTAGTTGGGAGTATGTCATCCTCTGGAGCTCTTCGTCTCCGTAATCACACTTCTCACGACGTCGCTTCCGTGATTTGTCTCGCTGGCCGCGGGCCGCAATCGGAAGTGGGTCTTCAAGGGGAGGCACTTCCGTTGGCATACTCTTCTTACGACTAGCGCGGGGAGTACCGTGATCGTCCTCTGTAGCAGGATAGTCACTAGCCAGGCTGCCGTCGACTTCTTCTTCCTCTGGAAAGAGTTCGGCTCGCCGGGACTCCGGAGGCCTGTCTCTTCTAACAACACGCCTCAGGTTTTGCTGATGATGTGGGACTTTACGAGTTGGAGCGTCCGAGAAGACTTCCTCGTCATCCTCAAAGGCGGGGGGCCCGTACGGTCGCTTCACAGTAGTGGGGTGAATGGCAATCCTTGTCTGGCGCTGCGGAGAGCGGTGGTTGTTGTAGAGAGGTTCGCTCGAGTATTCCTCATGCTCATGCTGCTGCTCTCGTGAGTGTGCCATGCCGCCGTGTGTAATGGGCAGAGCATATTGGTTCTTTGGCATAACTCTCATTGAGCCGTCCTTGCCAATGATGAAGCTCGGCATCCCGTTGTTTCCCATTGCCTGATGGGTATCCTCAAACTCGGGCATCGCAGGCACTTCGGCAGCGGGTTGCAGCGAGTGCGGCAGCGCACCGAGGCGATCGTCGATGCCGGCGTCGTATCGCTCGGTGCGTTGGGTGGTAGGCGAGCCGAACTGACTATCTATGTGAGACTCGGGCCAAAAGCCAGGCCCATCGCTGCTCTGCGAGTTGGATCGTTTTCGTTGGGGTGGAGGCGGGGAGCTATCCGGCAGAGGCTGGCGAGGATGCATGGGCGGTGCGGATTGAGGTTGGGCAAGGCCTGGCTCAGGCTGGCGGATGTGGGACACCAAGGGTATGCCAGACGCGAGAGGCTTGGGGGCAGGCAGCCTCGCAGACTCGGTGATGGTCTGTCGAGTAGGGAAGCCAGTTGCCCCGGATCGTAGTTGATCTGCCTGGTTGTTGCTTCCGTTCGGAAGGCCCGAGTCCATGGACGCATTCCTGGCGTACTGGGCCATTCGGTTTGTGCCACTGCTCGGAGGCATGTTTGCGGCGGGGAGTGAAGCCTTTGATTCGTCCGAGTGCTTTGATTTCGTATCAAAGCTTCGCAAGAGGGCGATTGCACGCAGGGAGTTGGTGGGAGAGGCAATAACAAGTCGCCGTGTGCCGTCGTAATTCGGGATAGGTTGTCGGGTAAAGAAGGCAGTTGCCTCGAGCTAGGTGAAGGCTGATCACCTCGTATCGCGACCTGGCATTGGGCCAGTGCTCATTCGACTGCTGAGAAGCAAACGGAAAGTGTGACGGGGAAACAAGGGTGGTTCGGGGAGGGAGAAGTCGGGAAGCAATCATGACGAGACATCTCTTGCTCTTACTTTTTTTTTGGCCGTTGTCGCGTCGAGCAGGTCCAAGTCGCGGTGCTTGCGTTGGGTCATTAAGCTGTGTCCAATGGCGTTTAGTGCATGCGAAGCCCGGGCCACCTGCAGGGGTTCTGTTCCCTACCAGGGCGTGTCTTTAAGAGCGTCGACCTACATGACGATTCCCCCTCTATATGATTTCATTTACTGGAGTGTAGTCCAAGCAGTCTCGAGAAGAATATCTCAATGGGGCTTACTTGGTGGTTTCAATGATTAAGTCACCAAGTAGGTTCAGACACAAATTTGCCTCTCGAATCCCCTATTAGCCGGCCATAAGATGATCTTGGGACTGAGCCCATCTTGAAGCTAACTCGTACTTCAACATTCTTTGTTGCTCATTCAAGCCAAAGAGCCGAAAGGAAACAAAAGCTAGCATCGCCATGTATTGCAGGGTTACCATGAGCAGTAAAGAAATGCATTTGAAACTTTTGAATTTCTAACCAGGCAATGCGCCCCTATCAGTCGGTCTGTGAAAGGCCATCGCTCTTTGCCGCCCCAAACATGTTTAGCCATGTATGCTCACAGATCTCGGTCTATCATCTTTGTCTCTTCTCTGCAGAGAACGAGGTGCGTCCCCAACAACTGCACCGCAATCGTGACCCAAATCCTTCCGCTCCCTCACTCATTGCCTCTAACTAGGCTTCGAAATGCTCCTTTGCCTGTCTTCCTCTACCTGCCTCGGCCGCAGGACACGAGTGGGTAATCCTGGAGCCTAGGTGTCATTCATCCTAATGCTATCCGCATCCAGCCAGACCTAGCGGAAGCTCTCCGTCTCCCACCTCGCCATTTCCCATCCTCCAAGATCATAATCTCTACGCCCCCTTCGATGGGCAACACATTACCCCTACCCAGTCCCCTAAAGCTGCTTTCAACAGCACTCGAGGCGGTCGTGACCTTTATAAAACCCTCCTCCATCAGAAAATCCATCCTTAGCCAGTGAAGTGGAAGCGAGCTGCCTCCAGCTGACCGAGACCCTCACGTGGAGCCACGTAGCGCCGACGATATGTGTTGGTGAAGTCTTGCAACAGCGCCCTCACCTGTCTGATGGCGGTGGGGTCGTTGCCGCTGAGACGCTCTCTGATCTTGGCCATGAGTCGGTTGGCCTCGGCGGGTGTGATGGTGCCCGGAGGCAGGAGCTGGATAGTGCTCTCAACCCAAGTCGTCGTCTGGGCGGGGAAGAGCTCGAACATGGCCAGCAAGACACCACTACCGTCAGCGAAGCAATCCCGAGGGAATGTAATCATCATTCCAGCCATGACCTGCTTGACCAGCTTCTCGCCGTGCGTGGCAAGAAGTTTGCTCACCACCTCACGGATCTGAGCAGCCACGTCCGGGGGCAGGACATCAGACGTCGCAGGGTTATCACCCCCGTACGTGAGAAGGTCACGGAGGAGGTGAAGCGTCGCCGAGAGCGGATCGCGCTGCTCCAAAGTCAGAGCGTAAATGGCAGCCTCAAAGATGGGCCCCAGGAGCTCTGACGGAACGATCCTGCCAGGGTAGTAGAGAAGAGCGTCAATCAGGAGTCTGAAGAAGTCCTCAATGACGTCGGGCAGCTCGCTCGGCTGCAGCTCGCTCATGACGCGCAGGAATGTCGTGGTCTGCGCCTCGAAGAAGGCATAGATGCTCTGCGTAATCTCTTGGTTGACGTGTTCCCGGTCTTCAGAGAACTCGCGCAGGATGGCAGCCGTGACCCAGAGGAACGCGCCTTGTCTCGACGCAGCAAAGCCGCCGGCCAGCTTGTTGGCCATCTCCGGCAGCAGGGGTGTCATGGCAGTGCGGTAGGAGATGACCATGTTTCGCCAGCAGCGGCAGATCCTCTCGCAAATCGGAACGAAGCCCATGAAGTTGTCCAGGATCGTTGCCAACACGGGGAAGACTTCCTGCCAGTACTTGACCGCCGGGTTCTCCTCGCCAGGTCCGACATACGGCACCACGATCTGAATGAAGATGGTGATGAGCTGGAGGTGGTCTAAAGGCTAGTTAGTCATATGTCCCCGAAGATGCACTTATAAAACCTACCTGCGAGCGCCAGCTTGCCCTTGTCATCGGTCGCAAGGTTGGCCTTGTTCATCAGCCGCTGCACCAACGGGTCGCAGTAAAGCTTGAGCAGCTTGTAGATCTCGGTGGGCGGCTGCACAGCAACAACGCTGGCAACGCCCTCCGTGATCTCCTCCTGACTCTGGTCGGGCAGCTTGTCGAGAATCTGGTCGTAGAACTCTTGCATTTGGATCACCTGGCCGCTCAGGAGCTGCTTGCAATCGGTGCAGAAGTACTTGATGGCCATGGCCGCAGCTCTGACAACTTCCTTCGAATCCGTCTGGAAAGACGTCACAATGTAGTTGAACTGCGGTTCCAGGTACTCGGGGTGGGCCGAAGTCCACTCGGTGTAGCGACCCAGTACCATGATAGTGGCAAAGCGCAGCTTCTCGTGGCTGGGAATCTGGACGAGAAGAGGCATGAGTTGAGGCAGAACAATGCTCTCTTCCTTGTCAACCATCTGTCCCATGGCACGCATGGCGAAAAGGGGTGCTTCAAGCTCTTGCCAGTGAGGAACTGAAGTTGCCGTTGCCTGACCGGCGTAGCTGTGCATCCAGACCTTGATGGCCTCGAGCACCTTTGTGAGGCAGTCCGTCACTCCCATGACCTCGCAAGAGTCCTTGAGAGTGTCGCCCATCTGGTGTCTGAATTCGCGGAACTTCTCCTCGGCCTCGCGGTCACCGTCGAAAAGATCCGTCTCGCTCGCAGACTCGGACTGCGGGTATCGCAGGTGCGTGAGCAAGATGTCGACCAACTTCGAGTAAATGTCCACAAGCTCCAGTCTGGCCTGAATGTAGCGCTCTAGAACAATGTACTGCTTCAGCTCGTACCAGAACTGGAATGTGTGCTCGATAACATCGCGGTCCTTGTCTCTGGCGGCGCACTCGAGAACAGCGTCCACGAGGGGCCTGAAATGGCCGGGCTCACGGGCAATTGCCACGACCCAGGCCTCGGCTGCCAAGGCGAAGATCTTGGTCAGAGACTTGTAGATCTCGGTGTCCTCCTCTTCGACAACCACGGCGATTCTTTGACGCAAAGCAATAACGCGGGGGAGCAGAATCTGGATTGTTTCCAGATTATCGTCCACATCCCGCGTTTCTCTAAAGACTGTGCACAAGCATTCCGCCGCCTCCTGGGAAGCCGAATCGTTGCTCACACCGTTAAAGATAACGTCGAGGAGGGGGGAGTTGACGACGGTGCTGACGGGGACCTCGCGCAGCCATGATGTGATGCACTCCATCAGCTGCGGGTTTTGGGCGGCGGATGCTACAGGAAAGGGTCAGTCTCGACCGCAAATGGGCTCGAAGGGAGACGGGTATTACCAGAAGATTGTGAGTAGTTGATGAGCAGCTGCACGACCTGATCCGTATTGTCACCCAGCAATTCCTTGGTCCGCTCGGAAAGCTCTTCTTCCTATCATTGCCAATTAGACTCTGATCCTTGTTGAAATCGGCCCGGTAAAACCACGTCGCGGGAAGTGAGAGGCCGTTCGATGTTTCCGTGATCCACATACAGTTAAGGTGATTTTGCGGCCTTCGGTCACCTCCTCGGGCAGTACGCGCAGGAAGTCGAGGATGGCTGCGTGGCTCTCGACGCTGTCACCGAGCGACGAGACCACCGTGGGAAGGACGTCCTTCCATGCCGTCATCTGCACCGCTAGTGTTGCCAGACAGACGCAAAGCTGGACTCGTATCGGCTTGGGGCCGGCGGCGAAGCCTTTGAGGAGGAGAAGGATTTGATCCCGCAACGCAGGGAGTTCGGCTTCTGGGACTTGCGTCGAAAGGTCGTAGGTGATCTGGAGAACGCCATGGTGAGCTCGCTGTCGCATCAAGTACTGCCGCACCTATCTACCTTTCCGCGCAACGTAATGGCCGCAAAGAGCTGGGCCTCGGGCTCTGCGCTGTCCTTAAGAATACCAAAGATGGTGCTCCACGCAGAGTTCTGCAGACATTCGTTAGCAAGGGTGTTGGTCATTCGCTCCGTGTCCGGGTGTCCTGACAGATTTCTGGAACCGTTCCAAGTAGGCGTGCGCCTTCTTCTTGTTCTCTTGCTCGCCACCACGCATCGTAACCATAGCCGATAGGACATCCTGGGGCGCAAAGGCCTCCGAAGCACCATTCGTGGCCATGATTTTGGGCCGGTATATATCGCGGGGGATGGATGGCGCGGGCAACCAAGAGCGATTTCGGTGTGAGGTGGCAGTTTAGGAAGGTGGCGGTTGTGGTGCTATTTGACGTCGCGCTAGGGAACCGCAAGGGCGTGTGGTATAAGGAAAGTCGAAAGTCTCGCGCAGCAGAGGGAGGAGGTGAGCTCTTTGCGGGCTGTAAGGAGCGTCGAGCTGCTGGGGTGGCAGATTGAATGGCTATCAAAGCAGTGCGCCGACAATGGTCCAAAAGTGGCAGATGGAGGGGGTGGTGGAGGGAGGTTCGCGAAAGGAAAATAAAACGTCAGTCAGGCTGGCGGGACAGCGGGCGGATCAGAGCACAAGGAACCTAAGGTAACCTAACTAAACCCGGCTAAGAAGGTTTTACCGCATAGCACTCTCGTAGGGCATCTCGAAGACAGACGGCAGGGTACCTTAACCTGGGGACTATGGCTGCCAGAAAGGTACTTCAGGCTTCCGCCCGAAATGGCGTGGAGGGGTAAGTATCTTTGACAACGACGGCTGTTTTCCAAGGTTGTCCATAGGCAAGCAGAGTGTTGCAGGGGGAGGCCTGTCACTGAGAGCGGCCTGCACATGATTGGGCCCATAATTATATGCCATAAACCAGCTCCTATTGATCTGTTTGATTTTGTGGGGTCTGCCAGCAGGTGGAACATCGTTTCGCCCGCTCCGTCCGATTTCTCCCAGCGACTGACCGAGCCTTGCGCATCCGACCTGGGCCAGGCAGAGCACCAAGCCAGCCTCTCTGCGATCTCGTTCAGCCTGCGACCAATTGCCCCACGACATTTCATCGACACGAGCCAAACGCGACCGACGAGAACCAAACGTCTGCCATCCGAGCCCGACCACCTAATCGCTTCAATTCCCGACTCACACACGCGAAAATGACTGGACGCGGAGGCGGTGGCGGTCGCAGAGTCCTGCTTCCTCCCATCAACTTCATCTTCAAGCTCCTCCAGTCAGTTCTGGTTCCGTATCCTTGAACTTTCTTGTACTGATCTCTTGCAGGCAACACACCACGGTGCAAATCTGGCTGTACGAGCAGCTTTCAATCCGGATTGAGGGCAAGATTAGGGTGCGCGCGTGATCTCTCCCACCTATACGGCTCAACGCGATGGCTAACAAAGGAATAGGGTTTCGACGAGTTCATGAACCTCGTCATTGACGACGCAGTCGAGGTGAAGCAGGTGACCAAGACGAACCCCGAAGAGAAGAGGAGGCCGCTGGGTATGCCGCTCCAACGCCAGAGATGTCAAGCGCGGGTTTGCTAACCTGCACGCAGGACAAATATTGTTGAAGGGCGACAACGTGTCGCTGATCCAAAGTTTATCGAGTTAGAGAACGACTCGAGTTGAGAGGATGACGCCGCAAAGGCGAAGCACGCTCTGGGGCGATTGCACAAAAAGTTGATACCACGGATCTGTCACCCCGAAAGGCTAGGCGGCAAGAAGAGAAGAAAAGCTATTTGTTGTGGGAACTATCTGCCGGCCTCTTGACCTTTCCGTTGCCCAAAACGAGACCATGGAGTGGTTGGTCATGCTGAGCCACGGGAATAGGTCCGTCGGAGGGTCGAGAGATGAACTGCTCCGCGAGAGCCAGGCCGTAGAGCAATACAGGACGCTTGGGAGACGACAGCTCCCCGTCATACTTTGCCGTGTACCTGCGGATGAAAAGATCATAAAAGCCCTTTCCGTGTCCAAGGCGCCGTAGTGAGCCCGAGTTATCGTCAACGTCGAATGCGACCCCGGGGAGTAGCATCAGGTCCAAGAATGAGGAATCAGGGGACTCGGCACCAGGCTCGCCTAGGACGCGATCTCTCTGGTGTACCGTCTCGGGGTCAATGCTGGGGATGCCCCATTTGTCAGGTTGAAGTGATTCGTAGTCGTGGATGTCGCGCAGACGGACCATGTCCATGACCCTGGGCGGCGTCTCCCCAGGCGGGAAAGGCGACTTGTGTAAGTACGGAACGTAGACGTGCTTTCCTGCTGACAGAGCGTGGCGCACGATTTGGTCTGTCTGGATTTCGCCAAAGGACATAGAGAGGAAGACGCTGACCCTCTGTGCTTCCACGTATGGTTTAAAGGTCTTGAGCGTCTCAAATACTGCTCGGCCTAGGAGGACAAGGTAAGACGGCGTCGGGACGCAGCATTGGAAGCAATGTCTTACTCTGAGTGTTGATGGATTCGTGGGCAATGAGAGCGAGTCTGTCCTTCATGACAGAACGCAGCTGGTTCTTTGCAGCTACTAGAGAAGCCATGTTCGCTTTTGAGACGACTGTGAGTCTTGATAGCTAGCAGCTGACGTGTGGTCGGTGAATCGAAGTCCAAGGCTCGGTGTAAGTGAAGCCTTGTAGTACTTTGGAGCAGGGGAGCTCTAAGTGAGGTAAGGTACCTTTGATAGGTAGCTGTAGCTGAAGGGCTTTAGTTCCGATCACCGGTGGACCTTAATCTGCATATACCTTTTATAGAGATGATTTGGTAAGCTTATGTATCAAAGGGTGCTTCTGAGCCACTTGAGCATGCGCTTCACTGTGGCTCGGCTGGATTGGCCTCCGTGTAAGAATGACGTCTAGACACTGTGAGTTTTTCGGGCACATCATCAGCAAGCCGATGGGATACCGAGGTGTTGGTCGATACTGTCTGTAAAGAGCAACACTGCTACGCATACACTGCAAACCTTGGCCGTGTTGGTGCTCCCCAACAGGAGTACCAAAGCCAACCGATCCCTAATCACAAAGCAACACGCAGTCAGTGGGCTAGGAACCGACCGGTTGGGTGGCCACTACTTTGTAAGGCATGATGGGAGAGGCATAAGTAATCCAGCTAGGGTCGATTTGCTTTCGATAGCGAACCCGACAGCACAAAGACTCCTGCAACGGTGGCTGTGTTGGTTATCGGACGGTTGAGGGAGCTGAAGAAGGCTTACTTGGCTGCGACTTATATTCAAAGTTCTCACCTCCACCGGGTGCTCGATTTCCTGGGGAATATTGTTGACGGCTATGCACGGCCTTGTGGTCTTGCATTGGATGGCAACGAAGGGGTGCGAAACACAACCGGCTGACCTTGGAGGCGCTGACGGACGGTCCAGTGCCCAGTAGTCCAGTAGTCCAGTGGGATGAAATCGAGGCAAGGCGCCAACCAATTTGCCAAGAGCGGCGAGAACTCACCACCCTGCTCCGTGACTCTTGTGACGGCTTCATCGGGTTTGGTGTCGTGCTTGGTATTTGGCGAGAATGCCTAGTTGGTGCGGCCTGTATTCGTACAGGTGTATCCCGTGGTGTTGCATGAGCAAAGGGGGGGCTTGGGTGACCTGGAGAAGTTCAATATAGGCGTCTGGTGTCTCCCCCCCCCCCCCCCCCCCCCTTCTCTCCCCCGCACCGGGAAACTGCCGTGTGGGGCGTGTGTGGGGGGGGGGGGGGCTGGGTGGGGGGGGGGGGCGGTGTGGCGCGTGGAGATTAGAAGAAGGGGGTTGGCCCCCCCCCCCCCCCCCCGTTTGACTTTCCCCGGAAATGCAACTGGGCATCTTGGGGCCGTCTTGGGATGGGATGGCCATGTAAGCCTGGGCTGGGCGCCTCGGCCAAGATAGGGGTGAAGGAACACGCCCTGTTGCATGGCGGTTCTCACTCGAGCTGGTACGGCTACGTGGACTTTTGGCTCATGCCTGATCACGAGCCACGATGGTACGGAGGGTCGGAGGGAATGTTGAAGACGGGAAGATTGAAACATTCAACGGAACCAGAGACAGACACGAGGCGAGTATGGTCTACGGCTACCTAGGCATGGTGAAGGCAACCCCAACTGGAGAGGCGGGGAAAAGAGCAGACGATGGGCAAGTTGAGTGAGAGTCTACCTTGGGATAGCTGGATAGGTACTTATCCTGCGGCCGTTCGCCAATGCTGCTAGATGGGGCGAGTGGGTGACGGTCCTCTAAGGTGCAGCTGTCGTTGCGCCTCGAATCTTAAACGTCTGTAAGGTCGGCCGAAGGACACGGGCAGTGGAGAGCATGACGCTGAACCCAACCCCAAAGGTACTTCCATTACTTCTCTTGCCTGCCTGTACTAAGGCAGAGACCTAGGGGAGGCAAGGTACCGCGCCGTTCCAATTGACCCCAACGACGCATCTCCCGCCAAGGTACCTCAACTTTAGGGACGTCCAACGTGCAGTCGGTACCAACGGGAACCTGGAAGGCGTCCCTTCTTACTGGACGAGGGCGGCCGCGGATGCTGGAGCTTGAGCCATCTGCAGGACCTCAGTGAGTAAGTACGTACCTCGAGCATCATGGAGCATTGGAGATCCACTCGCCCTGCAGAGGCAACCTTAGGAACCTTGTAGTGGCAGCCAAGATTTCCCCCAAGCTCCTCGTCCTCCACCAGTCTGAGCCTGTCTCTGCAGTCCGCCTCTGCCTCTCTGCCACTCTCGCCGCTGCGTGCCGTGGTACATACGTCCTTCACCCGTCAGGTCCTTCCTTGCCCTCTCCTCAAATTCAAATACCTTGGGTTGCCCTGCCCCTACATTTTCGACTTGCTTTCCTCAATTATCTTCCCAACACTCCTCCAACCTGACCGTGTTTCCCACCCTCTACCAAACAAACTCGTCTGGACGGGCAGAATCCTTCCACTGTCGCAAAGGTAAAAACCGCCTTCGCGACCCGTCGCTTCCGCGCTTCGATACCCGCCTTTTCTAGAGCTTCTCCGATCCTCACACAGACGAAGTAGCCGAACCGTTACTCGCCAACTTTGCCCACCATGGCTCAGGTCCCGCCTCCCAAGTCGAAGCTCGACATCCTGCCCAGGATGCAGGCAAAGGGGCCCTTCTCCGTTCCCTCTCCCGGCGCCGAAGCCAAGGACGGCGAGACTCTGCCCCGCCGACTTCCCCAGGCGGTCCCCGACCTCATCACCGTCCCCGGCAGCGGCAAGATCACAACCACCTTCGAGCTCGTCAAGCAGAGCGCCGAGAAGTACGGCAACGCCAGGTGCTTGGGCTCGCGCAAGCTGGTCAACACCCACCGAGAGACCAAGAAAGTGAAGAAGATGGTTGACGGCGAGGAGCGCGAGGTCGACAAGCAATGGACCTACTTTGAGCTGAGCCCCTACGAATACATCACCTTCCACGAGTACGAGCGCCTTACCCTCCAGCTCGGCTCCGGTCTGCGCAAGATTGGCTTGACCAAGGCCGATCGTCTGCACCTCTACGCCGCCACGAGCCAACACTGGCTGGCAATGTCTCATGGCGCTGCCTCTCAGTCCATGCCCGTGGTCACCGCCTACGACACCCTCGGCGAAGAGGGACTCAAGTACTCCATGGTGGCTACGTCCGCCAAGGCCATCTTCCTCGACCCCCACCTGCTGCCTACGCTGGGCAACGTTCTCCAGGAGGCAAAGGACATTCGCTACGTTATCTGGAACAACCAGCACCAGATCCAGCAGACACACCTCGAGCAGCTCAAGTCTGCCCACCCCGAGATCCAGGTCATGAGCTTCGAGGAGTTGCGAAAGCTCGGCGAGGAGAACATGGTCGACCCGGTTCCTCCCGCCACCGAGGACCTGTGCTGCATCATGTACACATCTGGCTCAACCGGAACCCCCAAGGGTGTTCCCCTCAAGCACAAGGCCGTTGTGGCCGCTGGTATGTCTTTCCCCGGAACTGTGAGCAGACCCCCACTAACGAAGCAAAGTTGCTGGTGTGAGTGCCGTTGTTCAGCCCTTCATTGGCCCCGGCGACGGTCTCCTGACCTACCTCCCGCTCGCCCACATCCTCGAGTTCGTCTTTGAGAACGCCTGCATCTACTGGGGCACAACCATGGGCTACGGCAACCCCAAGACCCTGTCCGACAACTCTGTCCGCAACTGCGCCGGTGACATTCGGGAGTTCAAGCCCTCCGTCATGGTTGGTGTCCCCGCGGTGTGGGAGACTGTCAAGAAGGGCATTATCGCCAAGGTCAACGCCGGCAGCGCCCTCGTCAAGACTTTGTTTTGGAACGCCCTGTCTGCCAAGCAGCACATGATGAGCCTTGGTGTTCCCGGCACCGGCGTGCTCGATTCCGTGGTCTTCAAGAAGCTCAAGGAGGCCACCGGTGGTCGTCTCAAGCTTTGCATGAACGGAGGTGGTCCCATTGCGAAGGAAACCCAGCAATTCATTTCAATGGCCATCGCCCCAATGATTATCGGCTACGGTCTCACAGAGACCACGGCCATGGGCTGCCTGACGAACCCGTTGGAGTTCAGCGTCAACAACATGGGCGCGATGCCCGCGTCCATTGAGATCAAGCTGGTCGACTTTGCCGAGGCCGGCTACTACGCCACCAACAAGCCCAACCCTCAGGGTGAGGTTTGGATCCGTGGACCCTCCGTTCTGGAGGAGTACTACCAGAACCCCAAGGAGACCAAGGAGGCCATCACCGAGGATGGTTGGTTCAAGACTGGCGACATTGGCGAGTTTGACAGCCAAGGTCACCTGAAGCTGATTGACCGCAAGAAGAACCTGGTCAAGACTCTCAACGGCGAGTACATTGCGCTCGAGAAGCTCGAGTCCATCTACCGCGCTGCTGCTGTGGTTGCCAACATTTGCATCTACGCCGACGCCAACAAGGCCAAGCCCATTGCCATCATCGTGCCTGCTGAGCCGGCTCTGATCAAGCTCGCGGAGAGCATCGGCGTCCAGGGCAGCAATCTGGAGGGGCTGGTGCACGACAAGAAGCTGCAGAGCGCCGTCCTCAAGGAGCTGCAGAATGCCGGCCGCTCAGGTGGCCTTTCTGGCATTGAAATCATCGAGGGCGTTGTCATGTCCGACGAGGAGTGGACACCACAAAATGTGAGCATCCTTGATTCATATTCCCAAGCAACTGCTAACCATTCCCAGGACCTCGTCACGGCCGCACAGAAACTTCAGCGCAAAAAGATCCTCGAAAAGTACAAGTCCGAGGTGAACAAGGCCTACGGTTCGTCTTAAGGGCGGATCGTTTCCTTCACGTTTGATCATGTGGTTTGATCTTGTAATTCTCCCCTAATTTTGCAGCAACGGATTGGGTTGGCTACGGGACGCTTGATATCCAGGAGTATAGTGTTGTGTGTGGGTGTGTGCGCGCGTCCAGCCTTGTAACAACGATTAAACCTACCTTTATCCATCAGTATCTTGGCGGGTCTTATGGGTCGGGTCAAGGATGTGTTTTTTTTTTTTAAATCTAGCTCAGTTTCATTCCAAGTGTTCGTCTACAGGTATAACGCGGTGCTCGATTTCATCATCCCATGTGTGATTCGTTTGCATGGTGGATTGACGTGGCGGAGACTGGGTGGTGCCGATGCGTTGTCATCCACCTGAACCCGGCCGGGCCGAGTCGGGGTCCCGGTCTCTGGGTCCGAGGATGCCGTGCCGGCGGGAGTTTCGGGGGTTGCTTAATTGTCATCATGACCCGACCGCAGGCTGTTCCCTTCCATCCGACGACTCACTCAACCTGGCCGACATTGGCCGTCCACAATACGATGGAAACGCGAGTGAAAAAAAATAGGTCGCAGTAAATCATTGGAATACCATTCCTGCTAGCCCTGGATAATAAAAGTCGCACTTTGATCACTGCGCGCAGCTCGCCTTGCCCAAAAACACATATAATCATGAAAACAGACCCGAGGGTGTGTGGCGGTGGTATGAGAGCCTCCACCTGCTCCGCGCCACACTACACCAGGCCGTCGTAGAGAGACAGTGCCGACACAATCGTCTCGTCACGTTTGCTTCCCTCCTTGAACTCTTCCATGTCCAGGCTGCCGTTCTCGTCCTTGTCCATCATGCGGAAAATTTTCCGTACGCGCTTCTCGGGGGTGTCTTCGTCTTCAGGGAGCTTAACCATGGAGCCGACCTGCGCGTCATCTTTGTCAGCATTTTGTTGGGAGGGCGGGGTGCCGTGGATCGTGAACGCAACAAAAGCACCATACGCCCACTGAGAAGAGACTCACCATCTTGTAGATTGCCTCGACGATCTTGAGCATCTCATCGTAGCTGATCTTTCCGTCCCCATCAATGTCGTACAGCTGGAAAGCCCAGTCGAGTTTGTCCTCCATCTTGCCTCGGCTGGTAACACTGAGGGCGCAGATAAACTCCTTGAAGTCGATACTACCCGACTTGTCGCTGTCGAAGACGTTGAAGACATAATCTGCAAATGAACTTGGATCACCGAAGGGGAAGAATTGCCTATATATCTTCTGGAACTCTTCTTTGGTGAGCATGCCCGAGGGACAATCCTTGAGGAAGCCTGCCACGGATTGTCAGTTTGATTTCGGTACTGGGAAGATAGGCCTTGCGCGGAAACAGACGATCAAGCATAGATCGATGCTGACATACCCTTGTACCATTGCTGCAACTCCTTCTTGTCGAAATGGGTGGACTTCTGCAGTTCAGCTAGCTGCTCCTGGGAGAGCTTGGACTGACTAGAGGAGTAATATTGTTAGCTTGCGAGTCTGACGATCAAAGCGCGGTTGTTCCATGTTTCTGGAGAGGCGGATCGCCTCAACATGACATGCCCTCGGTCCATTTCTGCCACACAATGGGACCGCAAGGAAAGGCACGTTTGGGGGGCGGGCAGACTTACGATTTGCCCATGGCTAACTACGAGCCTCGACGACTACTTCAGATACCGAGATCCCGGGGGGGCAGGTTTGGCTCAGGGTCGGCGGAAGAGCGGGATTGCGTGGTGGTGGGTGGCCTGCGTTTGTCGCGATGTGAGTCGTGGGACGGCGTCGGCGGCAAGAACACAGTGTCGTCGCTCGGAACGAGTGGGCCGATGCCGGCGCGGGCGAAAAGGCACTACTGGTCGCCGAGGAAAAGGAAAAGCGTTGAGTCGAACTGATCGTGGATTTTAGGCGACGGCGGAAGGGAGCGGCGCGTGGTCGAAGACTTCAAAGGAGGAACAAGGCTGGCGACAGAGGCAGAGTTGCGCTCCAAGGGCGGGGGAGGGGAAAGAAATAAAGGGCCCAGGATGCTGTCGCCTGTCGGTGGTGGTGGCCAGGCACTTTGGTGCAAGGTGCTTGCTTCTGACGCTGGCGGGGACAGGACCCGATGATTGCTCGGAAAGTTGGCGGCGGGGGGGATGGGCGGCTCCCTGTACGAAAGTAAAGGCGACGGTACCGAGCGTCCACAGAGTACGAGGTGGCCAAGACGTGAATAAACGGGGACAGAGTATCTACTATTGACCTAGTTGTCGGGCTGGATCGGCAGGGTTATGGATACCTTTACGTGCGGCTTGTGGTTTGCCAGTTGTAGGGAGACGAGGTTGCGAATCTTTGTTACTTGAAACCATAAGATGATAAACAACGAAGAGGAAGATGCTTGGTACGTCAGGTTGTAGACTTGGATGAAGAATACGCGGGAGGTGTACAGAGGAAGGAAAAAGTCGTGGGTGGAACCTGTCGTAGCCAGGTGCGAATCTGGCACGGAAGATAAGGTAAGCAAATGTTTGAAGCTATGAGCAGGCGCCACGCACACAGGTCCAGGCACACGTAGCAGGCACGGCACGGCAGGTAACAGCGGCGGAGGCGAAGGACTCGGAAGGAGACGCAGCAATGATCAACGCGACCTTCTGCAAAGCATCCAGGCATTGTGCCATGTGTGAGCACACCGCAGACAATTAATTGGCAGTACTTAGATCCAAAGGCAAGGAATGACAGTGACGGACATTGCATCCGCCCAGTGGCAGAGCGGTTACAACTGACAGGAGCTCTACGTAGGTGCGCTATCCAGTAATGTCGCAGCGAATCCAATACTTTTGGTAGAGAAATGACCGGGATGCCTGTAGCGTAAGGTAGTGCTTCATTAACACCCGCCACCTGCCACATCTGTAAGTTGACGAAGGACTGGGATAATTGACTTTGCGTCGTTGAGTCCCTCAACTATGCCATTCGTCCTCGAATTCAGACCTCTCTGAATGAGCCCGTATCTTTGTGAGCAACATTTTAAATGAAGGTTGTTCTATGAATCCGAGACTTGGCTTGATTTGCCGAGGTCAATCTCAGTGTCCAAGTGCCTTGGAGCACGGTTCATTCAGGGTGTCAGAAACATGAAGAAACACCCGACACCAACGTGGAATACGCCGCGAAGCGTTGAATAGTATGTTGCGTGGCCAGGTACCATGTATCCCCTACAAACAGCCCTCGGACGATGAGTGGTCGTCGACGTCGACCTTGAGAAGCAGGGGCTTGGCGCTTCGCCCACTAAGACGTCGGCTCATGAACTCAGCCCCCAAGCCAGAACCCCAATCGGCGGGATGCCACGATTGCCACAGGGCTCACCGTCTCTCTCGCCTCGGGTCATTCGTACATGGTGTGGATGTCGACTGGGATATGTGCCCGCATGACGTTACCAAGTGTCAATCCTTGGGATTAGAAGGCACCTTCCTACGTGCCTACCTGACGACCTGGACCGGCGTCTAAGTACCAGTACACATCTCACACTCATCGCTCTCTCTAAGTCTCTGAGGGCTCCCTCATAGCCTTTGCCCACATCACGATCTGAGTGTCAACCACACCTTCAAGACGGCCTCCAACTAACCTCGCTTTGAGACCCTCAGCCACACTTTGTCAACTAGACTGCCACGCATCTCCAGACTTGAGCAAACTCTGAAGATTCAGCCTCACTCTGGAAACACCATGCAGGCCCTCCTCGTCCGATCATCGAGGCTCGGCCACTCAACCACCGAAAAACTCCACCGACTGCCGGGACCCAATACTTCGTCCACTTCGGAGCCCATCACGCAAAAGGAAGCTCCCTTGGCGCGCCCCGGTCGTCGCACGAAGAAAACCGCCACCAATTCTTGTGGGCAGGAATGTAGAGCCAACGCATCATCAGGAACGCGATCCACGGTACCGGAGGCCACCACGCATGAACACCTTCCTCGAACGTCGTGTCTCGGTTTGTCAAAAGAAGTGGAATCGTTGTCGTCTTTTCCAGGATACGTCAGGCATTTCAAAGTTTCTAGAGATGATGAAGTAGCGTACTCACCTTGAGCTTGGGATCACCCATTCTGCCGAGCAGCTTCTTCATGAGCTTCTCATACCACTCATCCCAATTGCGGTCGTACTCATTCAGCTTGAGCAGCGAGTCAATCTCATCGCTGAGATGCTCCCGCAGGACGGGCATGAACGAGTCGATGATGCTTTTGAGCTTCCCTCCGCTGTACGCCTCTTCGCCCTTTTGGACCTTGTCCAAGTAGCCCATGTACGCGTGCAGGCCGTCGTGGAAAGCTTCGTGCTGCGCGACGTTGGCCCGCATCAGCCCCGGCACGCCGGCCAGCTGTTCAATCTCGGGGAACACCTCCGTCTCTTCCGTCTCGTGGTGCTCCTCCACCATCTTGCTCCATTCTATCGCGTATGACACAAAGTCCTGGACGTCGTTGGGGGACTTCTCCACGTTGATGCACTGCAAGTAGACAGTGTTGATGATCCGGAGGATGAGATTGTGAATGATGGTCATTTCCTCGGCCATGCGGTTCACACCTGCCGTCTTGACCCCTTTCTGTGTGCAGATGGTTAGTCTTCGTCGAGTCTCAATGGCTGCAAAGGGACTTACCTTGGTTCCCGCACGGGTGCTACTAATGAGCTCAAACGGCCCATCGGCCCAAGCCTTCTTGCTAGACATGGTTTGATATCGAACGTGAGCTTGCGAGACAGATGAGCGCCACCCAGATGAGAATCGACGTTGAAAACCTCATTTTATATCAATACTGAGCGCCCTCATCTCCGCACAACACCGCTCTTGCTATCCAGATCCACGGCGGAAGCGCTTACACGTAGCGCCAGCCAAGTAATCCTCTGGCGTAGAACTCTCTCGCAAAAAAGGTGAGATGAAGGATTCAGAGTGCTGACGAGAGCACCCAACGCGGCAACAAGTCGTCTTGTCAATCCAAAGAAGAGGCTTTGACCCCAGTGCTTACACCTCAGCTCGCTCTTCTGCCCTATCAGCGCACCTTCATTATCACGTCGTCCCGTCTGGTTGGCCCATGTTAATCCTGATGCCTTGATGGAGGTAACTCCAAGGAACGAGGACCCCCAGACGACCCCCATCACTGCTTTCATCCTGATTGGCATCGAGCAAAAGGACAACGCGTTCAATAGTGTGTATGTAAGTATATATGCGTCACGCTCCAAAAAGCGAAGACATGGTGGTCCGTAAAGGGTCTGCCCATATAAACGCCGCGGCCGAAAACAAAGTAGGCTTGCTTCCCGCCCAAATCCCCAAGTGCCACAAAGCGAGAGGAATTGGTGATTAAAGCGCAAGGAAATGATTCAAATGCCCATGTCTCATGAAGCTTGTTTATCCTCCCAAACCAGTTCCGTTCGATGCCGTGCCCTCCATCATCGCCGTATGATAAGAAACAGAATGAACCCCCCGCCATGCGTAAAACACCCCAAGCACGACACCCAACCCAACCCGGCAATTGCTTTTTGTATCCCTCTCGCGTTCCACACATTACCCGACAACGGCCTTCATGCTCAGACTCTCCAGGAACCCTCCCAGATCCTCCTTCTTGACCTCCACTACGCAGTGCTCGAAGCTGTCTATCCGTACCCGGGCATTGGTCTCCGCCACCACCTCCTGGAACGCCGATCCGAAGCGGTTGAGGCCGTAGCCCTTCTCCTTGGCGTCCTCCTCCTCTTCCTCGTCCTCCGAGTCCGAGCCGTCAGACGCCTCCGACTCGGTATCGAGCTCGTCAAAGTCTGCATCGTCATCTCCCGCCGCCCGACGCGCCGCGCGCTTCTCCTCGCGGATCTTTTGCTTGTTACGCCGTGACTCTTCCCGCTGGTTGGCCTTCTCGCCCTTGGCCGCCTGCCGCTTCTTGGCAGCCTCGCGATCGAGGAAAGTGGTATCCGGGCCGCCGCCGCCGCCGGTGCCGACAACGAGGTAAACGCCGCGCTTGTCGTTGAGGCTGGCGACGACGAGGGGCGTGCCGCGTCCACCGTGGGAGAGACGACCCGTGGTATCCTTTTCCTGCTCGACGAGGGCCTCGCCAACCCAGAGAGCGAGCTTGGTGAGCGCGGCCGGGTGGCCAAAGACGGGCACGTCGGGGCCTTCCTTGACCACGCACATGCGGAACGCTCTGAGGTGCTTGATTTGTTTCTTGTTGATGAGTGATGTGCCGGTGCGGTAGATTGCGCGGTGGAGAAACTGGGCAGTTGGCAGTCCTGCTTTGAGAGCATCGATGCTTCACGATGTTAGTACGTGCTCATGTAAAGTGCGCGAATCACTTACTCTTCCAAAGCGTCGTATGCTTCCCAGAAACGCGCAACCCACTCCTCTCCTTGCGCAGCAACAACCTCCTCGTCGTCCACATCCTCAAACTGGTCTTTCGGTGCTTGCGTGAGCTCGGCGACGTCGTTGTGCTTGCCCACCTCCAACAGAGCACCAATAACGACGCCCACGTCTTGTGCGCTCAGAGTCGCCCGCCAGCCCCAGCTGCGGACAAAGCCCCAGCCGTCCTTTGCGCCAGCGCGGTCTCTCCCGTCCGTGTCGACTGAAGGGACCATGTCGTCCAAGTTGTAAAGAGAAGCATATTTGAGCAGCTTTGTCCGGAGCTCTCTCTTCAACATCATGTCCATGTGCGTGTAGCTCTGCTTGCACTGAACCAGACTGACGCCCATCTTGGCCAGGAGCTTGTGGAGCCTCTTCAGACCCGTGTCGCTCCACGTCTTGAGCCGGGCAAAGAGGTACGGCGAGTGCAGCATGCTGTCGTACAGACTCCAGTGTCTGATGAGGAGAAACTTGGGCTCTGGCGACAGCCTGATGCTTGTGTCTTCAGGGCTGCGGGCCGTTGTGGGGATGATGCCAGAGTTCTCAGCAGCAGACGGACGGCCGCGGACGACTTCGGGCGGATTCAGGCGTCGAACCTCGTCTCTCAGCAGCTGGCGGATACGTGCGCCGCGGACACCCATCCACCCGTTTCCTTGTCCCCGGTCCGAGTTGCGGACGGGCACCGCGATACCTGCAGATGACCTTCCGTACAGCTCCATAGACGTGACACCAACGATGGCGAGCCACAAGAGGTCATTGTCGTCCCGGCCGAGCTCCGACGCGAGAGAGTACATCATGGAGGATATCGGCTCGGAGAAAGAAGCACCGATCTTGTAGTATTTGCGGAGAACGGTCTCCTTTTCTCTCCGCAGGCGCAACAGACGTCGCCGCAGGACCCTGGCAGATGGCGCGGGCGGTGGTTGAGCAGCTGATGGAGGTTCCAGGGGATCGCTCGAGAGAACCATGCCTGCGTCTCGTAGAGATACGAGCCCTCTGTGAGCTGGCCGTCGTGGAGATGAGGGGATCGAGGAAGACTGCTACGTGTTAGTGGGCATGGAAACAGAATGACGCATTACAACTCACAGAATTGCTTCTCCTCCGCTGGTGCGGCCTATCGTCTGTGTCACTGGACTCGTCCTCCTCGTCTCGGTCCGACCAGCTTTTCCGCTTCTGGCCAGCGTGTGCTGGCTCTTCAAAAAGATCCTCGTCCTCGGCATCATCGTCATCGTCGTCCAAGTCGTCCAGGTCCTCGCCGTCGTCATCGATTTCGGGCATATCAAGCAATGCCAGGTAGGCTTCCTTTTCCGCGGCAAGGTCATCCTCAATGTCGCCATCGTCAAACACAACGATGCCCCCCTTGCCTGGCTTGTAGGCGCGATCAATCCGACCAGCCACTACGCCTGGCGGACACCTGGACTGGAGCGAGGCACCTTCCTCGACGGCCGGTTCCAGTGGGAAGCCACCAAATACGTTGCCCAAGTTCCACGGACGGTGCGAGTCCATGACCCAGACCTCGACGCCGCCAAAGGTCACCTCCTCTCCCTCGGGTTCCAGTCCCAGCAGGCTTCCAAGATCAACCATGCCGCCGAGACCGAGGCACACAACAACGCCCCCACTCCCTCCTTGCGGTTCCATCATGGGCTGGACCAAGTCCCGGCCGGCGCGTTCGAGGTCGGCATATCCGGAGACGGGCTGGATCTTGTGGGGGATATAGTCGTGCTTCAACAGGCGAGTCAGGATTCGACATGCGCATAGGGAATCGGGTTCGAGGGCGACGAGAACGAGTACGGGAGGGGACAGCGGGTGTCGCGTGTTCTGGAGGTGGGTGTATAGCTTGGATATCAGAGACCGTGGAAGATACATGGCTAAGAGGATTTTGACGCGTTTCCACGGTGTGTATCGAGCGACTTCATGGGTTGCAAAATGGTTGTTGTCTCTCTTGTGTGGACGCGGTTGGGAGGGGGCTCTACGGCGGGTGCAATGGGGCCGACGGCGGGCGGACTGTCGCAAAGGGTAGTCGAGAGCAAGCGAAAAGATGAAAGACTGCAAGCCGTGAGATGCGTAGGTTTGAGGCTCAGAGGCTGAAAAGGACGGCTCTCTAGCGTGGGGTATATCAAAGTGCAGAAGAATCGACGGTGGGTAACAAACAGTAAGTATTCTGCCTCATGGGAGCGTAAGGTGAGGTAAGGTAGGGTAAAGTGGTAAAGGTATTATTTGGTGTGGTGGTGGTGGTGGTGGTGGTGGTGGTGGTGGTGGTGGCCCAGGCCCGAGTCAGAATCGAGTGATTGAGTGCAAAAGTGAGAGTGACGCGCTGGACGCGGTCTGCCAGACTTTAGCGACGCGTTTAGGTACGCTACCAGCTGTTTGCGACGTGCTGATCTGGGAACCTGTTAAAACCACGGGAAGAAGTGGACCGTGCCGTCGGCCGAGTGCACGGATCAACCGATTGCGGGACGCCGGGACAACCCCGCTCCACTTTCAGTCGTCCGTCCTAACGCCGATGAGGACATGAAGGTTCTCACTCCTATTTCCACCTCTACCTTAGGTACCTTACCTACCTTATCAGGTATCATTTGAAAGTGTCTCTCGTTTCTCAAATCTACAAGCTTCATGCCTTGTTGTCCTTGGCTTTTCTTCCAAGGTCTCTAACAAAGCGAGCAAACACGAGTCCAACGGTGCGCCCCATACCTTCTCCACTTGGTCGGCTAGTCTACCTATTTTCCAGCCGACATAGGTTGATCAGCGTCCCTCTCATTGCTCTTCAAAGTACCTCACTACAGACAGGTACTCCGCATTACATAGGTACCTATCCATGAGCCTTGGCTGGCCGTCTACGAATTGGACCACGGGGGTAACGGAGTTGTCGTCCGAAGTAGCTTTCAATGGCGCCCTCCAGTGCTAGACCGTTAGCATCGCGGGCTATCGGTATCCTACCCATGGGAACCGCTTTGTCTGCTTGAGATGTTCATCAGTAGATAATCCTAGCTCGTCACTGTCCGAATACACGCCACATCCCACATTAACACCCCGCATCACTTCACTGCTCGCACCGACGCGCGCTGTGCACTACTGTCTGTGTATGTGGTGACCGCCATCTCTGAGAGACCGAAACACACTCTGCAGTCTGCTTATGCGCGACCTCCTCGAAACGGCAAAGCTTCGATCCCCTGCTTCTGCTGCTACTTGCCCATCACAGTGGACTTGAGAGAATCGCTTCCACAGAACTCATCGCTCCCGGGCCCTTAATGACGCCGCCCGGCCGATGATGGTATAGACACCGCTCAATATCATACATAGCCGCTACCTTGCCTCACTCACGCCCTTGCCTGCCCACACAAACGTCTTCCTGTAAGCTCGCCGTTGGATCGGCCCAGTCTCCAACGGCCTTCTATCCTGTACCTCCGCACCGCTGCCGGCACCGCATGCGGCGCTGTTTCTAGCTCGCCGTGTCCTTGGAACCAGACGGACATTCACACCGCTCCAGCCTGTTGGCACCGGTTCAACCGCTGTGCCACCCTTCTGGGCACATTTGGTACACCAACAGCTGCAGAGAAGGGGGAGCTGTTGCTTGGTGATTGGCTTACCATCTAGTTGGTACGAATTCCGATTCCTAGTACCAGGTACTGTTCGTCTCTCAAATTCCTCAACTCTGGTTTTCTCCCAACCCTTTTCCGCCCGCCCATTACTTTCTTCTCTGATTCCCACGTACGAGTTGCTCCTCTGGTGCGTGCAGCCAGCTGGGCTTGCCGAACGAGTCATCTGCAAGACTGACAATGCTGTGACCGTTCTCAGGCTTGTCTTGCTCGACCATTGTACGTTAATTCGGTAGCTTCGCCCAGAAATGCGCCACCACATAATCCAGCAGGCTTCATCAGACCGTGGTGTTGTTGGCTCATATTGGATACTCACCGATACTTTAGAAATCACACTTACCCTATCTCACCACCAAAGGGCCACCTCAGACGCGGTGAACCGTCTCACGCGAGCGGTGTTGCCATAATCACACCCCTAGTCTGACGGCCCTCGAAAACCGTCTACAAACCCGCCATCATGAACATGTCCAGCAGCGAGCCCATAGAGCCTGCTCCACCAAACATGTTGGACGAGGACGAAGACTTTGAGGGGTCAGACTACGGAGGATCAGACTATGGAGAATCCCTCGCCTCTTCGGGCTTCACCTCGCTCGCTTCCCGTGTGATGAAGCACTCACACGAGGGTGGAAGGTGCGTAGATCATGTCTTCATGGTTCATCCCCTGGGAAGAGAAACGCGGAAACTAAGTTCACGTACCGTCAGACGCTATCAATCCTTCCTGCAAGGCATCTACCCTCTTCCGAATGATGAGACGGAGCAGTTCCGCGAAGAGATGAAGCACCAGCTTGTAAAACGCCTCCTTGATGAGAACGACTATCTGGCACCAATTGGTGACCACCCGCAAAAGATCATGGATATCGGCACCGGCACCGGCCTCTGGGCCGTTGACAGTAAGCCCTCGTTGTTCACGCCGGTTGGGACTCTATAAATCTGACTCACCAAAAGTCGCGGACAAATTCCCTAGCGCACACGTCATCGGCGTCGACATATCGCCTATTCAAAACTGTTACGCGCCGCAGAACGTTGACTGGAGAATCGACGACATTGAAGAGACCTGGTCGCCGCTGTACGCCAACTTGGACTTTGTCCACATGCGCTCCGTCTGTGTGACGCTTCGACAGCCAGTCAAGGTCATCCACTCGGCGTACCAGTAAGACCCCTTGTCTCTGCCCGCTATATCAAGTTTCTGAAATAAGTCTCTGACGTCCCTAGAAACCTCAAACCAGGCGGCTGGATCGAGTTCCAAGACGCCGGCGTCAGAATCGGGTGCGACGACAACACCCTACCCCCAGACTACGCGCCCGCCAAATTCATGGACAGGTTCATCAGCACCTTCAAGACGCACTACGGCTGGGACCTCGAGTTCCCAAACGTCCTGCCCGACATCCTGCGCGAGGCCGGCTTCGTCAACATCCGCTACCGCTTCTTCAAGCTGCCCATCGGGCCCTGGGCCAAGGACCGCCAACAGCGCGAGATCGGCCTGTTCCTCAGCAAGGACGTGCTGTGGCAGCTCGTCCGCGCCGTGCTCGTCAAGTGGGCGCAGCTCGGGCTAACCAAGCAGGAAGCCGATACCATGGAACAGGACATCCGGAAAGCGTTCCACGACACACGCATACATGGATATCTTCCGTGGATCTCCGTCTGGGCTCAGAAGCCGCCCACCTGAGGCAGGACGCTGCGGTCTTTGCACTCTTGGATGAGATGTGTTTGATGGTAGCCAACCAGCCAGCCAGCCAGACAATATCACCCGGCCCGCCCGCGCAGGTCATGCAGCCGCGACAGGCGACGGCGAGGCTGTGGCGTTTCGGTACGCTCGTCAGTGCCCTTTGGCTGATTGGTTGATGTTGGTGACACGGCATGCATTGTACGGCGTGATTCGACTTGCTGGGAGTGCGGGCACGCGCACGTCTGACAGCATTCGTGTCGGCACGCTTCCTGGTCAAGCCACCACTCGCCTGGCGACAGGAATGCTCATCGTCAGTCGGCAGTCGACAGAGAGAGCAAGCAATTCGTCCGCAATCGTTCGCAAGGCTGGCTTGGCGCCAGTCGACGGCAAACAACGTTGCAACGTGGCCAACGCCCATCTTTCATTCAAGCGAGAAACACTCCGGCCCCAGATCCATTTACGTGTTTGCCCCCCGGATCGTTTACGGTTTTCTTCCATAAGTTACATACACGTCAAAATACCCATGCCTACGTACATCACGCCACTCTGCAATGACATTGGCGCTAAAGTCCCAGACCTCCTCTTTCCTCCAACCCATGAAGCGGGTGAAGAGGGCCAACGTCATGGACTCGAGCCCGACACTGAAGTTGGCTTCTGTCCAGACGCCCAGGGTCTTGTGCTTGACGTCGCGCGGCCACTGGTTGATTGGCCACTTGAACTGGATCCGCACAATATCGACGAATCCAACGCTCGCCATCATCTCGGCCGCCCTGCCGCAGGTATCCAGGAGGAAGCCCGACCTTTGGCCGGCCTCCATCATCAGCTCGTTCCATCTGCCGAGGTCGCAGTCTGGCGGGATTGTTTCATCGTCACACCTCATGGGGAAGTCGATATCCTGGATCTCAAACCAACCCCCGGGGTTTAGGTTGCTCGAGACCACGTTAGCTGATGGGCGCCTACAAGGGGAGATGACCTACTCAAAGGCTTGTTGGTGGAAGTTTTGCCAATCCCTAAAAGCGCCCGTCATCATCATACAGTGAACATAGTCAAACTTTCTAGAAAAGCTCCACTCCTCCTCGAGGTCGTCGATTTCGTAATGCACGTTTGGCGGTGTGCTGGAGCGGTCAGATCTGATCAGTCTTTGTTATTCTGCCACACTCACAAGCCAGGCTGGACGGGCGAGAGATCTACGCCGACAACTTCGGCTTCTGGGTGTGCCTCGCCTGAATAGAGTCAGTAGATGTGTCATATTGAAGAGAGACTACTCGCCAAAGTCTATGGCCCACAGCCCTATGCCACAGCCGACATCTAGGACTCTGTGGGGATGGTGGACCGGGGCAAAGTTGAGCCTGTTTTCAAAGGTCAACTGGCAGAGCTGATATTGAAAAGCTGCGAATAGTTAGAGGTCTGTCAAGCCATGTCGGAGCAGGGGCGTACCTTGTCGATCGAGTTCTTCCTAGACATGTGAACACGTTAGATGCGGCTCATCTGAATTGTACATACATACCTGATCAGTGGGCAAGACATATTTCCCGTCCTTGTATCCGTGATAGATTCTTCCGTTCTCCTCACGTGCCCGTACAATGCTTGATCGGAGTGATGCTGTTGAGGATGGCCATGCCTCGGACTGCCGTCTGTTTAAGCGTTGTTTTTGTCTGTACGCGCCCCAAATTACCTACTTCTCCCAGTGCTGAGTCTACATCACTCCCTCCAAGGCTTTGCATCTCGGCATCTTCAATGTCCTAGGATAGACCTTAGTAAGATGTCCTCAAGATCCCAACTCACAGACCCCTTTCCCGAGTGCTGACCTCATCTGGTTCCAGATCAACGTTTGTCCCGTGCGGGAAAACAATGTCTATCTGATGCATCGCATCAGGCACTCTTTCGGTCATGTCGATGGTTTGTTGTCGAGATCTGTGTCGCAGTTCCAGTAAACAAAGGGAAAACTCCAGAAACAGGAATCATCCCATCAGAGACGGAAGACTGTCAAGGCGTATCAGCTTGATATTCCCTTGCCGCTGCCAAACGCCTATTGAAAAGGGTAACGGACGACACCCGTGCCGGCGAGGGGAATCGTTCGGATGGGGTAATTGTGACGAGGCGACACAAAGAAGCAGCTTGCTTGTCATTCGAGCCTTCGGCTCCGTGTCACCAAAGGCGGCGTGCTGTCAACAAGTCCTAGTTGGCCCAACGAAGCACGCAGCGCATCACGGTCAGCAGTAGATGATGCGTGAGGTTAGTTGAACCCCCTCTCGAGAGCCTCGCCAGACCGGAGAGCAAGCTGCTGCTGCAGTTTGTTCCGACAGCAAAGCTTGATCCCAACACCTTTTCAGGTGCTTGGCGCTATCCGCAGGTGGCTTTGGTCATCACAGGCACAAACATACAGTAGCGGCAGTAACAACACTGTGTGTGTTGGCGTGAACGGTGCCTTACACAAACCGTATGCACGCGTCAGCCATAGCCGGAGTTTGTCGGCTTGGAGTGTCCACCGAGCGAGCTTTCAGTGCCCAGTCAGGACACGATACCTTCCACAGGAGGAAGCAGACGTGGTTGTGGCCGACGTTGCGGCGTTTTGAAAGCCGGGAAGCGTGGCATCGTGTCATCGGCCGTCTCGTCGAGAGCCGGATGCCTGCATACAATCATGCAGAACATCGGGTGGGCAGGCAAATACGGCCGGGTTTGTTGCCGCCGTCAACTGCAAGTTGCTAGCTTGATGCTGATGATGTGCGTCGTGGAGAACCAGGGGAATAGAAGAAAAGTCAATCACCACGACGACGAGGGTGTTCCCGGGACTGACTGCTGTCTTTGAGCATCGGTGTAACCAAACTAGAGTGGCTGCAATCCGGCTCGGGAGGGGCACCACGGGTAGCAAACAGGATAACGGCTCATGGGGAATCTCACATCGAATGTGACCACCCGTATACACGGTTGTCGGACAAGAGCTGCAGGATGGAGTTTAGCTTAAGTATTGCTGCTCATCTACCATAGTCTTGGGTGGCATAGTACTTATCACAGTTTGATGTCAATCCATATAGACGAGTCGGGTTGAAGACGTAAAGTTATGGTGAATAGCCTTTTTCGCGTGCTTGGGCGAGGTTGTCGAGATACCATCTGTCTGCTTCACCGAGATGCCTGTCATATAGTAGCCTCTGGCCGGAACCCGATGTCATGCGGGTGGAACGGGACGCTGCATATGACGGCTCACATTTCTATTTCTTTGCTAGAATGATTGAAGAAGAGTAGGATGCTCGACGGACGGAGCGGGTGGGAAAAGAGGTGAAGAGACTAGGGCGGAGGGTTGGGCCACGAGACGTGGTGATATTGGTGAATGAGAGAAGCCATGATCCATCTTGCCCGAAGGAGGTGCTTGGGATACCTTACATTAGCCACCCTCTCCATATTCAATGGGTGATGAAGTGAGAGAATAGACGGAGGTGCGGTGTCTTTCTTCACCCCGGCTGCCAAATTCACAGCTTCCCTTTCCGAGCTGCTTGCTGCTTGCTGCGTTCTGCTTGCTCTTTCCATCCCATTGCTGCGGAAAGCTCTTTCCCTGTGGTCTGTGGGTGGTGTAAACTGAATCAGACAAAGGAAGAAGGCGCTCTCATCGCCCGCTGCCTGCCGTCTACGCATACTTCTACGCTGTTGCCCTCCGTAGAGGTTGCCGAGTGTCAACTGCCCGGCCAAACTTTCCTTCCCTCTTCAAGTTTACTCCTCAGACTCACTCTCATCATCATTCTCTCACTTTTCTCATCTTACAAACTCACTCACTTCCTTATCCGACTCAACCCTCGAAACTGTCCCGTCACTTTCAACAATCCGAGACATTATGGCGACCATCGAGGAGCTCTCGGGCCACATCTGGAACCCGCTTCTGCTGTTCTTTACGGCCCTTTTCATACATCTGGGGTCCTTGAGCTACCGTTCATGGAACCGTCTCAGACACATCCCCGGACCACCAGGTGCCGCCTTGAGCAAGTGGTGGATGCTACGTAACACACTGGGTGGGCAGATGCATCTCGCTCTCAAGCGAGCCTGTGATGACTATGGTGAGTTCAAAACTCTCATCCCAGAAACACCACCAGCTCGCCTAGCTAGGTGATTTGTTCCGGGGGCCAAAAAGGGTCTCAGACACACATGCCGCCCAGCCAGGCAACATCAAAGACAAACGGCCTGTTTGTTTCGACAGGCTGCTGACAGGGAACTTTGCTTTAGGCCCGGTCGTCCGCATCGGACCCAACGACTTGGTAACCAATGACTCGGAAATCCTTCGCCGCATGTGGGCGGTTCGCTCGCCATACCGCAAGGGCGCCTTCTACGAGGCCGTTCGCTTCGACCCCACGAGGGACAACCTCATCTCCATGAGAGATGACCACGAGCACAACGAGCTGCGCGCCAAGATGGCCATTGGCGTAAGTCTGCACTCATGTCTGTGTCTTTCCATACTCACACTGATCCCAGTATTCGGGTAAGGAGAATGAAGGTTTCGAAACCACCATCGACAGTCAGATACAGGCCTTTATCAGACTCATCGAGGAGCGATACGTGTCGACCACTGGTGCCTTTCGCCCAATGGACCTTTGCCAAAAGGTTCAATACCTCACGCTGGATATCATCACCTCCCTTGCATTTGGCTACCACTTCGGGTACGTCGAGCAAGATGCCGACGTTCATCAGTACATCAAGATGACTGAGCAGAGCATGCCCGTCATGATGACGCTCTCGGTATTCCCGCACCTGGCCAAGCTGCTGCAGTCGCCCCTATTCCGCCAAGCCATGCCCTCGGAGCATGACCGCGTGGGGTTCGGCAAGTTCATCGCGTAGGTAGCCCTTTTCTTTCTAGCTGTAAACAACTAACATTACTAGTGTTGCTAAAAAGGTCGTGGCAGAGAGGCTCATGTCGGACAAGACGGCCAAGCGGCGAGACATGCTTGGATCGTTCCTCGCACACGGACTAACTCGAGAGGAGGCCGAAGGCGAGACATTGGTCCAGATCATGGCCGGGTCCGACACCACGGCGACCGCCATTCGAACGACCATGCTCTATCTGATGACGTCCCCCTCATGCTACTCCAAGCTCGCCAAGGAGGTGCGGGAGGCGGCCAACGTGGGCACAATCTCATCTCCCGTGACCAACCGCGAGGCGGGCGGCCTTCAGTACCTGCAGGCGGTCATCAAAGAAGGTTTGCGGGTGTTCCCTCCCGTCACCGGTCTCATGTCGACGACGGTGCCCGCGGGCGGCGACTTCATGCACGGCATGAGCATCCCCGAAGGCACCGACATTGGCTGGACAGCGTTTGGCGTGCTACGCTCCAAGGCAGTGTACGGCCCGGACGCCGACGTGTTTCGGCCTGAACGGTGGCTCGAGGCCGGCGAGGACGAGCTGAAGGCAATGACGGCGCAGTGGGAACTCGTCTTCAAGTACGGAAAGTGGCAGTGTCTTGGCAAGACGGTTGCTCTCATGGAGTTGAACAAGGTCTTTGTGGAGGTAAGTTACGGCGGAACCTTCCTAATTGTCAAAGTAAGAGTCTAATGCCGCGTATAGCTTCTTCGCCGTTTTGACTTTGCCCTGATTGACCCCGCCAAGTCGTGGAGCTCATTCTCGGCTGGCATATTCATCCAGTCCGACCTCTGGGTGAGAGTTCAGAAGCTCGGCTAGGCAGCTCAAGACTCGGACTTAGAGGCGCGTCGATCGTCGAGGGTCGAAGGGGTTGCAGGGAACGGAAACTCTGCGTACAGTGGTGAGCCAACTAATTGGCTTATAGATTGGCATATATGGCAGAGGCAGATTGACAATACACACTTTTTTCGTTGAATTGCGTGTGCGGACATGGCCGAGTTAACCAGGCCAAGACGCACAGGAGATGAAGACGCCCTAGTGATCGGAGGGCGTTGATCGCCTGTGAAGGGAAATCCCGAAAGCGAGTGTCCGCGAACTCCGGCCATCCGAGTCATGCAGGGTGAGTTCAGGAGGGCTGAGATATTCCCGTGTAGTCCTCCATCATTCACGCACACAATGTGTTCAGTCAAACAGGTCACCTGGAAGCCGTCTCGAAAAGTCTGGTGATGAGGTTGCGAATGTGATCAAGTTACGGATACAGAGACACCAATGGTTAGAGGAGGTTGTTGAGGTTGGTAGCTCCCCGCACTATTGCCATCCTGTGGCTTCCCAACGCAGCTACTACGTAGACCTGAGGAGCGAACTTATTTCCCCATGGTCGACCAGTCTAAGCGAGCCCGACAGTCCGCGTGCTGCACGATAATCGGCCCGCAACGTTGTTCTTCTCTTCGTACTTCATACTTGATAAAAAATATAACCCACTTCACAGCAATACGTAGTAAGGCAGTAAGAACGTCCGAAAGCTGACTAGTTACTCCCGTCGAAGGAACCGAATTGACTTTTGCTCGCACTTATGTGAGAAACTCTGCCAAAGCAACTCAGGGCATTAGACTTCTAGAACGAAATGACGGATCCACGACGATCCCCTATCCCCAATGCTACCCAAGAGACGCCATCCCTGTCCGCGTTCGATTTGGGATGAACACGCAGGGGTCTGCAGCACGATGATGCCAGTAATAAACTTCGAGAGCTACTATTGTTGTTCTGTGCCCACTGCCCAGCTAGGCCCGCACTTTGCTATACGACTATGTCTCGGGGGCTATGTTTGGGATATAAGAGTTTCCCATCTCATCGTCGACCCGAAATGCTCTAGTCCGGCACCTTCACCGAACACTTCAACGACTGAGGAAGTAAAGGCACGATCACCATGAGTCTAACAAAGACCCTATTCTGTGCCGTTGGCCTCGCTGCCAACGTTGCACGCGTTGCCGCCGCCGATCTCGACGACTTCATTTCAAGTCAAAGAACCATTGCGCTCAATGGTGTTCTGAGCAACATAGGACCTGATGGCGCTTCGGTTGCAGGCGCAAGTGCCGGCATCGTCGTTGCCAGCCCTTCCAAGGCCGATCCCGACTGTAAGTGTGTTCACGAAAACGTGTTGTTCTCTTGCTGACTTGGCCAGACTTTTTCACGTGGACTCGCGATGCCGCCCTGACCATGAAGATGATTGTCGACGAGTTCATCCTCGGACACGACGAGCTCCAGGTTCATATTGAGGACTACTACAAGTCCCAGGCCGTTCTGCAGACCGTCGGCAACCCTTCCGGATCATTTCTCCCCTCCGGTCGTGGCCTCGGCGAGGCAAAGTATCTCGTCGATGGCTCGCGCTTCAACGGCGAATGGGGTCGCCCGCAGAGAGACGGCCCGGCGTTGAGGGCCATCACGCTCATCACCTACTCCCGCTGGCTCATCGACAACGGGCAAGAGGCCAAGGCCAAGGATATTGTTTGGCCCATCATCTCCAACGATCTGTCGTACACCGCTCAGTACTGGTAAGCAGACTAATTTCTCATGGCTTTGCAGGCAGCTCACAATGATAGGAACTCCACTGGCTTCGACCTGTGGGAGGAGGTCAACGGCTCCAGCTTCTTCACCACCCAGAACCAGTACCGCGCCCTCGTCGAGGGAGCTGCGCTGGCCGAGTCGCTCTCCGCCAAGTGCACGGGATGTGAGTTGGCCCCGGACGTCCTCTGCTTTCTCCAGACGTACTGGAACGCCGCGGACGGCTACTACGTCGCCAATGTCAACACGCAGACGAAGCGCTCCGGCAAGGACGCCAACGTCATGCTTGGCTCGATTGCCGTCTTTGACGTGGCCGCGAGCTGCGAGGACCCGTCCATCCAGCCGTGCCACAGCAAGGCTCTGAGCAACTTCAAGGTCTGGGTCGACTCCTTCCGCAACGGCACGCTGTACCCCGTCAACGAGGGCATCGCGCAGGGTCAAGGTGTTGCTCTCGGTCGGTACATCGAGGACACGTACTACAACGGCAACCCTTGGTGAGTTGCGCTTTCAAGGTGTCAAGACGTTCAAGCTAACTAGCCAGGTACCTCATCACCCTCGGCGCCGCCGAGTTCCTCTACGACGCAGTGGCGCAGTGGAACGCCCACGGCCAGATCAAGGTCGACGCGACCTCCCTCCCCTTCTTCAAGGAACTCTACCCGACCGCCAGGGAGACAACCTACCAGAAGAACAGCAACTCCACTCTCGACTACGCCGGCATCGTCAAGGCCGTCAACGCCTACGCCGACTCCTTTGTCGAGATCGCACAAAAGTACACACCCGCCGACGGTGCCCTCGCTGAGCAGTTCAACAAGACTACTGGATCCCCGACCTCGGCCCGCGACCTCACCTGGTCCTACGCCGCCTTCATCACCATGGCCGAGCGCCGCGCCGGCCAGTACCCGCCCAGCTGGGTGCCAGAGGCCGCATCAGAGGTTCCCGCCACCTGCGCCGCCTCGACCACGACCGGCGTCTACGTTCCCGCCACCGCCGCCGGCGCGCCCGACGTCACGGGTTCCTGCACCGTGCCCGTCACCTTCCTCGTCAACGCCACCACCTACTACGGCGAAGGCCTCTCTCTCCTGGGCAACATTGCCGAGCTCGGCGCGTGGAACGTCGACAACGGACAGCCCATGTCGGCGTCTGGGTACACCGCCGAGCGCCCGCTCTGGAGCGTCGACGTCGAGCTTCCCGGCGGGTCCAACGTCAGCTACGTCTACGTACGGAAACAGAGCTGCGGCTTTCTCTACGAGGAGAGGAACCGCACGCTCACGGTGCCGGCGTGCAACTCTACGCAAAAGGTGGTCACGGACGATGCGTGGGTTGGAAAGACGAATGGCTGCTAAAAAAAAAAAGTACAAGTGCTATTCGCTAGCACGTTTGAATTCATTACATCGTAATAAAGATGGTTTAAGGTCCAGGTAGAAAGACCCCAGATACTTGATAGACCCCTAATTTCCAAACATGTTGTTACCGTCCGGGTTGCCCATCATGCCGGGTCCGCCGCCAACCATGCCGTTCCCGCCCATGGGAAACCCACCGAAACCGCCTCCAAAGGCCCCGTACGTGTCCATGTCGTATCCTTGCATCAGGTAGCTCCAGTCCATGTCGATGACGTCGGCCTCGGACGGAGGCGGGTTCATCACTGGCGTGCCCGCCGTCACGGACGGCGGTGTCATCATCATGTTTTGCGGAATCTGCTGCATCGGGAGCTGCGACGCGGTGTTGTTCACCGGCGCTGCCCTACCCACGCCACCCGCCTGCTGCGAAACGCCGCCGCCCGGTGGAACACCGACGCCGGGACCGCCCATGCCCATCTCCGGCCCGGGCCGGCGTCCACCCCCACCCCCACCCCCGTGCTGCTTCTTCCCCATCTTCTCCGCCCGCTGCCGAAGTCTCGTGATCCACATGGGCTCCTGCACCGGCTTCTTCCCAATCTGCTCCTGCCCAGCCGCGTGCGCGTCCCACGCTTTGATGAACAGGTTGCCAAACGCAATGTGCATGGGACTGTGCAGCGTGCTCATCAGACCCCTCCGCTCGTGGTTCTCGGCGATGGCGTCCCACGCGCGCTCGACCATGGTGCCCGTCAACCTGTGCCGCAGCTCCGTCACCAAGAACATGTACGCGGGGAACGGGAAGTGGAGGTACGTGTACCACTTGTACCCCTGCAGGCTGTCGGCGGCCTGGACGACGTTGTCGTACTCAATCATCTGGACGGCCTCGAGGAAGAGCGTGTCGCGCTCGTGCTCCGCCAGCGTCGTCGCCTCGCCGTTGCCCATGCGCACGAGGAACGAGATGACGCGCATCTTGCAGAGCGATTGTCGCGTCATGGTAAGGGTGAAGAAGTGTAGTGGGATCTTGGGGTCGCACCACTTAAGGTACGTGCCTTCAATGTGCGCGAAGAAGCCGTCGAGGGTGTAGACTTGGTCCTGGCCGGCCATGCGCACCGTTGAGATGGGGCGCGGCGGGGCTTGGGGGCCGGTACTGGTGCCGGTGCCTCCGCCGCCGCCGGCGTCCTTGTCCTTGTCGCTGTGGCGTTGACCGTCGCGCAAGGTGTCGCTGCTGATGGCCATGGCCAGCTCTGTCCGGATGAGGACGAAGAGCATCTCCGTCACGCCCTGATGCGGGGTCGGTGCGTCCTTGCCGTTGACGTGGAGGTCTGTGTCGTTGATGTTGAGGGGCAGCTTGCAGTCGGCGGCGGTAGACAGGGCCGTCACGGTCGACCCCGTCATCTCTCCTATCCGGCGGTCGTAGCCTACAATGGTCCACCACAGCCGCCGGCGTTGCTCGACTTCGTACGGCGACAGGCCGAATGCGGCAGCGTCGCGGTGGAGGCCCATCCGTTGGGCTATCCTCACGGCGATACCAACGAGACAGAATATTTGCCGCGGGTCGACAAACATGCGAACGGCAATCTAGCTTGTCAGCGTGCTTCCTCGAATGTTGTGTGATGACTTACCAAGTAGAGCATGTAAGCCTGGAGGACCATCGTATCACTGGTCCGCATGAAGCCTGCGTTGACCAAGGCTTGCTGAAGTGCGGTGTGGAACCTTGACAGGACGGTAGGCTTTGGCTCGTTGAACATCTTTGCCACGTCGACGTCTTCCATGGAGGTGACTGCCATGAGGTAAATAGCAAACATGAGCGTCTCGACGCTCTTTGGGATCTTTTCGAGGTTGGCGCTGGCCTCGATGATAAGGCCCTGTACCGTTGGCACATGCGTTATTTTGAGTAAGGGGTTGACGTTGTTAATGTAGATTTGCCACAGTTGAAAGATTTGGATAGGTGATGGGTGGAGATGCGTCACGGAGGCGTTTCGACTTCCCACGATGAATGGAAAGCCGTCCTGGTTATCGTACATCTTGTCAAAGGCGTGATGGATGGTTGAGCCGTCAACCTCGTCTTCTGACGAGTCTCGCAACAGCTCCTCGCTAGCTCGAAACTGAATCCAAGTTAGATGTGCGGATGGCAAAGCAAGGTAAGAAAACACACCTCTTTGTGAAAGGGAAACCATTTGCTAAATGGCCTAGTTGGGATTGAGTTAGCTGACGATCAAGTGTAAGGGAGTGGGCCTGCGCACTTATCGGACTGTGATCTCCGACTCCCTGCCACGGAAGGGGATGTGCTCCCCTCGGGCGATGTCTTTAGCCCCTCAAAGTCGTTTGCGAGGTCGGCATCCTCGTCGAGCATGTGGTCATCGTCAAGGTGTGTCGAGTTCCTATCGCCGGCCTTGAGCTCGGCGGCGATGGGGTCGAACTTGACGCCATTCTCCGCCAAGAGGGATTCGTACTTTTTGAGGCGGTCGACGAGATCGCGTTCCTGAAGACGCTTCTTGCGCCTTCTGGGCGGCTGTGGTGGTATTACTCGACACTCTACCCTGGCCTTGACGCAGTTGGCACACGGCTTGTTCTTGTCGCAGCGGACTTTTCGTTGCTGGCACAGCACACACGAGGTCCCCCTGGTAAGCTTCATCGCTGCCATGGGGTCGGGTTCGGGTGCGGGTGGAGGAACTGCCCTCGGCGGGGGTGGGAGCTGGGCTTCTCCCGACGACATGGTTCAGTATTATGTGGATGCCTCTCTCTTGAGATGCAACGACGACGCGACAGTCAGCCACCTTGCAGACGTGGTTCGTCGGCTAGCTTGTTCCCAACTCGGATCCGAGGGGTGACGTTTGCAGGCGAAACGTTGACGGGATGCAGCATGTGAGTCTAAAGAGTGATATCCAATGAAGAAGCACTTCCAGATGCTGCCGCCAAACTTCTTGCCAGGATCGGAGGAGGAAGCTGTATTATTGACCGAGACGCTATCGACGTGATGGTGTACAAGACAGTCCCGGGATAGGTTGAAGTGCCGTATCCTGTATGCGGGCAGTGTAGATGGCCAGGAACGAGCAGGCAAGAGCTTAGAGACGGACGATCCGGATCACAATTCGTACAAAACAATCGAGGTGGTATGACAGAGAGTATGCAAAAGTCACATACGGGGACGTCTAGCCTATGAGACGAACAACATGACTGTCAACTTGGTCAGTCCGGTGCTAAGAATTGAGGCTCTTTGCTTAACTTGGGCCTCTCGTGCCTTCTCGTGTTGAGACTACAAAGGAAACTGAATGGTTGTAAGATGAACATCAGAGGAAGCGGGGACTGCGGTCAGCTACGTTACCCGCCCGGGACCGAAGGGGGACCCATCGGTGCTGGCCTCCCCGTGGCCCGCGCCTGCAAGAGGTCGAAAATGGCCCAAGCTCCTTCAGCTGAAGTGCGTAGTAGAGACCCTTAGGTAAGCCGGAGATTGCTGTGAGATACCCGAGCACCCGGCGCTATGTCGGAAGAGGGCAAGCCCCACCCTTTGCCCGGACACAACATCGACCTCCGGTGCCCGAGCAACTGCAACGCCATGTCCGTACACCACCAAGAGACAAGGGCGAGAACTGGGCAAAGCATCCTTCTCTGGACATCCCCATCGGCCTTGACAAGTCGGCTTCTGGATCTCGTCATGACTTTCTTCTTGTGAGACATTCCTATGCGGGCTATGATGGCCTTGCGTGGCTTCGCGTCGCGCCCTCTGCCTGTCACACTATGCTGCCGGCCACCGCGTCCAAGATAAGCAGGCAGGGCAGAATGGCGGCGATGGCCAGGCTCGCCATATATAGCGATCCTCGCCTCTTAGTTCCATGACCCCGTCCTAGTGTCTCTTCCGCCAGACGAGCTCGTGGTCCGAACGTGATCTGTAACTTGAGATCTGACCGTGCGCTCGAGAGTCCGGACGAACCTCTAGCTCCCTCCCCGTTCCATTAATCAACATTTTCCCGCTGCCAAGCCCCAAAAGATTTGCGCGTGCTGCATTCTTTGTTTACATTTCGTGGCTTCACTCGAAATCTTCCAGCTGCCCAAATCCCCACGACAGCTTCAACATGGCGGACGCAGGTGCGAAGCCCGTCGAGGGCGATACTGCCTCAGAGAAGACCCGTGAGTTGGAGACGTCCAACAGCTCCACGCGGACCTTGACTCCGAGAGAAAGCGACGAGCGGCAGCAGAAGAAGTCGTCCGAGGAGAAGCCCATCGAACCCGAAATTGAGAGCGAGAGACCAACAGAAAAGGCAACAGTTCAGTCCTCGGCGATATCAGCAAACGAGAGCCATAACGATGTGGCCAAGCAGCCAGACGTCGACGACGACGTCGATGAAAAGGCCGATATCGAAGGGGGACCATCCACGGGGCCCCCGCCCGTTTTCGATGAAGCCGAGGAAAACTTCAAGCCGAAAACCATTACCTTTTGGCTCGTCATTTTGTCCAACTTTGTAGCAATGTTTCTCGTTGCTCTGGACCGCACAATCATTGCCACGGCCATCCCACGCATCACTGATGAGTTTCAAAGTCTTGGCGACATTGGCTGGTACGGTTCAGCGTACATGCTCACGACTGCGGCCTCGCAATTGGTGTTTGGTAGAATCTACAAGTTTTACAGCCTGAGGGGGTGAGTCTCGATGGTCACTGACTCTGTAAGCATGCTAACACAACGGTAGAGCATTCCTTGGAAGCATCCTCATCTTTGAGATTGGTTCGCTAATCTGCGGTGTGGCGCCGAGCTCGTCGGTGCTCATTGCGGGCAGAGCCATTGCCGGTGTTGGTTCGGCTGGCATCTTTACGGGAGCGATGATGGTCATGATTCCCATGATCCCGCTGCACAAGAGACCCATGTTCCAAGGCATCTTTGGCATGGTGTTCGGTCTGGCTTCTGTCATTGGACCCTTGGTTGGCGGTGGCTTCACGAGCAACGTCACATGGAGGTATGTGCTTCAGAAGCCTATGGGCTGTGGCGCAACTAACGAGACGCAGATGGTGCTTCTACATTAACCTCCCTATTGGAGGCGTGGCGTTCGTCTTTTTGTTCTTCATGCTCAAGGCTCCCAGGCGGCAGCCTCAAGAGCCGGCTACGCTGTTCCAACACTTTAAGCGTCTCGACCCCTTGGGAACGTTCTTCTTCGTCCCCTCCGTGGTATCCCTCCTTCTGGCGCTCGAGTGGGGCGGATCAGAGTACGCGTGGAACGACGGCCGCATCATCGCCTTGTTTGTCGTTTTCGGCGTTGGCTTCATGGCCTTCGCTGCCGTGCAGGTCTTTATGCCCAAGACCGCCACTGTGCCTGTCAGGATCATCAAGCAAAGAACCATGCTGGCGGGTGCCTTCTTCATGCTGTTCTTGGCCGGCTCGATGATGCTGGCCGTGTACTACCTGCCCATCTGGTGTAAGTAATGCGATCAACATTAATGAATACGTGCTAACAACCTCCAGTCCAAGCTGTGCAGGGAGCCAACCCGGTCAACTCGGGAATCTACACCATCCCTCTCGTCCTCAGCATCGTGGTATCCTCCATCATCTCCGGTGGCGCGACGCAAAAGATTGGATACTACGTCCCGTCCATGATCCTCTGCCCCTGCATCATGTCCGTGGGCCTGGGCCTGATGAGCACTTTCCAACCAGGCATCAGCTCCGGCCACTGGATCGGCTACCAGTTCCTGACCGGATTCGGCCTGGGCTTCGGCATGCAGACCGTTGGGCTCGCGGTACAGGCGGTTCTCCCCAAAGAGGACGTGTCGACCGGCGTCTCCATCAGCTTCTTTGCCCAGCAATTGGGAGCCGCAGTCTTCGTCTCCGTTGGGCAGTCCATCCTCAGCAACCTGCTCGTGTCGGAGCTCTCGGGCATCCCGGGGCTGTCTGCGCAAGCCATCGTCAACACTGGCGCCACCAACCTGCACACTGTTGTGCCGGCGCAGTTCTTGGACGTGGTTGTCCGAGCGTACAACTACGCCTGCACGCGCATCTTTTTGGCCGGCATGGGGCTGTCTCTCGCGACGCTCATCTGCGCCTTGTTTATGGAGTGGAAGAACATCAAGAAGAACAAGAAGCAGCAGCGGGCCAAGCAGCGTGTCAGCCAGCTGAGGCCAGGAGACATGGGCGCGTAGATGAGGGTAAAGTAATGATAACGATTAGAGTATGGACATAAATTCAATATATACAGATCAGGGTAGGTAATAATAAGTTATTATGCCATCGCGCGGCCCTATCTACACTACAATTGGACAGTCTCACTTTGAGGTAGAACTAAAAAGAGTTCACCCCCCCGGTGGCGAATGGGGGCTACATCTCTTGGTGCACATGCTGGGATTTTGTCGACTCGAACTCGGGACCTCTGAGCCTTCACCGATTAGGCTGTTCGTGGACTTCAACCACTCCACCACTCAGCCAGTTTTGACCTGACCCCCAAAGGGGCGCTTGCTGGCTGGTGACAGGAATGGACCTGAAGGGGTATATGAGGGCTGTCAGTCGTGGTGTATTCGAGATGCTGGGTGAATATACGTTGGATGATTCACGAACTGTAGCTGACTTGCTGTTGAGTAACGCTGAATTGCGGGGTGGGTAGTAACTAAGTAATATTCTAGGCCATAACGGGAATAGCTTTACAGGGCATGCTATATACACCTGTTTAGGGATCCTATATATTAGCGTAGTATTTATAAAGACGGACTTTACTTAAATCGGAATAAATTCTATAAGGTAAATATATTTTTAATTAGTAGCGAATTACTTATTAAAAGTAGTACTTAATACTTTTATTATTTTACTTAATTACGAGCTATAGTTAACGAGGTATCGAATATACTAGCTATTTTAACTACTTTTTAAGTACTACTTCTTATGTTATTTAAATAGTAGCTCGTAATTACTCGGGCTTAAGTAATTATAAATCGTAGTACGATTTTACTTAATTTTTTATTTAAAACTATATATTTTTTATTAAGTTAAGGTTAGGATTATATACTAATTAGTATAGTATTAATATTCTAAGTATTTTTAAAATAAAACGGGTCTATTTAGCTTTATAGGCTAGGGTATTATTATACTAAAATAGGCTTAAATAATACTCTTAGAAAAAAGTAATAATTATTAATAATATTTAAAAAAGGTACTTCGTAATATTAATTCCTCTCTATTCTTTTTTTTAAATAAAACCTAGGCCCTTAATTCTATTAATAAAAGCCCTTTAAAATATTTAATTATATAGTTTTACTTATATAAGGATAAAAGAGGCTAGGTCCTTTATATTATATATTATTATTTATTATTTTTATATAGGGTCCGTAATTACCTAAGTCTTATTTAAAAAAAATTATATTTTCTTAATCCTTGAGCTACGACCGTAGTTAGAGGTATATTTAAATAAAATTAACTTATTATTATTTATTAACCTTAGTTTAATAGATTTAGTATAGTTAAATAGCCCGGTAGTAGCTTAAAGATTATAAAGTAGTTATAATAGTATATTACTTATAAATTAAGAAATTGGGAGGTAGAAATAGTAATAAGTCTAGTTATAGGATCCTTTTATATAAATCGTTAAATAGGAGCTATTTTTATAAATAGGCTTTTTATAATATACGAATTATTAGTTTATAATACTTATTTTTTTATAATATAAGTAGCTAGGACTCTATATAAGTTATTTAAACTTAGTAATATATATATAGTATAGTTTTTATAATTTACTTATATATCTAATTAAAGTACTTATAAAAGGCGCGGATCTCGATTTTTTAATTTTTTATAAGCTTTTTTATACGTAATTTTATAAGTATAAAGGGTAAAATAATATTATTTATAACTAGTTTATAGGTAGTAGTAGTTATTAAAAATATAATTAGTAAAATAGAAGTAGGTAGCGAAAGTAATATAATTAATAAAGTAGAAGTAAGTATAATTAATAAAGTAAAAATAGGTATAATTAACGAAGTAAAAGTAGGTAAAAATAGTATAATTAGGCCCGTAGTTAAGGCCGTAGTTAAGGTTATAATTATAAAATCTATAATAGTTTAATAAGCGAGAAAGTATAAAATATCGGCGTTAAGTAGGGATATTAGCTTTTATTTTTAAAGTATTATTTCTAAGTTTAGTTATAAAAAATGGGCGAAGAAAATAGAATCGGTACCTCGTGTGGGTAGATGGGGTATGTAACTTAACTACCCTGTTAATTCACTGCGCTAACATATGGGATCCCTGAACAGGTGTATAGATTCTTGTCTTCGTCCTAACTACCCGGATTCAAACACGAACACACCTCCTGATCTGGTCGCAGTTCTTCATCTTTCATTTATCGAGTCCGTTGCTAAGTTACCGAACACCGGCCTTCGACGGAGGGTCGGCGAGGTTGGTGGGGCCAGAAATAAAGACGGAAGAAACTCCACGCCAGTAACGACAACGGATAATGACCGAGTCGCGTCAACCTTGAGTTGGATTCGCCCCATTCATCAAATATAATTAGCCTGCGCGTTGCGGTTGACCGCGGGTAGCCTCCTTCGCCCGAAAGTCTACTGTCCAGCCCACAAGCTTTGGTCCCTTATAGTCAACATCAACTTCAACGACGGCTCGGACTGGCATCCTGATCTTGTCTTGGCATCGAGCACGCCGCCAATGCTACTCAACCGGGCATGGACAAGGAGGAGGAGATTCTCGTCATATTACTCCATGATTGATATGACTGATCAGCCCATCGCGCCGTTACGCAACCCATCTCAGCCCTAAATAAACAGACAGAGCCCGGGATTACTAGATCTGCCGGATGCTTCGTCACGAATGGCATCTACATCACAGGAAAGCGGCATTGCCACGCCTACGCTAGAGAAGGCAATCATCACCGCGAAGCGAAAAAGAGCAAGCAAGCCCAAAGTGCGGACCGGCTGTCTGACTTGGTAAGTCTCTCGGAACCGCTGTGACCAACCTTAACTGACTCGGTGGTAGCAAGTAAGACCTCAACTTGTGCTTGGCCTCTCACCGATACTAACTCGACCCCTAGAATCAGACGCATCAAGTGCGGAGAGGAGCGGCCCGCTTGTTCGCGTTGCACGTCAACAGGCCGGGCTTGCGACGGCTACGATAAAGGCCTGCCAGTTCGGCCAAGAGACAGCGATGCTCTTGTTCCCCAGGCTCTACTCATCCGAGTCTTGTCTGAGAGCCAGAACCCTCGATTGCTGCGTCCCCTCGTTGCCGACATTGACGGTACACACACGGAGCGCGTCTACTTCCACCGCTTCCGCCGCATGGCAGAGGCCGGCCTCTCCAACCATGTCACGAATCTCACCAGTTTCTGGAGCCGATTCGCAACCCAGCTAAGCCACTCGGACGACGCCGTGAAGCACGCCATTGTCGCCCTCGGCTCTGCCCATCACATGTATCAGACAGCTCCTCCTCGTGGCGGAGAGGCGCCTCCCCGCGAGCTCGAAATCTTCACTATCCAGCAGTACGGCACGGCCATGTCCAAGCTCTCCAGCTATGCCCACGTTCCGATGAAGGACAGGATCACCGTCACTCTCCTCTGCTGCGTGTCCTTTGTCTGCATCGAGTCCTTGCGGAATAACTGGCGACCAGCGCTGACACATCTTTCGAACGGCCTGCGCATCATTGAGAGTCTTCCCATGAGCAAGCTCAACGAGCTGCGAGACGCTGTGCCCCCTCATGCTAGCGCAGACCCCTCGGAAGACGTCCTGTCAATGGACTACATCCTGAGACTCTTCGCCACCTGGGAGATCTCGTGCGCGCTCTTTGCTGAGAACTTCAAGCCCGTTATCGCCATCAAGCTGTATGAGGGGAGAGAGCTCGACGACACGCTGCTGGACGAGTTCGAGACCATAGCGGATGCTCATCGAGCCATCGTGCAATACACGCGTGACGTGTTTGCCCTGGTCTGGCTGACAAAGGAGCAACAAGGCGACGACGAGTTCTGGGCTCGCCCCGTACCGCACCGCCAGCACGAGATCCTCATGGAACGGGGCAATCACCTGACGGGTCTCTTCCAACGCTTCATGGAAAGGCCCCAAGCCCCCGCGAGCGGTACCGAAGAGCACCACTCCATCTGCCTCGACATGCTCCACTACAAGTGCGCGCGTCTGATATGTCAGACGCTGCATCAGAAGCCGCACCAGAGGCAGCAATCGCCCGACGTTGTCGCCCAGCACGCGGAGCTCGTGTCGTTAGCTGCCCTGCTACACCAAGGGCTGGTTGCCAAGCAGCGCGAATCTGGGGCAATGCCTCGATCGTTTACGCTCGATATCGGGATTATACCGCCTCTCTACTTTATACTCGTTACCTGTCAAGATCCCGTTATCCAGGGGAAAGCCCTTGGGGTGCTGCGAAACTACCCGCAGCGAGAAAATCTCTGGGACGGCAACTTTGTGCGCAATTTGTTGGTCACTGTTGAGAATGTCAGCTACGGACCGGTCCATCCCCTCAAGGATGTACCGCATTCGCTTGCGTTTGGCAAAGGCATCCCGGCGCTCTATGAGAAGCTACAGGAGCTGCGCATCAACGTTGAAGGGGGTAATTAACATGGGTGGTATTTGATTTAGATGAAATGACACAGCATATCCTTGAATTTGCATTGTTCTTTAACACTTTCAATGACTGATTGAGACCCTGGAGCGTGTGTTTGGACTGTTTGTTCTGTGTCGCTATGTCTTGATACATCAGAGACATGGTTTGGGTTGTTGTGAGATCAACTGTCTTTATTTCAGGCTTAATAAACTTGGAAATCCGTTAATACTCATTATTCTCCAACCTATAGACGCCTTTGTAATTGCAAATTGGCCTTTGGCCCCTCTGTTGATTGTATGTTTGACTGAAGTTGAGGTTGTCACCAGATCGGTACGTACCGGAGCTAAATGCGCGGGGCAGAGCTCCCTCGCTCGACCTTCAACTCGGTCGCATCTACAACACCACGACCTCGTTGTGCGAGTACTGTAACCAGCTCCCCATCACCCAATTCGGCACAAGATGGCGACGTACCCTCACGAAGTACCTGCAATTGCCGAAGAAAAGACCGGATTCGACCTAAACCTCCAGCATGGACACCAGGACCTCGTCCAGGCCGTCGCCTTCAACGCCTACGGCGACCGGTGCGCGACAGGGTCCGTAGACGGCAAGATCAAGGTCTTCAACCGGCACAAGGACGGCGTCTGGCACCACTGCGATACATGGGGTGCCCACGGCGGCGAGATCCTCGAGGTATGAACACAGGAGACGCAAGCAAAACGAAATCGCTGACCTCTGCCTCTTCGCCCCAGCTCCAATGGCTCCCCCCGACAGTCTACCCGAACCTCATCGCCTCCCTCGGCATAGAAGGCCGCTTCAAGCTGTGGGCGGAAGACCCATCAGCAGCACCGGGCCGCCGATTCAGCGCCAGCAGCCGCGCGACGACGAGCAAAGCCGCCTACGAAATGCGCTCTCCCAAATACCCCTACCGCTCCTTTTCCATGAAACACAACGAAGAGACGCGGCACACGTACCTCGCCCTGCTCTCCACTGAGGGCCGTCTGGTGGTCTACGAGAATGAACAGCCCGAAAACATGTCGGAATACACACAAATCGACGAGCTGAGCATCTGCCCCAAGCCGAGCCGCGGCGAGGAGATTAGCTTCAAGGTCCGCTTCGACCCGAACCTGGACCCGTGCTACAACGCCCTGCGGGCGGGTGTGGCGAGCGACTCCTTGGGGCTGGTCGTGGCAGGCATGTCGTCGGTCAAGATCTACCGCTCGAGGGACGTGATTGCGACTTCGTATGGCGTGGCGCAGACACAACGAGAGTTCTACCTTGCCGTCGAGGTGGGTGTCCACCGCGGCCTCGTGCGCGACGTGGCGTGGGCGACGGGCAACATTCGAGGGTACGACACCATCGCGACGGCGTGCCAGGACGGCTGCGTGCGCGTGTTCCGCATCGACACGCCGCACTCGGCCGACGACGGCAAGACGTGGGCCACGACGGAGCTCACCAAGCACGAAAATCACTATGCGCAAGCAGCGGCAAAGGCGGGAGGGCAGACGAACGATAAGCAACAGCAACAGCAGCATCAATCGGGACTCAGCGCAAGCCTGGCAAAGTCTGGCTCGCATGCGGAACGGCATTTTTCGGGGCAGCCGGGCCAAGTGAAGCACGTCTTTAAGGAAGTCGCCAAGCTCGACAGCCACCGCACGCCCGTCTGGCGCGTCGGGTTTGACGATGACGGACAGATCCTGGCCAGTACTGGTGATGATGGCAAGCTTGTGTGCTACCGGCAGACCCCGAGCGGCACATGGGCCAAGAGTTCCGAGTTGGCCATGGTGAAGACGAGAATGGCAACGGTTTGAGCGTATGATGATGTTAATTGGGCTGGCAGGTAGATGAGTCCTGGAGAATCCGGCACCGTATGTCACCAAGGCTGAGTACTTTGAGTATTGTGCCGTAAGTCACCGGCCTCGTAATCACTGTGAAGCGAGGTCCTCCCAATAGCCATCAGAGGCTTGGTGGTATACGAAGAAAACAAGGCGCAACTAGACACAAGCGACGGGCACGTATCAAGGAAATGATTTTGAAGTTAGATACCCTACTGAGAGGCTTCACAGCCTGCGCCGTCTAATGCAAATGACAGCCAAGCGCCCTTGATTACACATACTCTGTCTCTCTCTCTCTCTTACTTGCTTTTTAGTCTCCCGTTTTCCGTGTTCCGAACATTTACTTTCTGCTGCGCTTCTGTCCGCCACCACCGCCTCCATCGTCGGCCGCCTGGCGCTTCCGCCCGTTCTTGCGCCAAAACTCCTTGCTCTCCTTCTTCTCACGCGCCTCCTTCTTCTCGTCCGAGTCGGCAATCTTTTTGCGGTACTCTGCGCGCTTCTCCTCCTTCTTGGCGGCGCGCTTGGCGACCTTGTCGTTGCGGATCGTCGACAGCTGCTGCAGCAGGTTGCGTGCCGTCTTCTCCTCCTTGTTGAGCACCACGGCGCGCTTCTGCATGTACGTCTCCTTCTTCTGCTTGCGCTGCTGCACGATTTGCGACTTGAAGGGCAGCTCGGCGGCCAGGGCGCGCGGGACTCTGAGGGGGTTGAAGTGCCGCGTCTGGCGCTCGATCTTGCGGTACTGGCTGTTCTTCTCGAGGGGCGTGTCGATGCCTTCGTCGCGGCGGACTTGGCCGGTAAGACGCATCGCCTGCCACCCGACGAGGTTGGTGACTGGGTTGTAGAAACGGTGGGGCTTGATCGGGTACCAGGCGCGGAGGAAGACGATGTCGCTGTAGAGGATCTTGTCCTCGAACGTGGCGCGGAAGTGGCCTTCGGGCTTGGAGAGGGCGCGCTTGATCTGACCGCGGACGCCCGAGACGGTCTTGATGGCGGCGCCCTCGAACTTGGCGATTTCGAGCGCCGTGTTGAACATGCCTTTGATGAAGGCCGTGTTCTTGTGGATCTTGTCGGCGGTACCCGTGAGCTTGAGCTTCTTGACAATCTCGGTCGACTCGTCGACGCTGAGGACGGTGCCGGTCGCCGCGATGCGGAAGCCCGGGTTCTCGGGCGAGAAGGAGTTGAAGCAGACGAAACCCGTGCTGGGCGCGATGAGCGGGCCGTAGACGGTCGCGAAGCAGTGCGTGTGCTCGGGTGTGTACTTGAGCATGCGGTTCCTCGTCCGCGAGTCCGAGGTGCTGTAGATGGGCATGGTCTGGAAGCGACGCCAGCCAAGGGAGAAGATCAAGGGGTCGTTGGACTTGAGAATCTTCTTGTGCCAGCGGTGCTTCTTAATGCGCACCTGGACGAAGCCGAAGCGGTCCTCGGTCGGGGACAGGCCGCCGATGATGATGGGGTTGCGCGGGTTGAACTTTTCGACAAACTCGGCCGGGACGCCCTCGAGCACAATCTTTGCGTACTTGCCGGCGCGGTAGCCCTCGACGGCCGCCCGCTGCCGCTCGTCCAGCGTCTCGAACTCGGCCTTGTTGATGTCGAGCTGCTTCTGGATGACGGCCTTTTGCGCCTCGTACCAGTCGTCCTCGCCGAACTCCTGGTCGCCTGCCGCGCCTTCCCGCCTGGCGTTGGCTTTGTCGTTCATGAAACCCTCGCGGTCTTCCTCTTCGAAGCGTAGCTTGAGCTCCTCCTTGCGCTTCGCGTTCTTTTCGCGCTCCGTGTCGAACGCTTCTTCCTCTGTGGGTTCCTCCGCGTCCCCTCCGTGCTGCTCGCCCGTCTCGAGGTCCTCAAAGACACCGTCACCTTCATCGTCCTCGTCCTCCTCATCATCGTCGATGCCGTCAAACTCGTCATCGTCATCCCCGTCGTCGTCACGCATGCCCGCCGTGGTGAAGCGCTTCCGCAGAGCCTCGACGGCCGCCGCCTGCGACCACTTCGCTGCCAGATCTTGGTAGTCGTACACGGGTATCGATCGGTCCTCGACCTTGTCCTCCTTGTCCTGCTTGGACTTTTGGAAAAAGTCGTCGTCCTCGTCCGCTTCGATGTCTTCTTCTTCCGGATCCTCGCCCCGCCACTTTTGCAGCGCTTCGTCGGGCGACAGCTTCTCGTCGTACATGAACCTGGCCAGGTCCGGTGTGTGGTACGAGCGTCGCTTGCCGTGGAGCTTCTTTGCGCGCTCTGCCATGTTCTCCTTCCACTTCATGGCCGCCGCCTCCTCGTCTGAGTCAAAGTCCTCGTCGTCCATGTCCTCTTCCGAGTCCTCATCTTCGTCTTCGAGTCCCGATATTGAGCCGAGGTCCGAGTCGCTGTCGGCAAAGGCAATGTCGTCCTCTTGGGCGTCCTTGTCGGCGGTTCTCCGGAACATCTTGCCCAGCTTGCCCTCGTTGAACTCCTCTTCCACGTCGGACTCGCCCTCGTCTTCCCCGCTAACGAACCCCTCGTCGTCGTCCATCTCGGCGTCGGATTCCTCGTCGCGGTCTGCGAAGCGTGCGTGGCGCTGCGTCTTTCTGCCCGTGTCCTCCTCCTCGGCCACCTGCTTCAGCTGCTCGCCTCCCCGGAAGAGCTGCACGCCCTCCTCGGTCTGGCCCAGCAGCTTCCGCTCGCCCTGGAGTCCCACGATGAGCTCCTCGCCCTCGCCGCGCTCGCCGTCCTCGGCGTCCTTGTCGAGCGTGAAACCCTTTTCCCTCGTGATCCAGATGGCGTCGCCGTCAATCTTGAGACCGCTGCGGTCGGACATGGGGGCGTAGAGCTTCTTCTCCTTCTCATCCAGGCGTCGTCGTGTCGTCTTGCCGGTGACCTTGGCGAGGGCCTGTTCCATGGCGGGTGTCGGGCACGGGTCGGGCATGACCTCGAGGTTCGCCACGGTAAAGTCGCCCAGTCCCGGAACGTGAACTCTTTGCCCCTGCTGCGTCATGTTGGTGCCGCGCAGGTATCCCGACAACACGATCGACCGGTCGCACATGGGGTCCTCCTCAATCTTTGTGGGATGCGTGATGTCTCGGTAGCTGTCGATGATGGTGTACGGGTGGGAGTTTCTCCAGATTAGGGGGCGCGGGTTCTTCATAACGGACAGGAAACGGGAGAGGTTGTGGATTTCGCGGTCGGGGTAACGTCCATTCATGACACCAGAGAGGTAGAACAGGTGAGCGCCGGCGTACAGCTCGCTCCACAGCCTCTTCTTGAGTCGCTTCTTGGCGTCCCTCAGCGCCTGGGGTTTCCGGAACAGGTCAAGATGCGTGAGGATGCCAAAGACGTTGCCGGGCATACCGGTGGCGGCGAGGATGTTGAGGAACTCCATCGTCTCCATCTCGAATCCGTAGTTGCCGTCAATCATGAGAAGGACAATGTCGGCGATCTTGGCCATGTCGACCATGGCCTCGAGCTCATTGGGGCACTCGACAAAGGTCAACCGCTGCTTCTTGGAGGTGACGACGGTGATGGGGCCTTGGGGGTCGGACACGGTCTCCTTTGCGTATCGTCGGATCAGGGACTTGAGGAGGGTCGTCTTGCCGACACCGGGGGGTCCCACGATGGTGACCAGCCTCGGTGGCGGCTCGTCGGGGAGGCGGTCGACTTGCGGGACATGGAAGCGTCGTTCTTTGATCTGTAAAGGTACAAGTCAGTTGCTGGTATGCTATGTGAGCAAGAGGAAGGGCCGCACATCTGAAGATCTTGCGGCCGACCTGGCAAGCTTTCCGGGGTTAGAAAAGGCAAAGGCCTTTGGGTTCTTCTCTGCGCGCTCGTCAGTATTCGAATTGGCGGGTGGTCATAAGTACAGAAGACTCACCCCCGGTGTTTTGCTTCCCCTTCTTGTCCTTCGCCTTGCGGTGAGGCTTGTGTACTTGGTCCTCCATGACGGCGTTGCCCAAAGATGTTGGGAGGTCCTGCAGCTACACGACGAAAGACGGGCCTTGGGGTTTTTTTTTCTTTCGTCGCAGCGCTTCGCGACTCGACTGCTATCGATCAAAAATTTGTTGCGGGTCTGACTTATCTAATCTGTCTATCGATAAGATAGTATGCGCCCCCACTTCCTCGTGTTACCCCTCTGTGCCCCTCCCTCGGAGATCGTCGTTGAGCCGACCCCACGATATGGGATCACAGTTTGCGGCATGGTCTTTACACGATGATGTCTTTACGATTCCGGTTCTTCAATGTTTTATTGTATCTAGGTGTTTTGTGGAATGTCATGGACCACGTTGGATGAGGAGGTGGTGGTATACGACACGAAGTTGGCAAGGACTCATGCATACCGGTACCTTGAGTTACGAACAGAGGTACATCGAAAAGGTAGAGCAACGGAGGCAGAGGGTTAGGTCAGCAATGACGGCATGGCGATGACGACCCGGTGGTGGGAGATGGTGAGAGATGGCCGGGGACGCATTGATTGGTTTCTGGGCCAAGTCACAAGACAATCCAAGGCTCCGCAATCCTCTGCGCGCACCGGCAGGATGATGCGTGAAGAAACGAGATGCATGAGGCGCCAGATCTGGTCAGTCTTTTCGCGTCTTATCTCGGCTGTGCACGTCGGTCGTGTTGTGGATGCGCTCTATGCGCCATAGATGCCTCTGAGGGATAACTTGTTGGTTGTCTGGCAGGCAGATGGAGGTGACCATCTCGGCTCAAGAGGCGCGCAAAGGTGGGATGACGTATTGCGTGTGCATAAGGGGAGCAATTCCTGAACAGTAGGAAGCAAGCAGATGCTGGTGCCATCCAATGCTTTACGTACCACACAGGCGTCCACACCCACGCGGTCCAGGGCAGCAGATAGGTAGTTGCTGTGGTTGCATGGACCTTTCCCTCCACTCGCTGGGCCACCCACGAACCTTTTCCGCGTCACTGTTAGTTGCCGGCTGTACGCAGTAGGCAGCCCACCTCGAGTTCCCACACCCATCCCGTCACTGTCACTGGTGTGTACCGTCTAGAAGGTAGCACATCCCTTAGCAAACCGGGCAGGCATGAGTCCTGCCGGCTTGGTTATAAAGAGACTCCGCCGGCCTATGTCCAACCTGGGAGCTTGTCAACTTCAACCTCGCTCTTGCACAACCACAGACTACAACTCCCACCATACAAACCCAACCACATCCATCAGAATGCCTACCTACATTGTGAATACAGCTCCTTTACACTGAATACCACCGTCACCGTCCAGCAAGCTAACCTCTCCCAGGTCACCTGCAAGGAGGATGCCTCCGCCGACCAGGTCGCGGCGTAAGTCTTCTCTTCCACGACGATACAGATCTAAGAACTAACAGCAGACCAGTGCCAAGAAGCACGCCACCGACCAGGGAGGAAAGATTGGCCACGAGTACAGCCTGATCAAGGGTTTCTCGTACGCTCTCCCCCATGTCCCTCAGCAGTACAGATGACTTACCAACTACAGCGTCGAGTTCCCCGAGGACCAGATCTCAACTCTGGAGAGCCACGAGCACGTCAAGCACGTCGAGAAGGACCAGGAGGTCAAGACGCAATAGAGGGATGTATCGCGAGCGAGGGGCTGGCAAGCTGTACTTGATCCACTACATACCTTAGACTCACGAGATTCTTCATGGTTTACGCTTCACTTCCTTTACTAGTTTTATTGTTTGTGACGCTTGGCTCGTAGCAACTTGCCTCGTCAGGGCAGCTAGGAAAACATGTTCTCTTTTGCCATAAAGGTCCTCATCCATACAAACAAGGTACCTTCCGTAACAGCATCAAGCGCTTGGAATCGGCCCCCGCCGACAGAGGTCCAAGTGTCTCACCACCCCCGGCGCGGGGCTCATGGAGAGCCCGGACCACCTCACCCAGGGGCCGTCGGTAGCCACTGGGAACCCCACAAAAAGGACAGTGCACAAACCACGCGCTAAGGTCCCAAAGCGTATGATCTCATGCTCTTTCCGCTGCTGCTGCTGCTGCTGCTACTGCCTGTTGCACCAGAAACCTCCTCCCCCAACGGATTTCCCCTTGACCGTATCACTCCTCTTTGCAACATCGACAATGCCGCCATGATACCCATAGCGAGACCATTGAGGCCCAAGACGCCCCAGAGGATACTCGCACAACTCCATACTCCTTCAAACACTCGTCTGCTCTCTTCCTCTCGGCACGGTCACCGTCACAGTCACCGCCATGGCTCCTCTCACCACCTGTCCCGCGTCGACGACCACGAGATTGTCCAGCTCGCCAACAAGACGCAGCATCCCTTGAGCCTCACCGACCTGGTCAAGTACTTACACTCTTTGAATCTCGAATGTCAATCCAAGCACTAACATCGAAAGACACGGCCGCCCTCCTCTGAGCGAAAAGTCCTTGCTATCCTCGGCCAACTTCACCCTCTCACTCCTCCCGATCCGCCTCGCCCACCGCATCCAGGCCCTCCGCAACCTACCCTATATTGTCGTCTCCAACCCCAACATCAGCCGCATCTATAACAACTACGTTCACTCCCTCTCCACCCTCCTCCCCTGGTGGACAAAGGGCGGCGATAGCGCTGTCCGCACCCTCGACGACGAGATACGCTTCACAGAGGTCCTCGCCGAGCTCGTGGCAACCCACACCGACACAATCCCCATCCTCGCCCGTGGCTTCCTCGAGTGCCGCCGCTACATCTCTCCGCAAGAAGTTACCCGCTTCCTCGACGAGCACCTCCGCGCCCGCATCGGCACTCGCCTCGTCGCCGAGCAGCACATTGCCCTGCACTACAGCTCCCAGCCTCACTTTGACCCCCAGGCTAGCCCGACCCCGTGCCCGGAGCAGCCCAGCTACATTGGCGTCATCGACACGGCCCTCAAGCCGGCCCACATCATTGAGTCCTGTGCCGGCTTCGTGGCGGATATTTGCGAGCTGCGGTACGGCGTACGGCCGCAGCTCGTCATCGACGGCGAGCCCGACACCACGTTTGCGTTTATACCGATGCACCTCGAATACATCGTCACCGAGCTCCTCAAGAATGCCTTCCGAGCCACCGTGGAATCCAGGGATAACAAGGAGCCCATCGTCGTCACCATCGCCCCGGAGCCGCCCCGACCAAACCAGCACCTCAAGATTGAAGTGCCCAAGGAGACGCGCGGCGAGTTCAGGAGCGACGCCATCAAGCCGCTCGAGGATAATGTCCCCGGCGTGACGATTCGCATCCGCGACCGCGGCGGCGGCATCTCCCCCGAGGTGCTACCCAACATCTGGTCCTACTCCTTCACTACCTTTTCCGATGACGACGAGTTTCCCGGGTCCGATGATGGTGGCCTAAATGTGATTTCTAGCGCGAGCGCTGGTGGGAGCTCGATTGCGGGTCTCGGGTACGGTCTGCCGCTGAGTCGGGCGTACGCCGAGTACTTTGGCGGTGGGATTGCTGTGCAGAGCTTGTACGGCTGGGGCACCGATGTCTACCTGCGGCTCAACGGCGTTGGCAAGATTCAAGAGCGGAGAACATGAGTAGACAGGAGTGAAAATAAAATCCAGTCCACACGATTCATAATGAAGGTCCATTGTCTCATAAAGATTAATTTGAACTACTAGGAGATGTATTATCCGGTGGAAGCCATCCGCGAATGTGGTGCCAAAGAACTACGATATGCCCCCAAATAAAGAGAAAGAAACATTGTAAACAAGATTTGTATCCAAGACATGCCCCTAGATTCGCAACGCCCCCAGTTTTTGTTTTAAAATGCCCTCATGATACGACAGAGATGAAAGCTGGCCCGTGTTATGTACGATTTGCCGTTAAGATGCCGATACACGTACACAGTCTACATGTTGGCCAGCTCGTTGTCAATCTGTCTGTCCATAAACGTCCTCCTCTCGCCGACGAGTCCCGTCTGCAGCCTCTGCTCGACGAGCGCGCGGACCTGCTTCTTTGTCACCGTGTCGAGGTCGACCTCGCGCAGAACGCCCTGGATGGCGTCAATGATCATGCCGTCGTCGGGTCCTTGCATGTTGCCGCGCTGGAAGTCGAAGGACGACGTCGATTGCGCGGCGCCGGCCTGCTGGCGGTTGATGCCGAGGGCCGACTGCGAGCGGTTGTTGCCGACGCCAAGACCGGGGGAGACGCTGGCCTGGCCGCGGAGGTTGGAGACGCTCGGGCGGCTGCTGGGGAAGTCCTGGTAGGGCGTCTGGCCGCGGTGGATGTCGTGGGCGCCGAGCGAGACCATGGACTGGCGGTTGGCCATGTGCTGGTCCTGGTGGTAGGGGCTCGTGGCGCCCGAGGCGCGGGCCATGCCGCCAAAGGGCGCGGGCGACTGAGGCGGGACGTAGTGGTTGTTGCGGTTCATGCCCGTGAGGACGGAGCCCTGGCGGACGGACGAGTAGACGGAGCGGATCTCGTCCATCTCGTACTGGTCGTCGTAGCCCATGTCGGCCTTCTCCATGTAGCCGCCGCGGCGGCCGGGGAGGTTGTTCATCATGGCGTAGTCGTCCCAGCGCTGGAGCGGGATGCTGCGGGGGTCGAAGCCTTCGTCGTCCACGGCGATGAGCTTCTTCATGCCCTTTTCTCCAATGACGATACGCGTGTTACCCCACGAGAAGTTGTCCTGGTTCCAGAAGGAGTAAATGGGGAGCGCAAAGTTGTAGATGGGGAAGGCGAGAATGTAGATGATCATCCATCCGATGTGCTGCCACTGCCGTTTCAGGATAAAGATGAGGGCTTGGAGACCGTACACCGCGGCGAGCATAATGATGGAAATCATGGGGAATTGTCCGGTCCTACTGGCTACGAGGTAGATGAGGTAGCCGAGGTAGAAGGTCGTCGCCGGGAGGATAATGGTACCAAAGAGATCAATAAAGACGATGAAGCGCATGCTGAAGCAGCAGAAACCGCACATCTCCTTGAGCTTCATCAGTTCAAACAGGTTGTGGATGGTGGAGTTGATCCAGCGACGACGTTGGGACAGCAGAACGCTCCACGACTCGGGGGCGGCAGTCTGGCAGTACGCGTCGGGGATGAACTTGAACTTCATGGACGGGAAGTACTTGGTCATGAGCGTCGTCAGGTAACGATCCTCACCAAGAGACAGCAGGTTCTTCTTGTGGAGGGTGTCGACGTCACACACGGCATAGTCGCGGATGATGTTGTCCGAGATAATGAGCGGCTTGCCCTTGTCGACGGTGCGCAGACGGTACATTGTGAAACTGACTGGTTAGCTTGGTCCTGCAAGTGAGAAGTGAGGGTACATACCATCCAGGCAAACATGTGACGGATCCGAAGAGAGACTCGAAAGCCTTGGCTAGGTTGTGGGAGATGAAGTACTCGTAGACTTGAATCATGGTCCACCAGGTCTTGTCATCGTTTTGCAGACCAGTCTCACCGCAGATACCGGCAATCTTAGCGTCGTTGGCACAGGCGGAAACCAGTCTGTTGAGCGAGTCTTCCCGGACACAGGTATCGGCGTCAATCATCATGAGATATTCATACAGCTCGGGGTCCACGCCGATGATGTTGTTGATCTGGTGGAACATTTCCAGCTCGAGCGGGGACATGGGAGAACGGTGGTGGACGCGGTTGAGGAAGCTCATCAGCAGAATCTGGGAGTCACGCTTGCCTCTGTTACCGGGCTTGGCCTTGCTCTGCTCGGATTCCTTGCCGCACTTGACAATGACGAGGTAGGGGACGACGTTGCCTTCGAATTCGTACAGACCAGAGTACACCTTGCCGTAGTTGAGTTGCTCGCTGCCCGTGCCGACAGACTTGAAGGGCAGCGCGGGCGGGTCAACCTTGGGGTCTACGCCGAGGATATCCAGGACAATCTTGGGGGTAGGACGATCGTTGCCTTCACCGACAATGACACCGTCGCAAATGACGCAGATGAGCTTGCGCTTGTTGTCGTACTGAAGGGCCGTTAAAGAGTCAAGCGCCTTTCGCAGCGAGTCTTCGCCTTCGGTATAGGCCGGCACTTGGCAAATAACAAACTTGTCTTGAGGAGCGGGGCGACGCTTGGAACCGAACTGCAGAGCAGCCAAGAACTTGATGAGAATGACGGCGCAGAGAATAATCGTCATGGCCAACATGATGTAGTTGTTGACCTGACACCTAGCGGAGTAGCGGAAGTCTGGAATACCCTTATAGAACAAATTCTTTGCGCAGTTGAGACTGTTCTGGACGCTGGTGTTCTCGGTCGAGTTGCTGGCGGCGGCCTTGATGATGGTGTTCCAGTTGTCGGTAATGTCTTCACCCGGGTTGTTCTCGACAGCGCTCATCATCTTGGTGTTAAGGAACTTGTACGTGTCGACCTGCTTGAAGACGTCTTGGGTGTGGTAGTAGTTTGTAAAGTCGTAGACGCCGCCGTTGTAAATCACCCACATGTGGCTGTTGTCTTGGCCGTCCGACTTGACGTCGCCCTTGTCCCAGACGAGATCGCCCTTGTAAAACTCCTTCATGCGCGGCAGCAGCTTCTTGCTGTACCAATCAGAGTCGCCGAGCGCGCTCGTACGGTCATCGGCCAGAGAGCCAGACTTGTGGATACCAATGGTGTACTCGGGGGTGGTGTTGGCCTGGAGTGCGGTGGACGAGGCGATTCCGAGACCGGGGCACACCAGAGTAAGGGGAGGCGGGAAGTAGTCGTCCATGTCCAATCCGGCGAATTGAATCATGTTGGCCTTGGTCGTCTCAATGTTGGTATCGGAGTGCTGCGTCTTCCAGAACTTGGAGACATCGTACACGCCACCGCGGAAGCTAACGTAGAAATCCGTCTCGCCCTGGTGCGTGCCGACTTCCGTGCTATCCCAGGCCTTATCAAAGTTGGGACACAGGAGCTTGCCGAACCCGATAATCCAGAAAACAATAGCAGCGTTGATGAGCACGATGAACCAGACCAAGGTGAACTTTTCACGCCAGGCCATGCGCACGTCGGGACGCTTCATGCGGCCGATGAGGCGCAGCGCGGGCGAGGGGATCCAAAAGGTCCAGAACCACACAATGGCAACCCAGAGACGGCGGTCCTTGTCCATGGTCTTCTCCTCGACGTGCTTGCCGTCAGCAATTTCGGGGTCCATCTGGCCGACAAACTCGCCCTCGTTGTTGTAAAAGACTTGGCCCTTGTAGGTGTCACCCTTGGTGCCGAGACCATAGTCTCCGTTCTGCGCGGGACGCATGCCCGAAGGAGCTACGGAAGGAGCACGCATCGCGGCATTGTGAGCGAGGGTGTGTTGGGAGAGGTTGCCCTGGCTGGCATTGCGCTGGTGGGCAATGAGGTGATCACGGCTTCCGTTGGGTGTCGTGTCCAGCATGGGCGTTGGGAAGTAGCCGCTGCCGTTTGCCGAGTAGCCTGATTCGAGGTTGTTCACGGCCAGGACATTGCCCATGCCGGGGAGGTTGTTATCGAGGGGCTTCATGTCGAGCATGCTCTCCGCCTCCCACCAAGCGCTCTCACGTGTCCACACACGCTCCTTACCGACAATGACCTCGCCGTTGGTCCATCCGCGCTCGAGGATCCACGTCTCGATGCCCTCGCGGCCGTCTTGGCAGCCCAACGCAGCGTATCGCTGGACAAACTCGTCAATGTCGAAATCAGCGGTGAAATCCAGGTTCTTGTTTCGCCTGTTGGCCCACTCGGGCAGCCTCCAGGAACGGAGCTGGCGGGAGACAGTGCCAGCTGACCAGGCTGAGTTGACGGAAGGCAAAGCAGCCAAGCTGGCGGGAGAGTCGTCGGTGGGGTGGATCGAGAGGTGGTACCACACGCGGCTGGAGCTGAGAAGCGTTGCGAGCTCGAGACGTCCGGCAACTCCGAGGTTGATGCCCTGGCCGGAGACCGGGAAGAGCAGCTTCTTGAGGAACGCGTCGTCATCGGCAGAGTGTCCAATCTTCTCGAGAACCTCTTCACGCTTCTCGAGCGCGTGCTGGCGGTCCTTGCCGGCGGCGCCAGACATGATGCCAAGCTCGTGGCCAACTTCCGCAATGGCCGTCTGCATCTCACGCACGACGGTGCTGCCGGCGGGAGACGCCTCGATGCCGTCAGCAATCATCTCCGAGTTGATGCCCACGGTGTCGTCAAAGATGCCACGCATGGTCAAGGCTTTGCCCAGGGTTGGGTCGGGGACATCCAAGATGGTGATGCAGACGGTGTCGCCGTCGCCGTTGGATGTGGGCGTGCGGGCACCACCTGCGATGGACTCGGTACCGTCTCTGATACGTGCCATCTGCGCGGAGATCGCCTGGTTGGCCTTGGAGATGACCCAGTCGACCAACGCCTCGTACAGACCGCCAACCAGCGTTGACCGGTCCTGCGTTGTACACTGCGTGGCAAGGGTCTCGGGATCCATGCCCAGCAGGCCGCTCACATCCTCGCAGATTTCGTCAAACACGTCCTCGTCCAGGTTGTAGTCGAGCGTGTCGCCGAGCTTGAGCAGGCCAGCGAGGGTAGAGATGAGGTTGCGGTACGCAGAACCCTTGATGCCAATGTCCTTGAGGGCGGTCCTAAAGTCATCGGCAGCAGCGGCATCGTCAGCCGTGGGGAGGTACGAGGGCGGGTCGTATGTGCCGGATCTCGCAAGCAGGGCATAGCTGGAGGCGGGCTTGAGGCCCAAGAACTCCCTCTCGGCGGGCGTAGAGACCGACGTCAATAGGTAGTAAAAGACGTCAAAGGCGCGGTACCCCGGTTCAGAGGGGATGTTGAGCAGGCCCTTTGCGGTATCGATGCCGCCCTGAGACAGGGCGATGGCGGCTCCCTGGAAGTTACCGGTCAAGTTGAGCGTCAAGGTGACGCCGAGGGCAGCCTGTCTGGAAGCGGAGGGGTTGTAGGGGGTGGAGCATCTCAAGAAAGGCTGGATGGCCTCGAGTGACCTGTAGACGGATGACGGGATGTTGAGTGGCAGAGATGAGAGGAAAGGCGTGAGGACCGAGGGGCTCGATGTGTGAAGGGAACTAAGCAGCATTAGCAATTGTTGTCTGTTGATTGGGGTTTGAAGCCTACCCAAGAATGATACAGCCATCCTCAGCACGGCGGCGAGCATGTTCCCATGCTCTGGCACCGAGGGCAGGATCTATGGTGCCTCCTGTTCTTCCGTCCGGTCCGGCCTGTGCTGCGGTGAGCCATGTGTTTACGACAAGGCTGGAGCCAGCGTCCAACTTGAAGGGTTGGGATGACAGGTAAATATTGTGAATGGCGTTGAGGAGGGTCGTGGTGGAAAACTGCGAGGGTTGTTGGCCGGCACGAGGACCTCCCATGCCCTCGGAGGCCACCGAGTACATGGACATGCGTCCGCTCGCCATGGTGATGGGATTGGGTTCGTGATGTCCGGCGCGGACAAACACGTCGACGGACGAGACGCTATTCGAAGTCGGTGATGTCGTCTAGCTCGAGGTAAACAAGACGATGAGGACTGTCGTCAATGGGTAAGAATTGAGAAGGAAGTCGAGAAAGTCGTTCAGTGAAGCGAGTGTCTAGAAGGGTGTGATGATTAAGGTTGTAGGTAGCAAAAAGAGGCGTATTTCCTGCACGATTTGTCGACTGAGCAACGCGGGTTGGTGGTGTGTGTGATGAGGCTGCAGCTGGATTCTCTCCCTTTCTTTCTCCTCTCTTGCAAAACGCAAATATGGCGATCAACAAGCAAAGGCAAAATTAAAAGGAAGAGGATGTGTAACAAATTAGCGATAGAGTAGGCAGACCACCAAAACGAGTGAGGCGTCTGTATAGGAAAGAGGTTTGAGAGGAAGAAGGGCTGAATAGTCTCTCGGACACTTTCAAAATCGAGTGTCGAGTAAGAAGAAAGTGGCGAGCGAAAGGGGGGGAGACACTCAGAGACAGAGAATGACCTATTTTCTCTCTACACAGGTCCCGGAGTGTCTGGCAAACGAGCGTCCGCTAATAGGTAACGTAGCTAACAGGCACAGACGGCAGACACACAGCTCAGACAAGGCGGAAGACCTGGAGCGTGGGTCTCGTAATGATGGATAGAAGATGCTTCTTTTCGTACTGCCCGAAGTACCGGTCTCACGAACACAGTAGGAATAGATACCTGGGTCGAGGGATCATCAACACACCACCAGCCTCTGTAGCTTCCATGGCCAGGTCCAAAAATACAGTATGGATTCGAACGTGTGTGTGCATTGTTCCTCCCTCTCTTGTCCTTTCCTCTGGGCTTCCTTGTGTTGACCCCTGAACTGGGGCGGGCGAGACGGACCAAAGACGCATAGTCTCAGTCCAGAGGCCCCCGGCCAAATTTTTGCCATCAGAAGGGGAACCCTGGCGACGTTGCCGTCAAGCTCGGGTCCCTAAACTTAGCCCGACCGCATGTACCTTGCACCACGGTGGAATACCTGGAGCAGACCGTTCGGCTGGAGGCTCAGGGCTGCTTCGCACTGTAAGAATATCGTTCCTATGCACGCTTCAGCTCCTCGAGGACTGCTTCACGACGGACGCTGACTATGAGGCTGGAGCTGGCCTGATGGCTGATGCTCAAGTGAGATCTAGGAAGCTCGTCAGCATGGAACACCAGGATGAGGCTTGGCTCCATCGATACTTGAACAGAGACAGAGGTGCAACACGGCCAAAACCAGATTCGAACCCAAAGGAAAACGACGTGGATCCAAGTGCCAACCACCCCCGGTGATCAGGATCCAGCTAGAAAGGCCCCCAAGAGCCCGTCTCCACGAGTCCACAGTCGTCAGTCGCGCATCCTGTGGTGGCCAACGAAAGCCCCGGCTAGCCTGGCAATAACTGTAGATCTGGCCGCGGGCAGTCCTTTTCATGGAACAAATACGAGCCCATGGAGACGAGAGTCGGCCCACCCATCCGATCGCACCGTTTGCCATTTGGTGCATAAGATGCCACTGTTGCTCACTGCTGAGAGAGGAAGTGCATGCCGACGCGAGAGCGGGTGTTTTCCAAGCGTCTGCAAGGCCAAGCAGGATTTCATCCAAAAATTGATGCTAGCAATGGCATCACGGCGTGCTGCAGCGTAGAGCCTGCTGTGTAGTAGTATTGTGCTCCCCTGAGAGATGTTGCTGGTGCCGGCAATACTCTATCGGATCCACGCAGGTGCATCTATTGACTCGGTCATGGCGACCGTGATGGAATTGTGTTGTGATCATGCATAAGCTTTGAGCACAACGTCGTAAGCGTCCGATTTTGCCTGCAATGTGGTGGCGGGTGCAGCAACTCTCGCGGCAGACTAATGGAGCTGTGCATCTACTTCGTACACAGAGGATAGATGGAGGGCGGTGCATTTTGGTGTTGTTCGTATTGAGGCACTGAGCAGTGAGAGCATCTTTGTTGTTATCGCCAATTGCCGCTGACAGGGCCACCTCGAGCGGAGCCGCGATGGCGGGTGCGAGAGCAGCAAGACTCGAGTGTGACCCGCGACCTTCGTGTCTGTTGCTGACAGCATGATCATGGAAACTGAGCCATTGGTCAGCGGAGAGGAGAGGGTCGGATTTGGCTTGGCTGAATGGAGCGGAGTGGTTGGTGGTTGGTTTGAATGACTGGCATGATGGAGTCTCGGCGTGAGGCTGTGCCCTCGAGCGCCGAATAGTTGTTTTTTCCTCTATGGAGCGTGTGAGTGTGCAATTTTTATGTTCCCGCCAAACACAGGGTTTTCTGCTTTACCTTGATTTATGGACACACGCTATGCCCGCAAGGAACCATGAACCCCATTATCATGTGCTGCAGGTCTTTTTTTGGACCTTTTAGCGGCCGATGGGAACTCGCCGGCTGCTTTCAGATCCAATGGATTGATCCCCATGCTTCTGCAATCTGCATCGGTGCCCCCTTTTTCTTTTCTTTCCTTGCTGAATTTTCTCTGGCGGCTCACTGGTTCTTCATCGAGTGTCTCGCCCTGCATGTCCAGCCTCCGGGAGTGTTGAGACTACAATTGTCGGTAAGTTGTGAGTTGCAACAGGATGATGAGGTCGTCGATGAGCAGGTACGTTCCCTCGGATCCGTAAGCACCGACACCCCGGGGAACGCAGCGGCACAATTGATCCGCACCTTTCGCACTGTACGTACATGTACCTCTCGGAAGTACCTCCCGTCCACAATTCTCTTCTCTAATTGAGACGTCGACAATTCGAGGTAATCAGCCCGCCTCCTCCACGTCTGCCGCCCCGGACCACAGGCACATGCGCGGCTTGGACCGTCTGCCGCCTGCCATCCTAACATCATGGATGAACCGCAAAATCCTGCTCATCAATCATGCATCATGCTCGATATCCAAACTCAAACGGCTTGCACTACATTCTAAAGTGCTGTCGATGGTCCCTCAGCCACAGCCGTGTAAACAAAGAATTCTGCGAGACCCGAACCACATTGTCCCAGAATAGGGATGAGACGCAATTACACGCTGCATTCCTCGAGACGCCGGGTCAACAGCATCATTGATGACAACATTTCTCTCCACGCACCGGTCCGATCAACCAATCTCGCCCGGGCGGAGTCGACCCGTTGGCTCTCCCTTGAGCCATCACAGGATCTGAAGGGAAGCCGATCTTCAGGCACTGGCCGCTGGAACGCAACGGCCTCAGCGTCTTTGGTCTGCTTGTCCTTTTTGTGTTATATCAGCGCTCCCATCGGCTGGCATGGATACAGCACCCAGTCCGCGCCCTCCGTTTGCTACGCCCATCGGGAGGACGAGAGTCTAGCGGCGCGCTGGAAACCGTCGGCCAGCGCCAACGTCCAAGTGGCAGTGAATAACATGGCGCCGTCGAGTGTGAGACGATCCCTCATGGCGCCCCGGTGCCAGCAGGTCCCCCATCAACGGATCCGTAGGACAGCAGCTGTGTACTGTTCAAGATGGCTGCCCAAGGCACCGGTATTCGCGGAGAAGCACAATGTTGGGGCGCCACCGCACCAATCCGTCCGCTAACAGCCACCACAAGGTTTAGGGATTGTTGAACAGACTTCCGGCAGAGCGGACCTTGATCTGTTGTTTCGACCACACTTTTCGCGTCTGCTTCTACGATTCAATGCTACCCGTTGGGGATGAAGTAGAGGGCTGTTATTATGCTCTTGGCATCAACTCGGAACTAGGAGAGAAGCGAAATACACATCGTGATGCGAGACGCGTGCATTCTTCATGCTGGACGGACCCTGGCCAGTGCCAGCTCTGCATTCTCAGCAGAACCACTGGCACTCGCCCCTGGCAGCGAAGCCCGCTCAATGTTGTCACAGCCAGGCTGCCAAGTCGCGTCTTCAAGGTTTATGGGAATATGCGGAGACCACTTGCAGCCTTTGGACCAACCCTTTGAGCGCGGTTATTACCCTGATGATGATCGGTCTCCTGAATTCTCATCTCCTAATGATCTGACTGCGCAGTATATAGACACGTTTGCAGCCTGGTGTCATACCGAGTATCGTCGCCCTCGCGCAACACAACAAGCATCATTGCACAGAACGTGCTCCATGTCGAACAAGCTCAAGAGACCCCGCACAGGACCGCTGAAAATACAGGGGAACGCAAGGAATATAGAAGTCCCGCGGAGGAAATGACGGGTACAGGGGGATACAGTGTAATGTGGCTTCCGCGATGAGAACCGAGATCAGGGAAAAAAGGAAGGGGGAAAAATCGAGAAGAAATTCGAGCAGGGGGGAGGGGTCTGTCAATTTCGTCTTCGCCGGCGACACCCCTCGAGGCCACAGCTGTCCGTACAGACGGGAGGCAATGCTTCAGGCAGCTGATGTCGACTCTTCGGGCTTCTCAACAGCCCACAGTGTGTGGGTGGTGCTGTGGCACAGAGTTCGTATGGACGAGTCGTGCGTCTCGTGTTCATGTCGCCCGCCGGACCACTCTTCGCGTGAGAGCAGCACTTTTGGTACCCAAAGAAAACAATCCCCTTTCCTGGTGCCCGTTGCCGTTGCCCACACCCCTCCCCCCGGTTACGCTCCCTTACCATACTGCGTACTGTGTACTGTGTAGAGAAGAGAGAGTGAGGGAGACCGTCGACGGCGAGAGACCACGAAAAATCGGGACGTCCTTGACCTTTGCCAGCACTTTACCAGCGACTACTTCGTTCGTTTTGTGCCTCGAGCTTTTCCCACCTTCAGCCTCGCCATCCCAAGTCGCTGCTGTTTCCGAATCCTCGATTCCTCTTCCTCACTTCTCCGTGCACACTCGTTTCCTAGTCTGGCAATTTGTACATCTCCTTTCGTTTGGGTTTCGGCCAATCTCCCTGTTTACCTACTACTATCACGACTAATCTGAGCTCTTTGACCGTTAATCAACATCTCAAGACTCTTCTACACGACGAACATCGAACCCCCTTTGACCAAAGTCTCTCGTTCGAAAAGCCCCGCCATTGACTACACTACGCGTATCTCGAGTCCATCGACGTTGGCGTCGTCGTGCCCAACATGGCGATGAACCTGCCTCCTATCGGTGGGAGCGGCGGAGGCGCTCACACTCAACCTTCTCTACCCTCGCTACCCGCACATTCACAATCAGACACGCAGTTAACGGCACACTTGGCCAGTCGTTTCCATGTGTCGCTGCCGACCGCTCGCCTCTCGTCTCACGCCCTCATTTCTCTCAACACCTACACGTCCTCCTCAAAGGGCCCTGATGGCGGCAAGGAGGGAAGCGCCATGGGCGGCGCCGAGGACATTGCGGACCGGGCATGGATCAGATTGGGTCACAGATCGGAGAACCAATCCGTCGTCTTTTTGTATGTGACATTCTGACAATATCAAAGGTCATGGCTAACGTGAATAGGGGTGAATCCGGCTCCGGAAAATCAACCATTCGATCCCACCTCCTGACTGCGTTCCTCGGCAAGTCCTCCACCCCTCTGTCGACCAAGGTCTCTCTGGCCGCCTACGTCTTTGATACCTTGACGACGACCAAGACCGCCACTACTCCCACAGCCTCCAAGGCCGGTTTGTTCTACGAGCTGCAGTATGACACGGCTACCACGACCAACCCGGTCCTGATTGGTGCCAAGCTTCTCGACCACAGACTCGAGCGTAGCCGTATCACGGATATCCCGACGGGAGAGCGTAACTTTCATGTTTTGTACTACCTGATGGCCGGCACCAGCGCGGCCGAGAAGGCCCATCTTGGCTTCGAGACGCCGGCCGGCGTTGCTCAAAAGAGGTGGAAGTACCTGGGTCACCCCACCCAGCTCAAGGTCGGTATCAACGACACCGAAGGGTTCCAGGTTTTCAAGAACGCCCTCAAGAAGCTCGAGTTCCCTCGCAGCGAGATTGCCGAGATCTGCCAGGTTCTGGCCACGATTCTGCACATTGGCCAGCTCGAGTTCGAGACGACGTCCGACACGCAAGCCCAAGGAGACGACAGCGGCGGTTTCTCCCACGAGGGTGCCCAGACCGTCACTGCCGTCAAGAACAAGGATGTCCTCACCATTGTCGCCGCCTTCTTGGGCGTCAGCTCCCAGGACCTGCAGACCACCCTCTCGTACAAGACCAAGATGATCCACAAGGAGAGAGTCACCGTCATGCTGGACCCCGCCGGCGCCCGCTCGCACGCCAACGAGCTCGCCCGCACTTTGTACTCGCTCTTGGTGGCCTACATTGTTGAGTCCATCAACCAGAGACTCTGCGCGCCCGAGGACAGCGTTGCCAACACCATTTCCATTATCGACTTCCCCGGCTTCGCCCAGCAAGCGTCCACTCACTCGGCGCTCGACCAGCTGCTCAACAACGCCGCCTGCGAGGCCCTCTACAACCTCACCCTGCAAAACTTCTTCGACCGCAAGGCAGACATGCTGGAGAACGAGGAGGTCAGCGTCGCGGCCACGAGCTACTTTGACAACTCGGACGCCGTCAGGGGTCTGCTCAAGCCTGGAAACGGCTTGCTCAGCATCCTCGACGACCAGACGCGCAGGAACCGCACCGACGTGCAGTTCCTCGAGAGTCTGCGCAAGCGCTTCGAGGGCAAGAACCCGGCCATCACCCCCGGCTCCGCCAACACCAGACTGCCCGGCAGCAACTTTTACACCGAGAACACGAATGCCCTCTTCACCGTCAAGCACTTTGCCGGCGAGGTCGACTACCCCGTCAAGGACATCATCGAAGAGAACGGCGAGGTCATCTCCGGTGATCTGCTCAACATGATCAACTCCACCAAGAGCGAGTTCGTCGCCCGCCTCTTTGGCCAGGAGGCCCTCAAGACCGTCACCCACCCCAAGGAGAGGTCGACGGTCATGCAGGCCACCATCAGCTCCAAGCCTACGAGAGCGCCCAGTGTCATGTCCCGCAAGACCACCAGGACCGCTCGCAACCAGCGCCGCATCCAGCAGTACCAGCAGCAGCAGGACGAGGCCGCCCAGGACGAGCTAGACAGACTCAGCGAGGGCAACTCGCAGTCGGGCGGCAACAAGCTGCAGGCCTCGGAGCAGGGCGCCTCTGGCCAATTCCTCGCGTCCTTGGACAACGTCACCAAGTCTGTTGCCGACCCTAGCAGCAACTCGTACTTTGTCTTCTGCCTGAAGCCCAACGACCGACGCATTGCCAACCAATTTGACAGCAAATGCGTCCGCACCCAGGTGCAGACGTTTGGTATTGCCGAGATCAGCCAGCGCCTGCGTTCGGCAGACTTTAGTTTGTTCCTCCCCTTTGGTGAGTTCCTCGGCCTTGCCGACTCGGACACCATCCTCGTCGGCACCGAGAGGGAGCGTGTCGAGCTCGTCGTCGAAGACAGGCACTGGCCCGCCAATGAGGTCCGCATCGGATCGACCGGTGTCTTCCTCAGTGAGCGATGCTGGATGGAGGTCGCCCAGCTGTCGGATGGCGCCTCGGCCACTGGCCGCTATGCCCTACCATCCGACAACGGCGACGGCCTGACTCCCCAAGACACCCCCTTTGCCGCCTCCAAGGAGCGCCTACTCTCTGCCGGAGGCACGCCTCTGCTGTACGGCGAGAAGGGCAAGAACGGCTACTTTGGCGGCCAGGACGGCTCCGATGCCCGTTCGGAAGCTGGCGTATCCGCGTTTGGCGGCGGTGACATGTTCAAGAACCTCGACACGCGCGAGCAGATGGCCGAGCGCGGCAACGAGAAGAACCTCGAGGAGGTTGAAGAGTTCAAGGACAGCGCCAGCCGTAAGCGGTGGGTATTCATGGTCTACCTCATGACCTGGTTCGTGCCGGACATTGCCATCCGCAAGATGGGCCGCATGCCCCGCAAGGACATTCGCGTGGCGTGGAGAGAAAAGTTCGCCATCAACCTGCTCATCTGGCTCTTCTGTCTCTTTGCCGCCTTCTTCATCGTCGTATTCCCCAAGCTCATCTGCCCCACCCAACACGTCTACAGTGCCGAGGAACTCTCCTCCAACGACGGCCAGGACGACAACTCGGCCTACGTCGCCATCCGCGGCGTGGTCATTGACCTGGGTGCCTACGCTCCTCGCCACTACCCGCCGTACGTCACCAACAAGCAGCTCAAGAACTACGCTGGCAAGGATATCAGCACTCTGTTCCCCGTCCAGGTCAACGCTCTGTGCCAGGGCAAGGACGGCTCTGTCGACCCTCACGTCACTCTGGACTACCGCAACACCAATCTCACGGGGTCCGCGCAGCTCACGTCGACCGACCTCAACTTCAAGTACCACGACTTCCGTTACTTCACCAATGACAGCCGTCCCGATTGGTACTATGAGCAGATGATTATGCTCAAGTCCAACTACAAGAAGGGCACCGTCGGCTACTCGCCCCAGTATATCAAGACGCTCGCCAACAAGCAGCAGAACATTGCCTACATGGGCGGCCGCGTGTACGACCTCACCCAGTACATGAACGGTGGTCTCAAGATGCAAGCCAAGGCGGGCGAGTCCGTTCCCGACGATTCCTCCCTCACAAGTTTCATGGACGACGCCGTCGTGCAGTTGTTCCAGGGCAAGTCGGGAACCGACCTCACGGACCTCTGGGAGAAGCTGTCCCTCGACACCGCTGCCAAGAAGCGCATGAAGACGTGTCTCGACAACCTGTTTTACGTCGGCGACGTTGACACGCGTAACTCGGTCCGCTGCCAGTTTGCCGAGTATCTCGTCCTGGCCATCTCCATCATCCTCTGTGCCATTCTCGGATTCAAGTTCTTGGCCGCGCTCCAATTCGGTGGCAAGAACGTGCCAGAGAACCTCGACAAGTTTGTCATGTGCCAGATTCCCGCCTACACGGAAGACGAGGAGGCTCTTCGTCGTGCCATTGATTCCGTTGCCAGAATGCACTACGATGATAAGCGCAAGCTCCTTGTCGTTATCTGCGACGGTATGATTATTGGTCAGGGTAACGACAAGCCGACGCCGCGCATCGTGCTCGACATTCTGGGTGTTTCCGATACCGTCGACCCCGAGCCCCTCAGCTTCGAGTCTCTCGGTGAAGGTCAGAAGCAGCACAACATGGGCAAGATCTACTCGGGTCTGTACGAAGTCCAGGGCCACATTGTGCCGTTCATGGTTGTCGTCAAGATTGGCAAGCCGTCCGAGGTGTCCCGCCCCGGTAACCGTGGCAAGCGTGATTCCCAGATGGTCATTATGCGTTTCCTCAACCGCGTCCACTACAACCTGCCCATGAGCCCTCTCGAGCTTGAAATGTACCACCAAATCCGCAACATCATCGGTGTCAACCCGACGTTCTACGAGTTCATGTTCCAGATCGATGCCGATACCGTTGTCGCACCCGATTCCGCCACCCGCATGGTCGCCGCCTTCCTCAACGACACCCGCCTCATTGCCGTGTGCGGTGAGACTGCGCTGACCAACGCAAAGGCCTCGTTCGTCACCATGATTCAGGTCTACGAATACTGGATTTCTCACAACTTGACAAAGGCCTTTGAGAGTCTGTTTGGCAGTGTCACCTGTTTGCCCGGTTGTTTCTCCATGTACCGCATCCGCGCCTCCGAGAGCGGCAAGCCCCTGTTTGTCAGTCGCGAAGTCGTCGAAGCCTACTCAACCATCCGTGTCGACACGCTGCACATGAAGAACCTGCTCCATCTCGGTGAGGATCGATACCTGACGACGCTGCTGCTCAAGTTCCACAACTCGTACAAGACAAAGTACACCAACCGCGCCCACGCCTACACCATTGCGCCCGACTCCTGGTCCGTCTTCCTCTCGCAGAGACGTCGCTGGATTAACTCGACCGTCCACAACCTCATGGAGCTCATCCCCATGTCCCAGCTTTGCGGTTTCTGCTGTTTCTCTATGCGTTTCATCGTTTTCATCGACTTGCTGTCCACCGTCGTCCAGCCCGTCGTCGTCGCCTACATCATCTACCTGATCGTCACGGTCGCCCTGAACCCCAGCGTGGTGCCGGTCACGGCTTTCATCATGCTTGGTGCCATTTACGGTCTGCAGGCCATCATCTTTATTGTTCGCCGCAAGTGGGAGATGATTGGCTGGATGATTCTGTACATCCTGGCCATTCCCGTCTTCAGTTTCGCCCTGCCCCTGTACGCCTTCTGGCACATGGACGACTTCAACTGGGGTAACACGCGTGTCATTGCCGGCGAGTCGGGCAAGAAGATTGTCATTTCCGACGAGGGCAAGTTCGACCCCTCCGTCATCCCCAAGAAGAAGTGGGAGGAGTACCAGGCCGAACTCTGGGACGCCCAGACGGTCCGCGAGGACGCCCGCTCCGAGGTCTCTGGCTACAGCTACGCTACAAAGGGCCAGGTCCCCGTCTCCGAGTACGGCTACCACAGCCGTCCCGGCTCCATTGCCGGCGGATACGCACCCCCGAGGGCCCCCGGCATGGGCTACGAGCAGCGCAACCACTCGCGCATGTCGCTCGCTGCCTCGGACGCCGGCGGCAACCGCAACAGCCAGTTTGGCGGCTCCCAGTTCTTCTCCCCCGAGGACATGGTGGGCCTGCCCAGCGACGATGCCCTCCTGGCCGAGATCCGCGAGATCCTGCGGACGGCCGACCTCATGACCGTCACGAAGAAGGGTATCAAGCAGGAGCTGGAGCGCCGCTTCGGCGTTCCCCTCGATGCCAAGCGCCAATACATCAACAGTGGTATGTCTTTTGTCTGTGATATGTAAAGCACGTGCTAACTCTTTATAGCAACCGAGGCGCTGTTGTCTGGCCAATTGTGATCAATTTATACTAATTTAATGCATCATTTCTGGATTGGGGACACCAAAAAAGGCCGACTTTGCGTCGACGGATCTCATTTAGTTTGACGGGGGCCCGGGAGGAGCATGTTTGAAATATAAAATGGAATTTAGCATAATACTGGATCAAGTCGCCCGGGCAGACAGATGTTGTTATTTGGTTTGGGACACCGCATGGCGGATGACTGGAGTTTTAGCATTCGCGTCAGAGTATATATAACCTCATTATTGAAGACAGTTTGTATTTGATCTGTATTATGTGAACTACTTGCTAGCGGCCGGCACCTCCTCGTCCAGGGGCAGAATGTGCGGCAGAGGGCCGACGGGGCTGATGGAGAAGGGGTTGATCTGGGTGTGGCTCTTTGTGTAGTGCCACTTGATGTGCTCGAACTGGGTCGTGTCCTTGAAGGCCGGCACGTTCCAGTACAGGTTGCGCATCCATTTGTGGATGAGGGGGTACCCGGAGCGGATGTCGCGGATGTTGCACTTGAAGTGCTGCACGTAGACGGGCTGTTTTGTTAGCACCAGATCATGGTTGCGTTGAGGGGGGTGAGGCTTACATCAAAGCGGATGATGGTTACGTAGCTGTCGTTATCACGTTAGCAAAAACATCAAGAATGATGTACAGAGACGTTCACTCACAGCCTGATGTCGGCCTCGGTAATCTCCTTGCCAAAGTAATACGGCCCCTCGGCCGCCGTGCTCTTTAGGTGCGCCTCCGTCTTGTCGAGCGCCTCGAACAGGGCGACGACGTTGCGCTCGTAGGCCTCCTGCGTGGTGGCGAAGCCGGACTTGTAGACGCCGTTGTTGATCTTGTCGTACGTCCACTCGTTTGCCTCGTCGATTTGCGCGCGGAGGGACTCGGGGTAGGGGTTGACGTTGCGGTATTGTTCGTCGAGGAGGTCGTCGAACTGGGTGTGTTAGCTGTGGTGCTCAGGGGTCATCTTGGTTCATAGTGAACGGGTCATGACACACCTCCGTGTAGAGCATGCGGATGATCTCGCTGCTCTCGTTGCTGACAATCGTCTTGAGCTTGGTGTCGTAGAGGACGGGCACGGTGAAGCGGCCCTCGTAGCCCGGCTCCGACTCGAAGTAGAGGTCGCGGAGGTGAGTGTAGGACTCGTGGCCCGGGACGGGGTCGGGCACGACGTGGGCTCCGGGGACGTCCTTTTCGTCGCTTGTCACGAACCGCCAGCCTGTGTTGTTAGTCTTATTTTCTAAAGTAAGGGGGGTTTCCTTTTGTTGGGTGTTCCGGCCCATTCAGCGCGAGAGATCAATCAGATGGGATGCGTGCTGAGTAAGGAGAGGGAAAACAAAAAGGTGACCTACCCTTCTCGCCAAGATGCCAATGAACAACAGAATAGCTAATAAAGTCCTCGAGACCCTTGAGCTGGCGTGTGATCAATGTCCGGCAAGCCTATTCACGCGTCAGACGAACCCATCCTTTTTCCCCTCTTTCTCTCGTTCTCATCAACACTCTCGATGAGTGAGAGAAATGAGTGAGAAACAGAAACAACTCACCCAAGGACACGCATAGCTGACGTAGAGATGATACCGCCCCTTCTCAGGCGCAAACTTGGCCCCCTCCTCGCGCGAGATGAAGTTGCGGAACGAGCTCTGCTGACGCTTGAACTCGCCCGACTTGTCGTTGGGCTTCACCCAGTCTGTGACTTTGCCGGCCTGTTGTGTCGTCAGTCCCTTCAGTCTGTTTTCCTTTTGCCTTCATCGTCATCAGAGCCTGTGGGTACACACCATTTTGCTTGGTTGATTCCGTACAGCGCTCGTGGGAAACTTTACAGACGCGTCCCTTTCTTGACCGAAACGCGAGATGGATGAGAATGCGCGGGCGGGTTGGTGGTTATGCAAGTACAACGTTCTCCGTGTCGTCGACGTGAGAGATCTCGTGAGACGAGTGAGTGCAGGGGTACCAGTGTTCATAAAGTGCTCTGTCGTTGACGAGCACTATGACTGAAGGTGCGGGGTGGGCGGATGAGCCTCTTATACGCCGATAGTCTAGATAAGGTCGACAAAGCCAACACCCCAAACTGCAATCAACCGCGCGGGCAGTCCACTTAGGCCCAGGGTTCACTTTCCAAAGCAGTGGATCGAACGAGTTGATTTGTCGCTCGCTGCTCTCATAAACACTTCAAATCTACAGCTGCAGCTTACCTTTACACAGTTGACTCGCAGACCCCGCGGCTACGCTAAGGCAGCTTGACGATTCTAAGCAATTGCTAATGGTGACGTAAACCCAGCGCTTCCCCACGCTGAGCCGCCAGCGACAGGGGTGCTTACAAATGTCTGCGTTAGCGGCTGCGGGCTTAGTAACGCCCTCGATTTAGGAAAACCACCAACACACATAGTAACAGTGAAGAGCTCTATTCCGTGATCCTATTGCCTATTTGGCTGACCACAGTTTCTGGCCATTTTAAAACCCTGGGCTTCTAGCCTCGCCAGTTCCAGCAGATATCATCAATTGCACACGGCCCCACTTACGCCATCTTCATCTTGATGTAGGGAACCTCAACGTCCTCGCCGTCCACGTCCTCGGCCACCATCTCGAAAATGACCTCCTTCTGGTGAGCCGGCACGGGCTTTTTGGACACCGTCTCAACGAGCTGGCTCAGCTTCAGGTTCTGGCGGTCCTTAAGCTTGGCCGGAGGGAAGAAGCTGGCGTACAACAAGCTGACGCCGGAGCTGAGCATGGAGATGGTGAGGCCCTGCTTCTCAAAGTGCTCCAACAGCTCCTTGAGTGTGATGTCGTTGACCTCGAAGCGGTCCCAGATCTTGTCCAACTTGACAATGCCGTTGGGGCCCTTGAACTCCACCTTGGGGCTGGCAATGGGCTCGCTGAAGCCGAAAAACGGCAGCGCCAGGTTGATGAAACCGTTCTTGTACTGCTCAATGTCGTCCTTGCCATCAATGACCTTGTACAACTCCAGAATCACCAAGCCCGTGACGAGCGCCGTTGTCGTCGCAATCGCCGGGATGATCTTGCCGGCAATGAACTTGGTCTTGTGGCGGTCAGCCTGCTCAATCTTGTAGTTGGCCGCGCGCAGGTTACTGCAGGCCGTGATGAAGTCAATGTGGTGGTTCGAGTCGTCGTCCTTTTCAAAGTCCACAGGCTGCAGTTGGAAACCGGCAAGCTCGTTAGGCGAAGGGAGGCTGCTGATGAGCTTCTGCAGCTCGTCGTTGTCGTCAAAGGAGCTGCCCGCGTCGGCGTTGGGGTCCTAGGTCTGTCAGTATTTGCATGTTTACATAGACTATAAACTCACAGGATCGCTGTCGTTGGCCTGAATCTTGACACCCTCGGCGGGTGAGAACTCGGGTACGATAATGTTGTCGAGCTCGCGCAGGTAAATGTCCTTGGAGGTGCCAGGCGACTTGATGTTGTAGTTGAAGGCGTGCAGGTTGGCGGCCGCCACGACAAACGCAAAGTGTGTCGGGTTGTTGGCGTCAAACTTGAGCGGCTCGGGCGCGCGCTTGGGGCCAGACCAGAAAGGGGTGCCGGTCGACGTCGTCGAGTCCTTGGGGAAGTTGTGCAGAAGCTGCTGGATCTTGTTGTTGAACTCCTTCTCAAAGAGAATGCGCGCCCACGCAACGCAGTCCTCAAAGGTCCGCGGGCGGTCCGTTGTGAGGTAGTCGCGGAGCGTCTCGAGCGTCAGCTTGGCGCTACCACCCTGCTTCAGCGTGCCCTCAATGTAGTTGGGCTGCGTCAGGTACAGGTTGACCGTGGAAGGAGACGTGACAAAGAGGTTCTCAAACATGTGATCCTTGGACCACGCAATCGTGTGCTCAATCTTGTTGGGGAAGCTCTTGACGGTGCACATGGGGAACTCCTTCTCAGGGGGGTCCTGCGATGAGGAGTACGACTCGGTAAGATGGGGGAGGACGACTTGGGTGTTGCCCTTGGTTCCGAGCGTTCCGCTCTCAAGGAGGGGCTTGCGGAAGAAGACACAGCGGCGGTCGACGTACGTTCTGGCCTCGACGTTGTCCAGCGCGTTGGTGACGCCATCGAGGTTGCCCCAGAACTCCTCGTTGAAGGTCTCCTCCGTATCGGGACTCACGCGATCCTTGAGGCACACAATATGGCCGTTCAGGTCGGGGTTCATCGCCTGCACAGCCTCGGCAGCGCAGTCACTCTTCATCTTGCCAACGTCCTTGGGGCGGAACAGGAACTGACGGTTCAGGTTGCTCTTCTCGATAGAGTCCATGTCGGTGACGGTGATCTGGCCCTTGGGACCGGTTCCGAGACCAATCATGGCCCAGTTCTTGAGCATCTCACAGCCAATGGCGCCGGCACCAACGAGGAATTGCCGCAGGTTGGCAATCTTCTCCTGGTACTCGCGGCCGAAGACGACAATCTGGCCGTCGTAGCGGGTGCCGAGAGGCTTGCACAGCTCGGCGGTGCGAGCGGAGCTGGTTGGCAGAGACTCGAGCGAGTCAAAGTACATCCACTGCTGGATGGGCTGGAACTTGCCCGAGACGGCCTTGAGGATCTCCTGCGCCGCGATTCCGCCAAACAGGGCAGCCATGGCATTCAGGTCACCAAGGGACTGGTAACTGAGCTCCTTGAGGAGCTTCTCGTCAAACTCCACCTCGACGCCCTCTGCCTTGGCAAACGCCTCGGCGGAGCGCAAAATCACAGTCGCATCCGTGTCGTCCAGGGGGTTCGGGAAACGGCCCTGGCTCTCCACAAAGGCGTGCAGGGCCTGGAACCCGAGGTGAAGCTGCTGGGGGCGGTCGAACTTTGCAAAGTCTGAAATCATGAATTCGGGCTCCTTGAGCGCGGCAGAGAAGCTCTTGAAGTTGATCTTCTTGGGCATCTTGACCTGCTGGTACAGGCCGCCGCGGACATACTGGCCGAGGCCGGAAACGTCGCCGATGGAAAAGGTATACGGGCCCTTGACGGTGATCTTTCGCGGCTCGCCTCCGTTGAGCTTCTCCATGCCCTCGATTTCTGAAAAGGTGACATAGTCGCCGTCCTCGAGGCCGTGGCGGGTCTCGTCGAGCGCCGAAACCAGGCCCTCCTCGTCGATGCCCGCAATGATGCCGGTCAAGGGTGCCTCGCCGGTCGGGTCGATGACGGTGAAGTCGGCGCCGAAATCGCAGAAAATCGAACCGAAAAGACCAAACGTATCGGCGGCCACGACGTAGATGCCCTTGGAGTGGCAGTAGTCGCCAATCAGCGCTTGCAGCTTCAGCGGCAGGCTGGTCAGGACGACGACCTGGTACTTGTCAAACTGGGAGAGGTTCTCGCCCAGGCTATGTGTGTTAGCGTAGTCTCACGGGAGGGCATCCTAACTCACCTTGACGACTGGTGGACCTTGACGGGGGTGTATGCGTTCAACTCGGCGACTCTCGGGGCGGTGACCTCGTCTCTGGGCTTGCCCACATCCTCGGGGTGCAGGAAGAACTGTGAGGACAGGTCGGCGAGGGCGACCAGACCGGGGTCGTAGAGTGTGAGGCTCTTGACGCCGGCAAGGGCAATGTTCTTGGCGATCTCGACACCCAGGCCCTTGAGACCGACAATGAGGATGTTGGAAGCGCCCATGCGCTTCATGGCCTCGTGGCCCAGCACATAGAGCTGGCGACTGTAGAGCGACTCATCGATCTCGGTGTTTCCGACAACGGAGTCGTCGACCTGCATGCGGGTCACCAGGTCGACCTCCGGTAGCTTCTTATCCTAGGGAGTCTCCAAGTCAGCGGCGCGATGCGTTGACGATGCATGGACGATGCGGGGTATGTAGACGGCGGCGATACGGCGAGGGCAACGTACAGCCATGGTTTTCTTATTGGGATCAGGTGTCTCCCCGTTGGAGAGTTTGCGCTTCCCCAGCTTGACGATGCCGGACCGGAACGTCGTTTGCTATGACGTGGAGGGAAACACGGGCGGCGGGTGGGACGATGAAGCTTCCAACCCCACCAAACAAAGACGTGTGTGTTCGTGTGTTCGTATAGTGGAACCGCGGTTGGTTCTCTCGTCGTTCGTCAAGGTTGCAGAGAGTGTGTCGCTGCGTTTCGTGGGAGAGGTGAAGGGAAAAAATGCACCAGGCAAGAAGCGTCGTGTTGCAGTTGATGTGGTTGTGCAGGAAGAAAGAGCAGCCTCGTTTCTGGTGATGTAAAGGTGGTCGTGGAGCCGGATGTGGAGGTGTCGACGAGGGGCAGGGGTGCGCCTGGGTTACCTCACGTAAGGCGGGCGATGCAGGCTGGCTGGCGCTGTGAGGTAGAGGGAAGCTCCACTGGGCGATTTCTAAACATTGCCCCTCAATGCATTCAGCAGTAAGGAATAAGGTACAGCCTAAGACGGCCTCAGCGAAGGTGAGGCAGTGTCGTCTGTACTGTGTATACATTTCTTCCAGTAGATTTTATGTGTGCCATCATGTATCGTATTAGGCGACTCCTTTGCGCACGGTAAGAAATTACTGTGTGCCAGTTTCTCCGAGAATCTACCGAGTTCCATCACCACTTGAAGTCGACCTGAACGTGAGTCCCAGCTTGGTTCGTTGGTTTGAGTAGGTCTTCGAGCGCAGAGGTTCTCCATGCTGTTTCTTTTTAAGGGTCATATTGGTGTCTACAATATACTACTATATTGCCCAAGGAGGTTGATTCTAGCAACATAAAGATGTTGACACTGGTCAGTGACAGGAATTGAGACATCGATTCAAACAGCAAATAAAATCAAATGTAACGTCCACCAACATGTATAGACTCGTTGAATTCCTCGAATGAAAATCAAGACGTCTACCATCATGATTTTGATTTTTTTTATGACTGGAAAGTCTGGAACGCATGTGGAATGGCGCATATCATGTTCTAAATCTTCTTTTCACTTAGACAGTACACCATGCGCAGACATGTCATAGTCCATGGACGTTATACCTGCGCTCCTTCATAGTTACTGACGAGCACTCATACACGGTTACACCAGGGCATTCGTTGGAAAGAATTAACGATGTAGCAGGATCAAGATCACATGAGTACGTGTATCACCAGCACCACATGCCGTGTGACGTGGGCACCGTCCAGACTCTGTCGCGCACACGATCCGGCAGATACACGGAAACATTCACACTAATTGACAGTAAAAGCGTTGTTATGCGGTAGTTGAAGAGAGTATATTTGGGCTCGAGCATATTCTGGGAACTGTACTATCCACCCTCTAAGATAGGCTGCGTGGGCCTCTCCATATCATCTTTCCAGCTAACCACTTGCGCGAAACGAAGTAAAGCTTTGATGCTTTACTGGACCTTCTTGAGCTCAACGTCGCTATGGGATGTGGTCAGCCAACGACGCCTTGGTGCTGACAAACAGCAGTCATCTCCCGGGTCAACTTACAAGATGAGGTCGGCGTTGGGGGGAATGTGGCCGGTGAAGCCGCTGTTGGGGAACATAATTAGCATCAATTGGTCGTCATGGTAGCAACAGATGCCTGGCATGGCCCTGGGCACCGTTGATGGTGAGTATTGCTTACCGCTCGCCATAAGCGAAGTCACTGCAAAACACACGTTAGCCAAGTTCATTGTCTTGCCGTACGCTGTACAAAGCCATTCCACTGAGGACTGTAGGACAGATGTTTCTTACCTGGTGATGTCGAGGGTAGCCTTCTCGCCGACGTTCATCTGGGTGACACCCTCATCCCAGCCTGCATTCATGCGTCAGTAAGCATCCAGTTCCGCATCACCAGCATCGTGTATGTATTCGAAGAAGCCCGAGGAGGAGAGGAAGGGAGGGAGGACGTAGGTAAGCGTCTCGGTGCAGACATACCCTTGATGACCTGGCCGACACCAATTCTGGTGACAAAGTCGCCGCGGCCGACCGAGGAGTCGAACCTGGCAATTGAGCACTCGTTAGCATAACATGCGAGGGAACAGAGACGGGCGGGGTGGAGGGGTTGTTTGCTCACTTCTTGCCCTTGTTGTCGGGCTGGGAGGTATCCTTGAGGAAGCCAGTGTACTCAATGGTGACAGTCTGGCCGGGCTTGGGGATGGCGCCGGAGCCGGACTGGTGAGTCGTCTTGGTAACACCCATTTTGTCGGTTGTGATTTGTGAAGTGATTGAATTGTGTGTTTGTGGTGGTGATGTTGGTGGGAAAGAATTGCAGAGAAGGAAGCTGAGGGAAGCTACTGCTTTAAAGACAAGGGCAGCAAAAGCAGGTAGAGGGAATCCAAGTGGGGTTGACAGAGGATGGAGGGGTAAAATCGCAGAGGGCAATGGTCCAGTAGTTTGGAGGGGGCAGAATGCAGCCTGGCGCTCTACATAGTTTCGTCACCTTGCGATGGGAAGAAGCACCTTATGGTACCTTACGGTGAGGCAAGGGCCACCCAATGTATCTATGTCATGTATCTATCTACCTTACATCCTAGGTTTACCGGTACTGAGAAACGAGGGGATATCGAATCGAACCGAACCAGGCATTGCGACAAGCAGAGGAACGGGGGGGAGGTCGACTCGCGCGCATCGCCTCGAATTGCGGTTGCGTCGGTGAGGTGCTCAAACCAAATGGAAGGGAAAAAAGGTACTTGCCGCCCCAGCCAAGGGACCCGATGACGAACCCGGGCTCTTGGTTGCGGAGACTTGTAAACGCTGTAACCCTTTGCCTGTGTCGCGCCGAAAAGTCTACTCCTCGCCTGGGTACCGTTACCAAGAAACAGAGTCCGCCGTGATGGGCGATCCCGAAGCCAAAGGTCCCCGCCCAGCGAGCAGAGGTACCTTGCCGACCACGCCAAACAGCCGGCTGTGCCTTACGTCAGGGCGGCCTGTCAGAACAGTAGGCGCGGGCGGCAGCGGACAGTTCCTCAACACCCTCAACCACCAGAGTTTAACCTCGAGCGTCCAACAACTCCCGGTCGTCCTCGCTTCACCTTGCGCGTAACCTTTCCGAGGTTCCTGACCTAGGTAAAGTACCCGGCCAAGGACTGGTTGAATGCTTGTGCACGTGTACCTGCAAGAAGCTTTGTGTGTTTGTATCAGCGCAACACAGCACTGGGGATACCTTTCACTACATGCTCAAAATAATGATTAGAAAATCACACAAAAAGTTGGCAACGGCTACCGCAACTCTCCCACGCACCCCTGGCAATCATACCAAAGGTCAACAGTTCACCCACGCGGTGGCTTGCGTCGATATGTCAACCTTATCCGTGTTGCTCACCTTCAAGCAAGGTACCTCAGATGCGAGTCACATCATCTCACCGCCCAAGCACATACCGTCAATCCGGCTCTCCCACGTCTGGAAAAGCCCCAAACGTAGCTAGCCGTCGAGATTCGGCCGCTCGCGCTGATCCCGCCGCTGAGATCCATGGTTCAGCCGGCTTTCCATCGCTTCTGACTGGTCATCATCACCACCGTCCGCCGTCCTCGCCGCCGCCTACGCAGTATTGCTATTGCGAAACTTGCGTCTCCCCCCGATTTCTCCGCTTCAGTCAAGCCCACCTCCCGTCGTCCCCATTGTCAAAAGGCTGCATCGCGACGTGCGGGAATTGCCCCTCGGGCAGACTAGCGTCCAAGCGCTAATACGTCGTCCTGCAGCGAGCCTGCGAACGAGGGGTTGCGGCTTTGCGGCTTTGCGGCTTGCCCCAGTTCTCACCTCCGGCCCTGTGTTGCCCCTCCATCCCATCGTGCTATTCGCAGATCAACGCTCGTCCAACCAACCTGGTGTCACTCGCTGCCGCCGCCGCCGCCACTCGTCAACGTCCAAAGCTAGCCTGAGATTTCGTCGTCGGCATCCAACTGCACTCAAGACGTTGTTCGTCAGCATGTCTCTCGGTCACTCGGCCGGTTTGTATACGGTCGTTGGAGTCCACGGCGCCACCCAGCCCTGTCACAAAATGATGGTGGACGTCGAAAATGACAGGAAGCGGATCCCCACTGCGTCTGCCAACCACCTCCATCATATCCCGCGAGAAAAGGCACGTCGCGGGACACGAACGGCAGAAAAAGAAAAGACGAGGTGGATTTCGTCGGCTGGGGCTTTCTCGTGGAGGCGTCAAACTCGACGCAAATGCTCCTTGGTCTTTGGTCTTTGGTCTTTGGTCTTTGGTCTTGGGCGGCGGGCACACAATGTGACTGCTCATATCCGTCTGCCATATGCATATGCATCTTTGCGGCTTTCGCAATACCGTTCTGGTTATGCTTGCGAAGAGCCCGCCATTCATCGTCGCCAATTTAGGGCCAGGCTGACAGGATCCCGAGCTGCTCCACGGCCTCGCGGCGGAACACTTCCTGCAGACCCGGTCCCGAGCAGTCGTCAAGGTGAGAAGACAGAAAGAGTCCATGCATTGCAGAAAGCAAGCCGGATGAAGTTTCCAGGGCAGCGAAGTCTCGCCAATGACTGCTTTCGCAAGCCGTGTAATGGATGCTGGACACGGCGGCTGCAGCTCCGACAAGGTATATATCTTCATGCTTCCCAATACCGTCCGATCTGCACATTGTTTGCTCCTTCTTCGCATCAAGCCGGTGCACCATGATCGAATGCAGTGGGTTTTTTTATGATCGAGAGACGAATGACATGTATTTCTGTCACGCGTCACATGATCCTGATGAACTGCTCAATACATCAATAACCACAGCTTGCCCACAAACCTGAAATGCCATAAAGGGCGTCGACAGAGCACCGTGAGCAGTCAGAAGCGTATCTGTTCTCATTGTCACGGTTGGTACATGGCAGTCGTTGACTCTCTGTCGACGTGAAGGCAATGAGGCTCCGGTAGTCGCTGAAATGACACTCGGCCGGGCAGGTACCGGCACTACGGTCTGAGCCGACCTGCCGTCCGCTCCGTCAATCTCCACACCTACCGGAGGCTCCGGCGTATGCCACCTTCCTCTCGGTGCCGGCTCTCTGACGAATCGGCCATGGCATCCGTTGGCGCCTCGAATTTAGAGTGCATACCATACCTGACACGAGCGTCGCAAGATGTAGAGTGCCCAACGAACACTATGAAATGATGAGATCCCTACCCCTGGAGTCCTCGATGCCACAGGCTGAACAGAGCGTCGCAGAAGAAATCAGAGTGGCCTGGCCGAGTACGAAATCATCGCACGTAGGCGACAGGGAAACACGTGGCTGAAGCGTCCGGTGCCACAGCAGCCCTCTGGATGAGCCTGCAACGGAATCCCTCATTCCCATCACATTCCATCATCGTACTCTGCTGTCATTTTGAAACACACAGTTAGAGCCGTGTTGGTTTTTTGCCAGTGTTGGGGACGAGGCTGCCGCAGAGTTCATCCCGACATCTCAAACATGACACCTGTGCAGCATCACCGGCGAGTCGACTCTGCGGTGCTTCGCGGGCGGGAGCACGTGCAGAAAGATACGAGACGAAGACTCGATACGTGAGAATGCCTGGGTCGTCATGTTAGTCCTGATCTCATGTCAAGTCAATCTTACCTGGGGCTGCATCAGATTCCCGTGAATTCTGCGAACGGCTGCGGCTCACACCCCAGAGACATGGCCAAACACCCGTGAGGATCATAATATGGCAAATACAGCGAAGATTTGGCTGCTTGGAACGGAAGACATTGGTCGGTAATATGAAGCTGCAGGCAATAGAATGATCGGCAGGTAAACAACCCCCCCCTTTCACTTTTCAGAGGGAGACTGACAAGCACTCCCCAGCACATCTTGAAACACCTTGGAAAATGCTGCAATGGGTCCCAAATTCGATTTTCCAGCTGTCCAGCATGTTACCAGGGTTTCAGGGTGTGTAGCCCACATTCTCAGGTGCGGCAAAGCCTCGGGAGCCTATCCGTAGAGGGAGGGAGAGGGCAGCAGCCGTCAGGTCGCACTAAACAAAGGAGAAGGCGATTTCGAATCGATTTCGAAGCAAGACACAGCGTTGCGTGGATAGCCGAGACGCTGGAGGTGACGAAGGGGTCTCGAACTCTTGATGCCGTGGTCATAGCGTCTCCCTGGACGCCGCCAGGAACTGAAATTCGTCACTTTTGGACTGGAAGCTTTCCCTGGAGATTGGGAATGAGGGCACGTAGCTGTTCAAGTTAGCTCGAGAGCCACGCTCACGCCGTGCCTTTAGTACCTGACGCACCAACGATAGCGCATGTCTTGGTGCTATTTTGACTCAGCCCGGTCCGCTCGCTAGCGATGGTGGCACGCGAAGTTGGCAGACACAGTCGATGCCGTTGGAGCGGGAACCGCCACCGGGACTCGGGGGCCGGAGCGGCAGCTTCAGTCTTCAGAGGCGTACCGCGTACGGATACCGTGCCGCCAGTGAAGCAGCAATTGATGTGACTTCATTTCGATGCTTGCTGTGGCTCCCGTCCAATGGCTTCTAGAGTGACGGGTGCCGATGGAACAGACACTCTGGCACGTTGATGACACCGCCGCTTGAAGCTCGACGATGTGACGCGACACAACACGAGACGGGCCGGACGGCAACTTGCGGATAGGCGAGGAATGGGAACGGAACATGGCTGTGGCAGAAGAGCAGAGAGACAAGGCATGCGAGTGCTGCACAGCCTCAATCTCTCGTGTATTCAGGAGCGCTGTTCCACCGACCCTCATTCCCTCCTCTCATGGCATTGCTTCAGGATTCAATCACTGTCCTGCACCTGTGACGACACTGGGGGAGGACGAGAACTGAACATGGGCCTGGGCACCAGATTCCGAGCCCCGGGCTTGAGTTCCACAGAGTCGGATAGAGCATTCGTGTCACGGCCATCGAAGCCCTTCGAAAGCCAGTACTCCGTCTCGAACAGATGATGGGGCTCTTTTGTGCCGATTAAGTTGTCCCAAGGCTGACGTCTGAGTGTTCCTGCGGCCCTGAGCAAGGAGTCGCGTGTGCAACTCGCGTGTAACTGTAAACAATCCAACTGGCCCGGCATGTATCCCGGTGCGCGAACCCGCAGAGACTGAAAACCAAAGAGAGGGATAAAACAGCAAAAAAGCTTCGATTTTTTCTTGCTTGCTCTTTACCCACGTGGAGAAACACACCATCAATGGACGTTGCAGGGTGATCCTCGATGGCTGATCAGAAAGGGCGAGACCATTCGCTGGGCTTGCGTGCCCCCCAGTGCGTTCTGATCAAAGCTTTGGGTGACTGGCTGATCGGCGGAGACCAACCCCACTTGACGAGTCGCAGAGATATTGACGGCGGCCGGTTTGCCGGTACTGAGACAATAACACCCAGTTAGCAGGTTTCCTCCAGCCCTGCGCAGCTGCGCCCTCGTGCCATCTGTAGGAAGACATGGGCATCGAGAAGGTTTTCGACTTGTGCACGAAATCGAGACTCAGTGTTGATGGTATTGATTTTCCCAGAGCCTGGGTCGTTGTGCATCGTCGTCTCGCTAGAGCTCCAAATCTCGTCTGTGGCGTGCGTTGGTGCGGTTATGATTAAAGGCTCAAGCCCACGTCCATCAACGGGACATTCGAGACAAGCTAACGACACCGGCGTCGGCTCCCATTGGGCGCGTGTTCTCAGCCATCCACACTATCGCATGGGGAAGGTGGGAGTCGAGCAGGGATGGCGCCGACGGGAAAGGGACGAGATCAGGACGCTCCAACGGTAGCCCTGCTGGCGAGCGGTACCTCGAATAAGCGGGTATTGGGCCTGTGATCGAGTATCCGCTTTGTACCGCTTCGTCCTATGGCCCGATCGAGGACCAACAACCGCCGCTTGCTAGAACTTGAAAGCGTGCTGAACACAAAGCGCGTGTCGTCGACCCGCCGTTGAGATGCCAATCGAGGCGCACTGGTATGGCGGTTGTATCATTGGCATTCGACTCTGATGAAACGTCGAGAGCGATGAGAGAGTCGAGTTTACTCTCTGTACGATGGTAGTGGTCCAGATTGTCGAATGGTGCCATGCGAATCGGAGTATTGGACGCTACGCGAGTGGTGACTCTGGTGAGGGCTACTTTGTACAGCATTATTGATTCTTGACTGCAGGTGGCGGGCGGCCTGAGCACATCAACTCCCGAGCACGGCAAGCGCAATCTATTATGCTCATAAACATCAATTTAGGCGTGATGCCGGGTTGCAACGGCAGCAACGCAACGTATCTCTACGCCCCGCAATACTGTCAAGTTGGACGACTCTTGACTTTATTCGTACAGTCCCGGCCAAGGAGACAGGTCGAAAGCGTCGCTTGTCAAGTTGTCTGTGTGTCCAGCGTTGCCATGGACCTGGGGACCACCTGCAACCCTAGAGCAGTCACAAGACGTGGGCTGCTAGCGTTGGAGCGTTGCAGGGCGGAGGTTGACGAGGGATTTCCACAAGAGGATGTTGTAAATGCAGATTGCCTCCGATTATCATTTCGTCCGGGTTGGGGTTCTTCCAGGACACATCTGTACATAGTATGCGTACGGTTACCAAGTGTCGTCAATCATACTCGGGTCTCTCGAAGGCAACGATCAACGGCGGGACTCGGTCTGGACTGTCCATCTCGTCAGCTAGCCCCACGGATCCATGATGTTTGTGCAAAGAATTGGAGGGGGATGATGGATCTGCGCCGTTGGTGGTTCTGAGCTCCGACTCTGGTGTGTTTGTGCTCGTTGGACAGCTGGAGGGCCGATGTGTGCATGCATTGGTGCAGGTTTGTGCAAGGCCACGGAAGGGAACGCGCCTTGGAAAGGTGAGACCAGGGAGGGAATAGCCCGCATTGGCAGTTGCCCACCAGTGACCACGCACCTGCCCAGTCTTTGCAAGTTGCCAGTGGCCCAGAGAAAGTGCCCACTGCGTGACTGCCCACCTGGAAAAGCCTAGAGCACTATTTAACTCTATCGTTTTGCATTACTAGAGGATTACCGCAGTATATATAGACGCTACCCTACCCTCGAATTCTGTACTATTTAACCTTAACCCTTTTCTTACCTATCCTTTCCTCTATTTTACCTTCTCTCTTATTAAAAAATCGTTAAAATCGTAGTTTTAATAACTTATTAATAAGCTAATATTATTATTTAAAAATAAATAACTTATTTTTATATATAAATACTAAGAGTTTTATTATTATAAAAATAGTAATAAATATATTAAAGTATTTAAAAAAGCTTTTTAATAAACTTTTAATATTATTTAAAGTAATTATCCTCGAGCTATAAAAAAAAGCTAAAGTATTATATTAATACGGCCCTATTTATTTTATTAATATTAATAATACCCTTTTTAATATAAGATATATTAATAATATTTTATAGTTATATTATTACGTTTTATAAATTATACTTAATATTAGTAAGGTTTTTAATATTATTTACTAAGTTTTTTATTAAGGTTATTATTATAAGGTTAGTTTAGTTATTAATATTTTAATAAGTATTTTAACTTAATTTAAAAGCTTTTATAATTCTTAAAAAGAGGTTTTTAAAAAACTTATAATTAGATTTTTTATTTATTATAAATAAAACTATTATAATTAAAATTATAGTATTACTTATAGACCTCGATAATAAGTAGTTAATAATATAGTTATTTTTTTTTATAATAAGTTTAAAAAAGTATTTTAATTTAAGTACTAAGTAAGTATTATATTATTTTATTAAAACTATATTCTTATACTTATAACTTAGAAAGAATTAACTTTCTTCGATAATAAGGTACTTAGGAAAAGCCTAGAGAAGGAATCTGGGAAGGAGGAGCGCCCCCCGGTCTTGCCCAGTGACCTCCCCCGGCAAGGGTCTGCAGGGGTTGAACGGCGCAAAATTGCCCGTAGCGTCGCATCACCGAGATTTGGCCAATGATCTGCGCTCGCTTGTCAGATTTACCCCTGTTAACCGACCCACCTGGCACGGCCTCGAAGGAGCAACAAGCCCCGGCAGAGGACGAACAGGGCCAAAGTTGACAGCAAGGCCGATGGGAAGACCTTGAAAAGGGACTTGCTTCTTTGCAGAAGTAACCACCCAAAAAGCAAGTATCCAATATTGGCGAGGGCGGGCAAGGGCCTGGGTCCCCACTTCCGACCCACCTCACATCATCTATAGCTGTGCGGTACGTACCCAGCGGCAGCCATTTCTGCCCATTTTTAGCCCGTGCCCCGAAAAAGCTAAGCCCCTCTCTCTCCATTTCCTGCGGGCAGCGGCTGCTCACCATCTTGCACATCGTCCGCACCTCAACTTCCAGTGCCGCTCAGCCAGCAGCCAGCTCCAAGCAATGCAACGCGGGCAACAAACCACCGTCTGACGAGTTTGCTTGCCAGCAACGGCTGCGGTGGACTTTGTACGGTACATACAGCACAGCACGGCACGGCACAGCACAGGAACGGTGAGCCTACGTTTTCTCCACACCACCTTGCCTTCCCGCCCTCCTACGGAATGGTGTGCTCTCCAGACCATTACTGTGCGCACTGCAATAAGGCGGACCATGAGTGCCCGGGCTGCTGCTTGCCAGCTTGGTGCTGTACGAATATCGTGTGCGGACTACCGGCGTTGGCCAGTGATCAGGTACGGAGTACCGCACGTTGGAGCCTTGTACTGGCTAGTGACTCGTTCCCCTGGCCGTCGACCTGAGAGCTGACCGTTCCGACCAACAACCACCAGAATCTAGAACAGGCACACGGACGAGCACGCCATGACAGAGGGACCTCGACGGTAGACCATGACCAGAACAGCAATGTCATTTCGCGAGATTTTCCCACCCGTCCCACCGTGGACGTCCGGCAGTGATGGCGGACAGGGGCAACACATGGTCAACACTCATCAATGCACCGTCGTCAATGTTAGCGTTTTCCGGTGAGAGTCGAGAGTTTGGCTTCCACTTGACTATTCTGGACGACATCGAGTCCAGGGTGCTATCAAATAGGGAAACAGATGCGCACGATGCGGCACCGTCCAACAACACAGTCCAAGTCGGTCTCTTGAGTCTAAAAGTCGGAGAGGCCACCGGCCCGTCTGTTTGCCAAAAATAATACATCACGTTCACGTCTGCAAGATTCGGGGGGAGGGAGATCCCGGGTCTACGCGCTTTGCTCACAATGGGGATCCTCGCCTTGACTAAACAAACCCATTGGTAGAGGCCATACGCCGCAATGCTGCAGAAGTGCAGCGTTCCAGCCGTTTGTTGGGCTGGGACGAGAGTTCAGCCGTGACGGTCGAGTCGCCTTGTCTTTCATCTCGTCTCTGGGCAATCGTCCATTCTACACAAACCCAATCCAACAATTTCGTCCCAGCTCTGTTCAGGGTTGGCTGGTGTATACTGCGTATGCAACGAAGAGGAGAGATGCCTCTCGGACGACAACCCGCCGTCCATGTGCATTGTCAGTGTAGGTGAGGCTTTTACGAGACTCGTCGGTCTCAATCCTCAAAATGGCATCCGTTTGGCTCCAAAGAAGTGTCCGTCAGCCCTCAGGACCCAGTCAGAGTCAGTAAGACCCAGACTGACTTTGCTGTGCCCAGGGGAGTTGCGTAATGGTCGGGCGACGTCGGCTGTCCCTCTCGGCCGTGGGCGCTGACGGGGATGCAATACTTCGTACACTAAGGATACGCATAACTCGTACCGGCTGGGGCTAGCTGGCATAGGAAAGGTACTCGACGGCGGTCTTCAGGTGTGGTGAGAGTATTAAGATGACGGGCCGGAGAGGCACCACAGTCGTCGTACCACACAGGTCAAGCCATGCCGCCTGCGTGTGTGCACAAAGTAAGGACCAGTAATTATTCTTACGAATAGTGTAGGTAGGCAAGTCGTGCACTTGTGCCAGCTGGGCCTTGACTCACCTGCAGGGCCTCATGAAGGGTAGTAAGTAGACTGTTGGTGCCATGGTAAGGTAGGGAACTTGCAAAAAAAGGGGGTTGACGCTTGGGGACGACGGGAAGAGGAAAAAATAAAATCGAGCCAAACGTACCTTATCCCGTACCTGAGGTGCACTACTTGTGGACGTCTTAGCTAAGACAAGTACTTTATTGCCTTGGTCACTGCAAGAAAGTACCGCACACCCCCCTGCACACCCTCGAGTTCGTGCCTGGACATATTAATTGCCTTCGCGCAGTACAGCCCAGCAGTGCCCGGCTTGGTTCCTCTGCCATTCCAGCAGCCAGCAGCCAGCAGCCAGCTCCCGTCCCTTCTCCCCCCTTCAGCACCGCGATCAACCTGGACCAAGGTACCTGTGTACGGAGTACGAGGATCAGGTACTTACCCACGAGTGTCCTTCACACGTAAAATAGCCGATAAGATACCTTGGACTTCGTACCCGCCATCCCATCACCACCCGCCCGGTCCATGCTGGCCCATCCCATCTCGTCCCCTCCCTCCCTGACGGTCGACCTGAGCCCTCACCACACTCCTCCTGGACTCCTCCCTCTACTCTCGCTCTCTTGGTTCTCTTGGTCTTTATGCTGCCACCCCCGTCCGTCCTGATCAACCCCCCCGGTCTCTCGTCCCTCGTCCCTTGTCGTGTGTTTCCATCAATCAATCAATCTCCCATCCTTCGCTGCCTCGTCCATCCACATTCCTTCTTGCGTCCCCTTCCATTCCTTTACACCACCCTCGCTTTTTCCTCTCTTCCCTTCCCTTCCCTTTTACTCCTCACGCTCGCTCTCCTCTTGTCGCCCCCACCTCTCTCCCGACCTCGTCTCTTCGACAGTCGAATTTCGACATCCCCTCGCCTCCGTCAAGAATTCATCCGGCGACGTCGAACCTCCTCTCCGATTCTCAACCTGCGCCTCCTCACGCCGTGAAAGGGGTCTTTTTTTGCCGTCGAGCCGATCTAACCGCCCCCCTTATGTGCTTTGGACGCATTTGAAGATCGTCGTCGAGGTTCCGCGCCGACAACCTGCCAGTTTCCCCATGCATTCGACAACGGGAACTGCCATAATCTCAGCCGACGTGACGGATCAATAGACGTCCTCGCCCAATTCAATCCGACGATATCTCGTCGAGTCACTCATTTCACACACCCAAAAACCCAAACGCCATCACGCTCATTGACAATTCCTTGTCAAGTACATTCGTTCTATAACACCCTGACAAAGTGAGTTGCCAAGGAGTCTTGCGAGCATCGAAGCACTTACTAACACGGAATGGAGACCTCCATCTACTAAACACCAATATTGGTATCATTACAATCGCTAAAGACCTTCAATTGAATATACGATAATCGGGAAACGAAACCATGCACGCAAAGACTGCTCTTCTGGCCGCCGCCCTCGGCCTGGCCTCTACTGCCTGCGCCGAACAGGAACGACCCAAGATTTACTTTCCGCGTCACGTTAAACGACAGTTTGTGAATTCGACGAGTACGAGACAAGAGACGTTCCCTCCGGCCCCCGAGAGCACCACTTTCCAGTCCACCGCATCGGCCTCCATCAGCTCGACATTTGGTGACATCCTCACCAGCCTTTCGGACTCTCTCTTTGGCTCATCGTCGACCGTTCCCACGCCGTTGCCGACTTCCACAATCTCCTCGGCCCCCGAATCCGCACCCCCGACGACAATCTCCACCACAGTCTCGACCCTCCCCGATGGGAGAGTGACGACTGTGATCATTTCGAGCACCGTCATCTTCGACCCGACAGAGACGACTGAGACGACAAGCTCCGCCGTGCCCACATCTACTCTGCCCCCGGTTACCGTTCTGCCGACGACCAGCGAAACCTCGACAGTTTCCAGCGAAGCCGCCTCCACCTCGCAGGCTGCCGCAACCACCCAGCCCACAGCGACGACCCCCGAGACCACCACTGCCGCCGTTCAGTCGAGCGCCGCCGCGACCTCTTCCGAGGCTGTTCAATCCTCCGCGGCCGCGACCACCGCTGTTGAGTCCGTTCAGACGTCTGCTGCTGCCAGCACCTCCGAGGCCGCTCAGTCATCTGCTGCCGCCACCACTTCCGAGGCTGCCCAGTCTTCTGCTGCTGCGACCACCTCTGAAGCCGCTCAGTCATCTGCGCAGGCTTCCACCACGGAGGCCGTTCAATCCTCGGCAGCTGCCACCTCTGCCCAGGCAACCACTACCGCCGAGGCGTCGTCTGCCGTGCCTACCACCGAGGCCGTCCCTAGCTCCGCTGCTCCCACCAACGTCGAGGTCACCAACTCGACCGCCGAGGCCGTTTCTTCGACGCAAGCTGCCACGAGCGCCCAGGCTGCATCGAGCGAGGCTACCACGGCCGCATCTTCTTCTGGTATCCTCCTGGCTCCCACCGGCGTCGTGTCCGAGACTTCCAGCACCCAGGCTACCACCTCTGCCGAGCAAGCTCAGCATTCTTCAGTGGCTGCGAACCCCGAGACTACCAGCGCGGTTCCCAACGTCAACGCGACCGAGCCCGTCGTTTCGTCATCCCAGAGCTCCGTCGTCCTTCCCGTTGAGACCACCACTTCTGCCGCCGTTCAGGTGACCTCTGGTGCCTCCACTGAGACCACATCTGCCGCCGTCTCTGAGAGTAGCAAGCCCACCAACCCGCTGGACCCCATTGTCTCCTTCGTCTCCAGCCAGGTTGCCGTTCCCACGAACCTCACCGAGCCTATCGCCAACGCGACGTCGTCCGAGGTCCCTGTTGCCTCGACGTCCGATGTTGTCATCCCAACGCCTACCGCGCTCCCGGCACCCACGGACCCGACCTCGACGAGACTTCCCATCCCGACTGAGCCTGTTGCCAACGTCACCTCCTCCGCTGAGGCCTCTGGCGTGCCCACCACCTCGCTCCCGGCACCCACTGAGCCCGTCGCGAACGCCACGACCTCTGTTGAGATTTCTACAGAGCCCACCAGCAGCAGCCTCCCCGTTGTGAGCAGCGAGCCCGCCGTCAACATCACCTCCTCCACCGAGGTCCCCGTGTCTGTCTCCACGACCGCTCTGCCCGCTTCCGATGTTGTCAACGCCACCTCGACCGAGGTCCCCGCCGGACAGACTACCACCAGCGCTCCGGTCACCATCACTGACAGCACTGCCATCCCTGTGCCGACGACCACGGCTACCGGCTCTGTTGAGATCCCCGTGAACACTACCTCTACTGAGACATTCCCGACTACCACGCAGCTTTCGACCTTGTCTCAGCTACCTACGGCTTCCACCACCATCAGCAACTCGACTCAGACGGACAGCTTGACTGTGGCACCCACGGTAACACCTTCCACCCTCTCGTCGACCTCCGTCGCCAACGAGACCGCCACGGCCACCAACGTCGTCCCCACTACTACTGAGTCTCTGACTACTGAGCCTGCCGCGACCACCACTCTTCCCGTGAACACCACTGTTCTCTCAGAGACCTTGATCGAGACCACGCCTACTGTCACTGTGCCGCCGCCTACGACGACTCCCATCATCACGAGCATCCCTGCCACGGCCACCATCACTGACTCGGAGTCTTGGTTGCCCAGCACCATCATTGTCGAGCAGTCCACTTCGCTCAGCACGCCCACAGAGGCCCTTGCCCCGACGTCGACCATTCCCCTGCCCTCTGACCTTCCCAAGGTCATTAGCGGCCCGGACCCGAACGTCGCGCAGCCCAAGGACACCATTCTCCTCCAGATTGGTTTCCTGCACGGTGAGAACTACCAGCACGTCAGCAAGAACCCCAACGCTGCTGCTCAGATCTTCACCTGCCTGCCCAAGGCTTTGGCCGATGCTGCTGGTCTGGACATTAGCCAGATCCAGATGACCAAGCTCGTCCCTTACGACACGTCCCAGACTCTCGGCTACATCACCACGCTCGCCAAGTTCTACTACCCCAAGAGCATGGTCGACACCCTGCGCATGGACATCAAGATTCCCAACTCGGCCATCTACAACAACCCCGATCAGCTTGTCTACAACCTCACTCAGAATATCAACCCTGCCATTGAGATCATTCCTGGCCAGGAGGATGACGGCACTTCCACGGGCGGAGACGGATCGTCGTCTACCTCCACCCCCAACAACCCCAATGACCCCTTCGGCACCGGTAACGACGGCTCCAACCAGTCTCCCATTCAAAAAGGTACTGCCGCCGCCATCGGTATCGGGGCTGTGGGTGTTGCTGCTGCGTACGGTGCTGCCATGTTCATTATTGCCCGCCGCTACAAGCAGAAGAAGCAGGCCCACCGCCGCGCCAGCTCCCTCACCTCATCCGAGATGCGCTACACTGGTGCTGGCAGCCCGCCCATGATGGGCGGTGCCCTGATGAGCCAGGACTTCTCCAACTACGGAGCCGCCGGTGGCCGCGAAAGCCACGGCAGCGGTCGTACGAGGGGAAGCGGGCCCGGCAACTCCGCTAGGACGGCCTACATCTCGGCCCCCGTTGCCGCTGAGAACTCTCTCGGCTGGAACTGATTGACGACATAGACGCCATTTCCATATCTGTCACCATTTTACGCTTCGATACCCTTCTGGAGGATCCTGTTTGAACAAGATGCTAGGCGGTTGCCCGGTATCCACCGACGGCATTTAGAGAGGGCACGCCCCCTCGGCCACGAGCCCCATCTGCTCGAGAGATTTCTTTCTTTTTTTGTCTTTTTGTCTACAAATACCCTTCTACCGCGGGTCGATCGATGTAGGTCGGCTCGTCGGCACCCTATTATCAAACGCACTCGGCGCCACCGTGTATCCTGCTCCGTCGCGGGCGGACACGGCTGGTGCGGGTCCATTTTTATTTTTATTTTTTAATATCTTGTATCTGTGTTGAGGATCTATACATGGGGCGAAGAGCTGGATGGTGGGAAGCATCACAATCGCGTCTTTTCACGATATGCGAGGAGTTGGAAAGTGGCTGGGAAAAAACGGCGATACCCTGGGGGGAAGGAATATAGGCCGGGCTTCCTTGTATATTTTTGCAGTCTGAGGCGTGGCCTCTTCACCTCGGTCCTTTTTTCTTCCCCCGGCCTGTCAAGCTGAGGTGCCTGTGTGTGTTCGCGCAAGGGCGTTTTCAGACAAGGGGTCCCCTTTTTGCCTGCAATGTCGCAGATACAGCGAATAGAGTAAGAACATGAGAACGAGAGAACAAAAAAAAACAATATTAAAATCACTGCGTCCGAGGGTCCAGCGTGGTAATGTGTGCCGACCTGCGCAGGCTGTAAATAGATACCTAGTCATTAGTCGGTTATCGTATATATCCGTTTGCAGCACTTTGGTTGGTCCGGGGTTAAAACGTGCCGGGTGTATCTTGTTTATGTGATGCCCCGGTGAGTTTTTTCTTTTTGCAACCCCCCGTTTTGTCGTCATGCCTCGCTGCTGTCTATCGGCGAGTACAAGGCGGCACATCATGTTGTAGTAAGTAAGTGCGGCATGCAGGTCTCACTTGCCTTGTCTATTGGAAATAAACTAACACTCGAGTTCGACATTTGATTCACACTCATCAATCGACACGATAGCAGTAAGTCTCGTAGACTGCAGCCGATTGATTCTAAGGTGGTCGGTCGTGACGTAGAATACTTACCAGGAAACCCCACATCGCTAGGTCTAAAGTTGATGCAGCCAGCTATTGCTGACTTCGATGTCAGGAACATTTTATCGACAATGTCACTGGGCCAATCTCTCAACAATCGCACATTTTTGCACCAAAACCAATGCATTGAGTATCCTCGCGACTGTTGTCGCCTTCCCAAATCCCATGTGGCCGTTGTCACCTCTCATTCATAGCAATAATGCCCTACGACTGTTGTCGTCTGTTCCTCCCACGTTGCGTCTATGATGACCTGCAACCATCACCACCTCCTTCAAATCACGTACGACCGTTGTCGCCTCTCATTTACATCAATGATGCCTTACGACCGGTGTCGTCTTTTCCTTCCATGTCATGTCTATAATGACCTGCGACTGTTGCCGCTCACTCAGCCCTGCGGCGCTCAGCAACCACCAAGTGGTGCTCTTCATTCCTGGGTAATCTGTGCCTTTTATCGTCTCCCACCACATGCTTATGCGTGCCAGAAACGCGACCAGTGATGATGTTGTGCATGTGCGGCATGGTCTTGGTGACCTGGATATTACTCTGCACATGGAGCATAAAGTATGTGTGACCAACGGCGCCAATCTCCCAGTCGGAACCATTATAGGTTGCCTTGTAATGAGGGGGGAATTCAACACCTCGGCCAGTGAAGAGGCGGATTCTAACCGGTGTCGACTCGTTCCTGTAACACACAGCGGCAATCAGGACGAACGGGACTTGTTCAGAGGACGCGGCCTCAACCTGGAAAGTCTAGATCGAGTCCAACGTCTGCCTTTCGTCGGCGGCCGGGTGGGTACTCGATCCGGATAAAACTCGACGGGCGCACGAGCAGGCGTTTGACCAAATCACCGAATAGCTGGTTGACCACGGCTCGCTTCTGGATCTCATGCCCCAAGTTCAGCGGACCTGACCCCGCCTCTCGTGCGACGCGGATGAAGCTACGATCAGCCTCCTTGCCGTCGTCCTCATACACCCACTTCTTTCCTGGTCGCGAGACGGCGCGAACAAACAACAGGCGGGCGGGCTTCTGTCACAGGAGCTGGGACACTTGCTCCGAATGAACGATCTTCTCAAACGTCGCGGGGCCTGATGTCGGGCGTTGACTCCCTTTCCCACATTCTGTCTCCACCAAATTTCACAGTCTCGCGTGTTGGAATCTCTGAGACACACGGCCCGGAACCCGCGGTTCTGCCGATGATCCGGCCGCTATCCGGCCGCTGAACGCATTTTCAGGATGCCAGTCATGTGTTGACCATCGTTCTCGCCAAGCACCCTATCAATCATGGCGTGAAGCTGATCGCGCGGGCCACTCGTCACAAATACCTCGTCGGATCGAGTAAGGTTAACAATCGCGCCGTGATGGTCAGCGTCCTTTGTCACTCTGAACCCGGTGGTTCCCTATTCCAGACCGACGTCGAGTCAGCCAAAGGCGGGCCTGCTCGAGGTCTTGCGCCGACGTCATTTGTTGGTTGGAAATGGTGAGCGGGATCGCTCGCGCCTCTGTTCCCCATCGCCGATGAGATCGTCTGTTCGAATTCTCGACTGCTGGCGCGGTCGCCGCGGTCTCTCTGTCTCGATGAATCGGAATTTTGCGACGACGTTTTCTAGTGGTGTTAGCAACAGGTCCAGTGAAGAGTTTTGGATACGTACAAAAAGGCGGTTGTGTGTTTGTGTAAAGGCGAAAAAGATGAATTGGTGAGGTAGTGTGCTTTGTCTTGCCTCCTTGTGAATGGAGAGCAAGGTCCGGCCCCCACTTCGGTGGTTCCGTGTGCTGTGTAGTCACCTCGGATCGGTCCGGCCCCATTGTTTCTGACAGCCGCCGACTCGAGCATCCGAGCAGCCGCCGGGTAGACTACGACAAATTCAACTAGGTCACGGGCAACGAAAGCACATTTCACAGGAGAAGTATTCCGTAATGGAAATTCAATCGATTGCACTACCCACCCGGTGAATGCCTATCCACGCCTCCCAGTCGGGGGGCTCACTCATGCCCCTTGGCGTGCTCATCCATGCCTCTCAGCGGGCTCCCCATATGCCCAATGCCACCCAAGCCTCCGAAAGAATTGATCCATGTCTTCTCACAAGGGGCTTCTCGCAATCGCAGTCCCGGTCAGTGACTCCTCGTCCGCTGACTTGCCGCTCTCTGACTCCTCGCCTTCTGACGTGTCGTCCTCCGTTGTATCGTCTGGTAACGTCTTGTCTAAGGACTTTTTATTCGAATTTTTCGACTTCTTCTTCGTAACTTAAGGTCTGACAACTTCAACGCCGTCGTCAATGCATGCTCACGTTCGTCATCGGTGTAGTCTATCAAATCCCCATAGAATGAGGCCTTTGCGTGTGTGTCTTGCGCCACGGGGGACACGTTCGTCACGGAAGGCATATCGAAAGCGGAGTCTCTCTGAGCCAGGGGGGCAGGGAGAACTTTCAGCTTTTTGATCCCAGTGGAAAGGCCTCCTTCAGCCATGGTCGGCGTCGGGGTCACAACGTCAACCGACGGGTTGCCCTACGCGACGTCAAGATCCGTGGCACCAGACGGAGACACCAGTGTGCCCTTTGAATTGTTCTCGTTTGGAGCCAACGGGGGCGTGGCGACCGCGTTCGCAACGCCCTGCGACGTCTGGGTGTTGTGGACCGCCGCATTAAAACCGATCTGCAACGTGTTTCTGCTGTTGCGGATATTATCCTCACTGGAGGCACTCCTTTCCTCTAACAATGGGGCGTAGTCGATGAACTGGTCAGCACTGTAGCGGTGTGTTGCCGGATCCTTGGACAACTTTTCTCTCTCCTTCTTCCAAAGCTTGTGGTCGAAGTTAACCAAGAAACGCTCCGACTGCTTCAATTCCTCGACAAAAGCCAAAGTCCAAGGATACACTCCCTGAAGGTCCCAAGATGAGAGTCCCTGATCAATTATTTCCTTCTCCCACATGATCCAAGGCTTCCGGGAGCGGATGGGGGGCATGTTGATGCAGCGGTAGAACACGATCTCGTACTGGTGCACCCAACCGAGCTCTCCAGAGCGCTTGCAGTCATCCCAGTTATGAGCAGTTGTGTTGCATAATGGACAGCCCAAAACAAATTCTGACTCATCCGGGATCAGACTGTCGCAGAGATAGTGGTGCTTATGCCCACATGAGCCGCAGACGGCAGTGATCTTGAATCTCTTGCTGTGATCAAGACACTCTATAAGATATCTCTCATGTTCCCAGACATTGCCAAAGATATCTGGCAGCTTACTCCTTCGCAGAACAGCACGTTTGACCAGCTCGACCACGACTTCAGGCATGGCAGGAATTCGTTGATGCTCCTGCATGCGATTCCGCGGAAGCTGCTGAGGTCTCTGATCCAGGGCACCCTAGCATTTGACACTGTGAACTCACGAGACGCGAGTTGCTACCCGGCAAAAGGACAGGGCATCTATGCCATTGACGTATACATTGAAAATCGAGGTGGGAAGTTCCTCGGTTACGACGAGATAACCCGCGTCATCACCGAATTGAAGGATTATATCAAGGCATACAGGATCAACTTGCGAACTCTACATGGTCAGAAGGCTGAAATTGCTGAGAGGATGCTCTTCAAGAAGGCATATGCCTTTTATGATGCATTTGGGACCTCGGCGACCAACAAGACACGTCTGATTAGCAACTCTGCCGACTTGTTTGTGGCTAATAACTTGGTGAAGGCGCTCTAGCGCAGACAGCGTGCGGCTACGGACCCTCGTCAATTCAGTGTGCATCAGATCCAAGGCATGCAGTATGTCGGATGCTCCGGTGACCTTGGTACCCGGGTGCCCGTTTACGCGGCCAACAATGCCCTTGGAGGCAAGCGCACACTGGACCCGACCTCGATCAATACGCCGTTGATACTTCTTCTTTCGGCCATCAAGGCTTCTGGGCTGGTGCCCAAGACGGTGTCGAGAGTGATACTTAAGACCTGGGAGCCCGGATTGTGCCCATAGCAGAAAGGCTCGTCATCTCATTGGCTCGATCCAACTATTTACAGGATGGCTTGAACGTGGCCGAAGGCGGCGGGCAAAGGGGCAAAGACGGGACCTCAACCATGCGTCACATGGAATTCGAAGTGTTGTGTGTGCGGCCCTATTTCAGCAGAAACATTCAGCTTTCCCTCGCCGACCTTGAGCAGAGACGCGTGTTTCTGGACAGCCTCAAGGCGATTGACAGCGCGAGGGGGGATAGTGTGAAGCTGTTTCGTGAATACGACGAGCACAAGCTTACGCTGGACAGACTGCTGAAGCAGTGGGAGACCGAGCTGAAGAAGGTCATGAAGAGCAAGACGGATAGTCTGCGATTGCAGCACACTGCGGTCACTGCCGAAGAGCTTCAATGGCAGAGGCTCGACGATATCACAATGAGGGTGTGTCTACGCCTGGGTATACAAGACGAAGAAGTCGAAGACGTCGAAGAAGTTGAGGGTGAAGATGAAGGGGCCACAATCGTGGACTAGACCGTGGCGTGGTAGAGGATTCCCTTGTAGGCGTTCCTAACACCGTAGAGTAGACCGTCATGGGCGTCGTGCCGTCGTGGGCGTTTTGCCGTCGTAGGGAGGCCACTGTGGGCGTGACATCGTGCAGTAAACGTCGTGCCGTCGCGCCGTCGCGACCACCGTAATTGAGACCAACCGTGGTTAGATAGGTGTGTGGGCGTTGATAATAAAACTTGTTTCTTGTGAAAACCGTGTGCGATTATGTGTGTACTTCATTTGTCTCGTCTATTCCGGTCGTATGTATTCAAGTTTGGCGATCTAGACGGCATCAGTTAGCTTTATTTAGTCAAAGGTGCTCATTATCGGGGTGAAGACATAGCAGCGTAATGATTAGGACTCAAGGGTAGGCGTGTTTATGAGAAAGCTGCAGAGTGATTAGCTCGTCGCCGTACCCAACAAATACTTGACACTCACTTGCCAAACGTGGCCGCGTGGCACCTTCTCATACACATTTTCACATCTCACTTGAGAAATGAGAGGGTCCATGGGACTTCATCCTGGCCAGCCCAGGTATATAACCCATGGAGACCTCCCCCCATATCGGCTTCTCACACAGCATCACACCATTAAGCACACATCTCTCGTAGTGTATAATAGACTGATTGGCCTTTCCTCACTTATACGTTGCATCCGGCCACGGGCCCGCCACCGCATTCACCACCAAGACCCGCGGGCGTTCGACTCGTTGTCATCCCGCAACTATTCTACCTGGCCATAGTACTAGATATTAGTGGACAACATATCACCAGGTCACAAGCCTTCGTGAACGGATGTCGCGTGGTCAGGATTCCTTGACGTTAGGAATAAGTCTTCCCGCGAACAGAGCAAAACGCGGTCGAGATAATCCCACGCCATAGCCATCCCAGAAAACGCCTTAGCTAAAGATATCACAGGCACAACTAAGCGTTTATGATAGTCGTAACCCCGTTACTGTGGCTAACTCCAAGATAAACAACTCTTTATAAGAGCTGACTCGCGGCTGTTCTTCCCGGGCCCTGCAAGTCAACAGGCCTGTAACTAGGAACGCTACAGACGTACGACTCATCGAGATCAGGCGCTAGGTAAAGACAGTCACTATGATTGTCTGCACCGCTCGCGGAAGGCACTTTGACGGGCTTATTACCGCGAGTTCCGTCATTTCGACAAAGGGCCCCTTGCGAGGGTGAGAATCCTCGCGCCTCATCTCTACAAAGACGAAGACCGTCCCCGGGACCGTCTTCATACCACGTCGATCATGGGATCCGCGCATCTCAGCTGCGCCTCCCTCACATCTCTGAGCGTTGTACTAGCCCCTCCAAGACGGCAGACGTAGACCCAGGATCGAAGCCCCATGGAAGGCGTGATGGAATCGATGCACCAACTACAGCTTGTCAAATCGCATTCATCGCAGGGTCACAACTCGTTCATCGTTTCCCCGTCGAAGGGCCGTCAGTGTTCCTAGCCGGCTTCGCTTGAACGGGCCGGAGTAGAGAGGCATGCCTGCGTGCATCTATATCATCTCCGGGGCCGATAAGGAACCAAGCAGCGCCTTGGGTGTATGTGGCTCGGACGACACTGAGGACCAAGTGTTCGCCCGTTGGCTTTCCCAGCAGCCTCCGCTCGCTGGCGTCGCCCCTATAGAAAGCAGCCGATACTGCATCAGCGGCCGGACCAGCGTTGACTTGGCGTTCTGGGCCTCTCAAGCTAGGCGGCCAAACGATCGCGACCAAGATTCGTTCGTCGTGACTATTCCCAAGAATCACATCGCAGGAAACTGCTTCGAATGCCAAGGCTCTAAAAAGGCCAAACATCACCTTCCTGACAACAGCTTGGCATTTGGGTACAGTTCAGAGAGGTGTACGCCCGCCGATTCCGTCACCAGGAATATCGATGGCCTCGTAAAAGGGCCACTGGCTGTAGTGGGAGTATTCTGGCGAATATGTATATAGCTGGCGTATGGCTACATGAGCTCGGCAACTTATAGGTCTCGACGACTCGATATGGCGAGCCCATACGGCTTGGTCGGGGGACCTTTGGTGAGATTGTTGAGAGGAAGAGTAGCCAACACCGACGGCATCTTTATTTCTACGACAAGGACCAAGGTGTTGGCTCGACTCGACATGACGAGCTCAGAAATGAGTACGTTAGATATATGCTCGAGAGCAGGAAGAAGATCAATTCGGGCACAGAAGCAGCGTTTGGGAGCGATAAGATCACTGAACAATGCGAAACACCCCGGGGCCTTGATCAGCAAGTCGATGCCGTTGGGAAGCTTTTCCCTAAAGCAACCCATAGCAACGGCATACGTTTGTTTTAGAGCCACGACGTGGTCGGAGCTGGGGCTGGATATTCCTCATGCTGGCATAGAAAAGGTTGTGGGGTCAGCACGGCTCACCGAGAGTCATGGCCAACAGATAGCCAACAGAGCAACAATACAAATAATATCTTTACAGTGTGATCGTCCGGTAATTGAGTGTAACCAGCCTAGGTATCGCATGGGTGCCTGGCTCTGTTTAGCCATTAACCTTTCCGGGAGCCGCACGCATCCGACGAAGCCAAATAAACTTGCCGCGTACTACTTGTCGTGACACTCGCCTCGAGGCTGTGACGATGCATACAATGGACGTTGTTGCTGTGTAGTTGGCGAGCAGCTTGCCGTGGCAGCGCTCAGCTACATAATGACAGAATCCACCTCGAATTACATCACAGGTTGGGCGATTGGTTTAGTGGTATAATGACCGCTTAGCATGCGGTAGGTCCTGGGTTCGATTCCCAGATCGTCCAAAATCTTTTGTGCATTGCGTGTTTTTGGCTTGATTCGACAAAGAAAATGGCAACGAAGATGTCGCGCTTCAGTTAAACAACCTCCCAACTGCCCTGAAGCTAATGTGCGCACGAGTCGCGATCTGTTGACGATGCAGAGTCACGCAACGTATCAAGGAGCTCCGTATGCCTCATGCGGGGGGTCCACTTTAAATCACGGAAGCAGCTTCATCATCGCATTCAAATTGTTTGCACTCCATTATTGATACTGGAGCTAATAGCAACACAGAGAAGAGCCCATCCAGCCCGTCCGATCAACGCCTAAGCCATGTTATTGCATTCGTGAGATGTAGCAAGTTTTCCGAAACGCCAGATATCCCGGGGTCGTCCACCCTCATAAATGTTACAGTTCAATCACGCCTCCTTGGCCACGTCGCTGGTCGAGGGCGTCGCAACGTCCTCACCGACAGCGGCAGCTCTGAGGTGTGATGGGTGGGCGGGCTCGCTGGGGTTGCCTTGGGAGCTAGTCGCAGGCAGCAGATCCGTCAATTGTTTCTCTAAATACCCCATTAGCATCGACAACACCGGCGCATCTCGAGAAACTTACCCAAATCTCTTATGCGGTGACGGAGCATCTGATTCTCTCGGACCAGCATCTGAGTCTCGGCCTGGTAAAAGGCGCTTTCATCGCGACCGCCGAGGGTGTACTGTTCGCCGCTGTCGCCGCTTATAGATGTTGAGCGCAATCTCGGAGAAGCGCCGCGACTCGGGGTTCGAGAGCGGCGTTGGATATCTGCTCTTGCCATGTCAAAGGAGCTTCGGGGATGGGGCACAACCGGGGATCGCGAGAAGGAGCCCGAGGAGGGCAGCGGAGCGAAGCCCGATGGCGGCTGCGAAATGGGGGTTCCATGGTTGGATCTCTCAGAAGCAATCGCCGAGTCCTCGACTGCGGAAGAGTTCTGTCCCTGGCCAGCTTGGAGTTGCTGGAGCTGCAACTGCTGCTGGCGGATCATCTGGAGGAGGCGGTTCTGTGTGTGTCAGCTTGTATCAAGTTCGATGCAAACCTAGACATACAACTTGAGCTTCCTGCTCGGCTTCAAGCTCCTGGTGGAGCTCTCCCAGACTGGGCGCCCGATTGTGATGGGGGTCACCACCAGGAACCATCATGGGCGAGGTTGTCATGGGCTGCGGACTGGCGGTTGTGGCGCCAGTCTGCCCGTGTTGGTTATCTGCGACCATCTCACCCGGGCCGGGAAGAGAAGGATCGTTAAGCTGCAGGTTCATGAGAACCGTAGACAGTCTTCGGCCGGCGTTGGGTGACTGTCGACTTCGAGATACGGAACCGCTAGAGGAGCCTGGTTCAATTAGCGAGTGTTTTCCGATGCAGTAGGGATTACACACGTCGAGAGGGTTCGTTTTGAAGGCTAGCATTCAACGTAGCTGCGGCTTGCAGCGAGGTCGACTGGCGTCGCGGCGAGCCAGCGGGGGACTCCCCACGAGGAGCTGGACCGCCGTCCGCAGGAGGGAGAGGAGCTTCGCCGTTGGTGGATGACATTCTGGATCGGATGGGCAGAGATGGAGGAGATGAAGGAAGAGAGTTCAGGTCTGGTGCCATGTCATTTGTGAAGGACTATCTTGGTAAATCGAGTGGCTGATGAGGTGCCAGGCAGTTGAAGCGAGGGATCGTCGTCGCGATGGTCGCAGCTACCCATGCGGTGACAAGCGGGAAGGTGGGGTGAATGTGCGTCAGAAGTGGCGCGTGAGGTACCCAGTGTGAGGTAATGCCGGGGAGCGCCAGGGCGAGAGGAGCTATGGGAGCTGGAAGGGGTTGAGGAACTCGAGGAGCCTGAAGGATTCAGAGGAAAGGATAACAAAGGGCATCAAAGGCTGAACACAGTCATTGGTGGCATGCTTTCTGGATGTCTGGTGACCGACGATTCCTGAGTCTTGAGTCCTTCATTTTTGCAGGTCACGAGTGATATCGGTCGATCAACGAACCGCAGCAGCAGGTGCTTCCAAGTTGAGGGGCAGCGCACCAAGGCACCTTCCAGGTTCACTTCCTTACCTAAGGCGGTAGGTGCCCTGGGGTGACATCTTGCTCCCCACGAATCAGAGTGTCTGAGGTACCTGACGACGGGGACCTTCTTCGACTGCAAATTCTTAGTCATCCTAACCTGACGATGATGGCACCACATCCATCATGATCCATCATCCGGATAGACCGTGACCATAGGAGGTCATGGGCCCGTTTGCAGCCGTCTTTACACGCCAAATGCCATCTCCTTTAGCCGCCTGACTCTCGCCAGCTTAAGAAGGGTCTTGCCAGACTCTCTCGCGAAAATTACCCGTGACTCCGGAGTCCCAACTCACGGCCCTGAAATCGCCTATACCTACCTTTTCAACGTCGCCTTGACCCGGCAAGCCACGGCTGCCGTTCGTGTACGTTTCCCACCTGAAGGGAGCTCTGGAAACAGTTGATCCAGCCGGCTGGCGCGCTGTCACCGAAGAGACTTGCGAGCGGTCTCCCGTTGTTTATCTTCCGGTGTCTATTCTCGTCGGGGTCCGTTCTAGCTGGAGCACACAGGTCTCAGGTGAGCACCATGCGCAAGCGGCAAGCCGCCGCCTGGGTGAGGTGATGCGCAACGGGGCCTAAGCTTTCTATTCTGGACATGTCGCCGCTAGATCTCCCGCCAACGCCGCCGGGCTGGGCAACCGTCGCAGCGACCGCTCCCGATCATGGCGCCGCCATGGCCTGTCTGGTAGAGTTGTTGGCCTTTGATGTCCAGCCCCGAGGGACCGGCCAGCGGCTGGTGGCGTCGATGCCCTCAAAGCCTATGTCGCCATGCCGGAGCTAGAATGGCGTAACGCATACCTCGCTGGCAGTCGCTCTCGCTTGTGACGATTCGGCTGCCAGGCACAATCCGAGATAGACTCACGTGCTGTCGTCTCTGCAAACAAAGAAACGCCACTGTGGATGTGGCCATTCGGTGGAGCGTGTGACGACGGGCTACCGTAGTTGACCGCTGTAGCTATCAGATTTGTCTGACTTTGAGACATACGGATACATCGCCATAGCACCTTTACGAGTTGACGCAACGCTGGAATGTGGCCATCAAGCCCGCCAGTTTGGTTTCCGCGCTGCCCCGGCCTTACGACTACGGACGTAGCTTGCGAACCATTCGGCCGTGACGGAGAAGCACGTACAGCTGCGCGCCCATGGCAGCAACTGACGCACGTCGTGAGCCTCAGTAATCGAGTTGGCACGCAGCGGTTGCCTTGGAATGTGACCACCGTTACGCTTGCAAGCATTCGCACCACTAAAGCGGTTGAATCACAGTTGCATTCATGATGTGCAGTAGCCGTCTAGCTAGGGCGCGATACAGAGACCCCAACGCCTAGTCACAAGCCCAGCAATACGCAGATAACGTGGCCGTCCTCTTATCTCGATATCTTGCATCATGACCTACGTACGTAGGGATTGACAGTCTGACCACGACAACGTTGAAGCCGTCAAAGTCAAATCCCAACGCCCATACCGAGCACCCATCGCCACAAGCAAGCCGGCGCGTCGATCGGATGAGCCCGGATGCTGCTGCAGTAGCTCGTTGCCCGCGGGTGCCTTACGGACTTTGTGGTCACCAAGACTGCAGACAAGAGGTTCATGGAGCCGTACGTAGTAGCCTTGCGGACAGGGGCATGCCTGCTTCGAGGTCACGAAAGAACCCGGCTCGCTGGTTGGTTTTCCGGCGACCAGGGGGCTTAGACCCAGTCGGGCCCCGAGAGGTATGGATAACTGGGATAAATGGGAAGACGCTACTGCAGGAACAACGCGACTCCAAGAACACCATCGCACCAGGTCTTTCGTGTGCGATCCCTAGGGCAGGGCTGGAAGTTTCTTCTTCATGGTTTGCACGGCGTTCGCGAGATTTGTGCTGCCGACGCTGCGTTATCGGCGTTTGGAGTTGGATCTTTGGTCCGAGACAGAAAATCACTAAGAGATCGAGTAACAGGGTTGAAACCTGTACGTAGTGCTCCGTAAACGGCTGTCGTGGTTGGGGTCCGCCCTGGACACAGCATATCGGGGCCCCATCCGGTAGTGCCTGCGTGGCCTCGTTATCAACAGGGTCGGTTCGATATTGAACGATCCGAAGAGCCTCTTCCGAGTTGCTCGACATCGTCAAATAATTGTGGGATAATTCGGCCACGACAACAGACCTCATTTACAATCCGGGACCAGCGGAAACTTTTCCGGGGAAAAGTTCAGAGTCGCATTAGCTCGCACAATGCACCTGAAGATGCGCCGTAGGACACTCTGGGCACCGTTGCTTGGGATATGATGCTGCGTATCTGCACGAGCGCCGCGTTCTCTCGTCTCGCAAAGGGCTGGATGGCATCTGCAGTGGCCGAGCGGTTCGCAAACATTAGCCCATGCAAAGGCAGCCCACGTTGGAGGCGGTAGGATGCGATGTTCTCGGCAGGATTGGGGATCACCAAGTCGCACAATGTGCTCTCGCCACGCGTCTGTCTCGATACACTCGGTATTGGGACTTGACCCGTCGTTGATCAATTTCGGACCTCACCTTCGATGGAGGATCACCACTCGTTAGCCCTCCCAAGTGGCGATGGTGGCTTGCGAGAGTGTTTCGCAAGGTGTCAAGAGTCGACGCCATGGATCGCACCAGAGAGAAAGGAAGGCTAACATGATTCTAGACGCCGACGTATTGGACCATGGGGGGGATTGACACAGAATACGGGGAAGGACAGGGCCGACGAGCAAGCGACGGGGGTGTTGAGATGCAACGACTTTGAGTTGGTTGATCCGCTTCGCCGCGCCTCCAATCTTGGCCAAGGGGCTGGCTTGGGTATTTCAAGGTGAAGCTGCAACTCGGATGCTTGGCAAGACGACTCGAGTGGGTTTTATCTTTTGCTGGAACGAAAGCCTTGTCATCAAGGGGCCAGGTCGTGGGGCTGCGGCAGGCGGTGCACATCTTCATAAGGTTCGCAGAGAGAGGATGTCATACGGGAATGGCCGCTTGGACAGTTATCCGGAGTGAAGTTGTGCACGAGAGTCACCGTTGTGCACCCCGCCGGCGCCTACAACGAACCCTGCCGCGAGGAACCAACATGACCCAAGTCTTGGGACTGAAGAGAGAGCGGCAATCCAAGGAAGCGCGGATTCAACAAGCGACCTCAGGCAGTAGTCGGAAGGCCAAGGTTTCGAGAGCTCGGAGAAATGAGAAATGGCGGTGCTAGAAGGGAAAAAGGGCCATGCGCAGGGACCCAAGCTCCCAAGCCATCATCTGTGCAGAGGGTTCTCGTGGTTCTAGGTGCCGTGGGTGGGCGATTACAGGATTGAAGGAAGCGGGAAGGGGGGAAGCTCCAACACGTCGGTGGCAGAGGCTGTGCTGCGTTGGTGGTGATGAGTGTGGTGTGACTTGTCAGTCGTCATTCATGACTGATGGAGGGCGCAGATTTCTGATTCAGATGGATGTCGGTTCTTTATTGCAGATTTTTCCTTTCTTGTTTCCCCTTGAGCTCATTTCATATATTTGCTTTTCCAAACATCCATGGTGTGGTACGGAGTACTGGGTGCCAGGTGGTTCGCTCCGGGGTGGGGAAAACATTTCCGTTCCAGGATGTCTGCTTCGGTGCGGTTGGTAGATGAGTGGGGGAGCCATGGCCCGTCAGGCCCTTAGGGCCCAGGACAAGAACCACTGGGAAGCTTTGCCCAGAAAGGATCTATGCCACATTTAGCAGTGGAACATCGTTATTTGCCCCTGCAGGAAAGGCCAGAGCTGCCCGCCCCGTCGGAATTTGGACGAAATCCGTGACGATGATTCGTTACGGAGGGTGAGTACTCGTAGGGTGGCTTTTTGGCGTGTTTCCGTTTATGAGATACGTACCGACAGGAAGGAAGTTGTTCTCAAAACATCCCCGGAATAATTCATACTACGTAAGGCACTTTACGCAGGTTGGGAGCATGGGACACCGGTCCTTCAGCGTCTGTTCGCCTGTTCGTCCTTTCTTCTGCCGCGTCCCAAGGGTGAACCCAGCTTCTGTCTTGTGAACTTGAGCATGGTGACATGGTAGACCTGTGCTCCGTAGTGCGTACAAGTACACAACTCGTACATGGCAACGAGAGACGAATTGTTTCTTGTTTTTGTTTGGGTGTGGTTGCACGGAGGATGGAAAATGCTGTGAAAGGCTACTTCTCGTCGTGGGCAACCGCAGTATCAGTCGTGTACCCGATGGAACGCTTCAGCTCATTGTTTCTCTCGTCAGGTACGTTTTGTATACGAAGTAAAGGTAAGGCAAGTTGACTGTGAAGCAAGGTGTATGCAGTAAGGTAGAGCATCGCGCCCTGCGTCTTATCAAAGGTACGTACCCTGAAGCCCAATTTCAGAGGGATCACCAAAAGACAGGATCACCGGCGTCGTATCGTCATTTCGTGGGCTGCTGGTGCTGCCGACCGGCGAAAACCGACCCAGGCCTGGCCCTCAATAATTGCAGTCTGTCAGGGTGTCACTTTGAGATTGTCAGTTGGTCGCGCCTCTTTCGGTTGAGGCTTTCATTTGCCGTCCGGCCCCAAACAAGAGATTTCTCTGGGTAGTATCGACCAGGGGTTCGCGAACGCGGCGGGCACACGACCCCAAGATGGATCCGGGCATCAGGGGATCCCAAAGGAGAAGAGGCCATCTCAGTTGCAACTTGCCAGTGTCATGGGTGCCGGTCAGGATGCAAAAGAGTGACTCGCCAATGCTGTAGTAATCCGTACGGAGTAGTCCTGCACAGGCTGCACTCTGCCACTCAGCACCAGCACTGTTGCTTGCTTGCTCTTGTTGCCAGCTAATTGTCAATTTGAAGAGTTTTCACTCCCTTTTCCCGCCTCCCAGCGCCCAGCTTCGTTGGTCCCCGAGCGGCCCCCTGTCCGAGAGTGCCGAATGTGGCCAAGGTGTGCGACTGAAATCCATCCCTCTGCTCATTGCCGGGACTACTGTATAGGTGTAGAGTCTGTATCTGTACTCTGTAGTTCGTACTCACGCAGCAGCCTATGACTACAGAGCGTCCGAGGCCCGAATATGTCTGCCCTTTGCTTCCGCTTCCGCTGTGCAGGGCTCGCTACATGGGACGGGACGGGGCTGAATGATTGGACGTATTGCCGGGGGCCCGCGAAGCAAGGGGTCACCAAGGTCCAAGGAAGAAAGAAAAGGGTATCTGTAAGGATATCAGGATGGGCAAGGTTCAAGGAGGTTATTGACGGGGTCCAGCGCTCCCCAAGCTCCGGCTCCCAGCTCCCAGCTTGCCAGCCTGGACGTAGGAAGATGCTGAGGTGGGACGGCGGACGCGCCGTCTTCTCGGCGTCTCTCCCTCCCTCGTCATCAGAAGCCAAAGCGGGCGAGCAGAGGAGCATGCTGGCATAGTAGGTACTGAAAGTCAGCGTGTTGAGCAAGTTGAGGCTGATAGGTGATCGAAAATAGGTACCCAAGTTCTAGGTAAGTAAGGCAGGCAATCTTCAGAAACCTGAGGACTGAGGTGGAAATCATTGAGGGTACGTATCTTGCAGACCACAGGCAGGGAAGGAAGTGCAGTGCAGTGTGCAGCGGGTGCGCTTGCGCCTGTGATGCCTGCGCCTGAGCAGGTACCTACGCAGCATGACTAGGTAGGCGGGGTGCGCCTGTGCTGGGCTAGCAGCTCCCCTAACGGCAAAGTAAAATCCACCTACCTGGCCTAGTGGCCGAGCTCACTTGCACTTGTAGCGTTGTACTCCATCAGGTACCGCGGGTACCCACGCTGCACCGCACATCCATCCGCAGGTGGTCAATGTCCCCCTCCCCCATTGTTGTTATTGTTGTTATTATTACTATCGCCCGAATGCCCTCCCATTTCCTGCTTTTCGCGGGTGATGCCTCGTTTTATTTCTCTTCTCTTCCCCATCTGCCATTCTGACCCCCTTTGGTGCAGCTGGCCCGGTTAGGCAGGCCCTCTCTCAGTCCGACAACTTCGTACCCACCACCAACTTCCATCTCAACCAACCACCAACAACACAGTTCTGTGAATTGCTTCTTTCTGTCGACACCAAAGAGTACAAGCCAGCCTCCAGCTTTCAGCCTCCCGCCGCGCCGCGTCTACTTGCAATAGTACCGTCTTATACGCTCATATCGGACACGCCGCCTCGCAAGAAAACGAGATATCACACACTCATCTCTCGCTCGCCTCTTTGGGTCTCCCCTCACAACATCCTTCTCATCAGACCTTCATCGTTTCCAAACCCACCCCCCGACGGACTGTTGCCGGGGTTCAAAAGGTTCCACTTCAAAACCCTGCCAACAGTTCAATTGTTTCTTATGCCTACCGAGCTCTACCACTCGCACTGCCAAATCCACCCATCGTCTTCTGTTATGCCCATGCGCATTCTCGCCTTTCACTCCAGCTGTCTTATACTCACGTCACCGCCCGCGCTCTCACCACGGGACACTTCTCTCTCGACAACGTCTGGCTAGGTAAAACACAAAAAACCCCGTCATGGCCGATGTCGAGCCAAGCAGCCCTAGTGCTGCCAACTTTGCGGAAACGCTGCAGTACCGCGCAACACAGTCCCGCAGAGCACGACCGCCCGCCGTTGAACCAGCCACCGCAGACTCGTCGAACCGCGTTCCTCTGCGCTCCGAAAACAGGCTTAGCAGGCGCGATTCGAGACTGGGACTGAGGAGCATCTTTGGCAGGGCAAAGGCGTCCCGCGAAATCGACCCCTCGGCCTCGTACTTTGACACGGGTCGCCCCAATAGCATCCGCGCCTCGCTGGCGGAAATCAGCAACTGGCCCTATATGCGATCCGAAGTCGCCATATCCGGCACAAACTCATCACGACCGACGTCCGTCGCCACCAACAATGTGCCGTTCAACGACGCTTCCCTCCAGAGACGGCCCACCACTACCGAAAGGACCAAGCCACAAAACGCCCCCGCGAGGTCATCTCGCGGCAACCTCGCAACCTGGGACCCCCCACCATTGTTCCAGGCATACCCCCAAGCCATCAAACACGCCCAGCTTCCCACGGCCACGACGTCCGCCGATGTGATCCTCCGTCTCACCGACCGCAAGGGCAGCGTCAGCATCCGAGAGGACCTGGCTCACCTCGCCCTCACCCCGGAGCTTGCTGAGGAGCAGCTCGCCGACAGAGCCGTCGAGAAGGTGCGGAGGAAGCACCTGCGAACGCTGTCCACCGTTAGGCTCGAGTGGACGTCCAAGATCTACGTGCTCTGCACGTCCGGGTACCTGCTGCAGTACAACGGCGAAGGCAACTTTGATCGCCTCCCGGAAAAGGTGCTGCACCTCAGCAAGGACTCGGCCGCGTTCGTCAGCGACGCGATTCCCGGCAAGCACTGGGTTCTTCAGGTTTCCTCGGCTATGGAATCGAACGGTGTCTCTTCGGCGGACTCGCGCGGGTTGCTGTCCCGCCTGCCTTTCCGCGCCGCCGACAAGCGACACGCCGCCAACTTCCTCATGGTATTCGAGAGCGCCGAGGAGATGGAATCCTGGATCGCTATCCTGCGCCGGGAAATTGAGTCGCTCGGCGGGAAGAAGACCCTTTCGGAGACGGGCCGGCCCAAGGCGGATCCCAAGATTGTACAGCTTCGCGGGCAGCCGAGTCAAAGGACCCTGGTTGTACGGGACCCCGACAGGTTCTCGCGAGTGCTGCCGCCAGACTTTTCTCTTCAGTTGGAGCAGGCCAGGCTTCACGAGGACGACCGCCGCCAGTCCATGATTGACGCTGAGATGACGCGCGACCCCTCCATTGACGACATCTCCACCACCAACAGTATCATCTCCCATGATGGCCGGCAGCTCGAGAGCCTGCGTGACAGCACCAACCGGCTTTCGTACATCTCGTCTGGTCAGCGCACCTTTCTTACCTCGGCCGGCTCGTCGCCCGCATGCTCCCCTGTGCGCGACAGCTTCGCCAGCAGCCACCTAGACGACCTCCCTCCTGCAGAGCATGACTTGCCTGCTGCGAGACCCAGACCCAACGCCGCGGCCATCCTCGACCGCAGACAGTCTCTGCAGACTTCAGGCTATCTGGAGCTGCGCGGCTCTCCCATGTCGCGACCTCAGTCCACGTATACCGAGGCCGACTTCGCGCATGTGGCCGCCAACTTTAGCGTTCCCATGAGCAGGCGCTACAGCGCCGTCAAGAGCCCCTCGTCGAGCCCCGAGCAGACGAGGAGCAACCGCGACTCTATTTCTAGGATCGCCCGTAAACCCCCGCCAACGGCACTTGCCATGGCCCGCCCGTTGTCGATCGTGGCGGATCAGCCATCACCGGCGTCTCCGGCGCAGGCCCCCGAACTCTCGCAAGTGTGCGAGGAAGAACGGGAGCGCCCGAACCTGAGCCGCGATAGCATGGCGGAGTTCCCTCCCCGGCAAACAAGTCTTTGCCCCAAGGAGCAGGCTGTCACGGTCACCATCCGTACCAGCCCGCGAAAGTACGCCAGCTCGCCGTCTCTGAACCAGCTGGAGGGGTCGCCTCTGTCGCCGGGACTCCGAACCTTTATCCTCCCGTCAAAGACACCATCTCCGGCCTCGTCGAGCGGAGCATCCCGCACGTCTCCCCGTCCGCAGTCGTCGTTTGTGTTCCAGTCTCCGGCTCAGAGGGCCACCCAGAGACTCAGCGCACACTCTGTCATGAGCTACTCGCCACGGAGCGAGGACGTAGCCACTGGGCTCCCGATGCTGCCCGAGTCAGACTCTGTGTCGCCTCGATCCATGCCGCGGGCCCCGATAACACCTCCTACTCCGTCGAACAAGCAGCTCCGAGTTGACCACTCCAAGGTCGTCTTGGGAAGACGCAGCATGCCTCAGCTGGTCGAAGGACCTCCGCCGGCACCGCCGCCAAACTGCGCGCTGCCGCCCATCCCTCAAAAGGCACGCTCTCATTCCAAAGCGTGACCTACCTGTCATTCACCTTGATTCGATTCATGTGACCACATCTTTTTTCTTATCTTTCAGGCTATGGCCTATAAAAACCGCCCATGGCGGCGCGGGTGTTGAATCTCCTATGTCTCTTATTTTGTTGTTGTTTGCGTCATACCCCTTTGCTGCGCAAATCGGCGTTTTATGGATAAAAAGGCGCCCTCCCCATGATATGCCATCTGGACGGCATTCGGAGTGTTTTTTCAATGGTGAACGTGCATCTCACGGCTGGTTTTGGATGACAAGGGAAAAGGCGATAGATTTCCCTGCGAGGGGCCCGATGACGCAGTGTATGACTTGTAGCAGTAGACTATGCCCTGAGGCAGTACAATATGAAGAACATTTGATACATCAAGGGAAGAGTGAAATGAGTGTGAGATGGCCTTGACAGCATGTGTGTCGGACCGCTGAGGCTGAGGTAACGGTTGCGAGACCAAAAAGGGCTTAGCGCCATCTGCCCCACACCGTCTCTGGTGGCGCACCACGAAAATCAATCAACATCAAAATTCCTCCAGTTCTAGACCCCACCACCGATTTGACCACCGCGACAAACCGCTTCAGGACTGCAAACCTCTGACGAATCCGACCGATATCGAGAACGGGATCCGATTACAGCGTATACGAGAAGATAAGGTTGCCCAACATGGCTACGCCCAAGACCAAGTACGCTCGACTCCTGCACACAACTTTGTCCGATCGAAAGGGAGAAAAAAAAAAAGACAGCTAGCTAACCCCTCTCATTCAGGCACGACTGGGCCGACGACGAAGACGTCGAGGAGACGTCGACCGAGCTCCCCGCGCCCCAGACCATCAGCAACAAGGACGGCACCAAGACGATCATCACCTTCCGCTACAATGACCAGGGCAAGAAGGTGAAGATGACCCGCCGCATCCGCTACACGACGCACACCGAAAAGGTGAACCCGCGCGTCGCCGACCGCAAGACGTGGTCCAAGTTCGGCCTCAGCGCCAAGGACCCGGCCGGCCCTGCTCCCGACACCACCTCGGTCGGCGAGAACATCATCTTCCGCCCCAGCACGAACTGGCGCAAGGACGAGAAGGAGGCCGGCGAGGACCCCGGCGCCCAGGCCCTCAAGGACAAGCTCAAGGACAAGCAGGTCAAGTGCCGTATCTGCAACGGCGAGCATTTCACGGCCCGCTGTCCCTACAAGGACACCATGGCGCCTGTCGGTGCCGACGGCGCCGACGTCGCTGCGGGCTTGCCGGACGACCCCGCTCCCGCGGCTGGCGGCGCCGGAGGTGCTGGCGGTGCCGGTGCCAAGAAGGGCAGCTACGTCCCGCCTGCGCTCCGGGCTGGCGCGACTGGCGGCGCGGGTGCGGGTGATAGGATGGGAGGCAGCAAGTACGGCGAGCGGGACGACCTCGCCACGCTGCGTGTCACCAACGTGCGTACCCCCCTTGACGACGGAGGAGTCCTGGTGGTCTTGAGAGCTGTGATACTGACAGTTGTGTACAGGTTTCGGAAATGGCAGAGGAGCAGGAACTGCGCGACATGTTCGAGCGCTTCGGACGCGTCACGCGTGTGTTCCTCGCCAAGGACAGGGAGACGGGACTGGCCAAGGGCTTTGCTTTCATCAGCTTTGCGGACCGGGGCGACGCCGTCAAGGCCGCGGCCAAGATGGACGGTTTCGGTTTCAAGCACTTGATTCTCAGAGTCGAGTTCGCCAAGAAGGCGGCCTAAGCTGTTGGTCGAGAGTGGTGATGATGGGGATGAAGATGGCGGTAACGAATGTTTTGATGCTACTACTGGAGACACGGCTACGGCAATACGGGTTTACAAAAATTTGGCATCCGCTTTGGGGATAACGGTAGTTTTTTACATCCCTCGTTTTTATTTTCTCTTTCATGGAAAATGCAAAGACATGATCTCACGGGACTCTGGGTATGTGTGAGGACATTGCTTGATGAAAGAACCCACCACATGATGACCCCGATATTCGAAACTCACAGATCACGGAACTGACGTTTAGCATCCATGATTTGAAATACTGTAACTAATACAAAGCAGGTATCTGATGGGAAAGCCAGACTCGACTCCGTTTCCGCCCCTTTTCTTCCACAACTCGAACTCAAAAAGCACACAGACTGAGACAAAGGAAAAGTAGTATAAAGATAGTAAACGATGATTACAAAAAACAAGCATTTTTCCAATAACGAGACGCCGGATGTAAACACGGAATAGCCGAGACTCCTCGTGGATGTAGAGATGTTGTGTATATTAATAGAAGAGTTCCCGTCTTCGTGCTGGTTTCCGTCATCATTATCTCGTTCAAGGCCGTGAAAAGTGTATTCAAAAACAACAATAGGAGATGAGTAGACAGTAAAGGAAACAGGGGGTGGGTTGTTTGGTTGGTTGGTGTCGTGTAGACGAAGTATAGCGAGTGTGGGTGCCGCGAGGGCGAAGAACGAGCGAGTGCCATCTCTGACTAGTGGTGGTCGATTTGGTGATGAAGCTGTTGTGTCGATGTTTGTCGTTGTCATTGTCGCGCCGGCGCGAACGGAGGATCCCGTCGCAGAGCAAGTTCCAAGCGGCGAAGAAGAGGAAGACCTTCGCACAGAGATCCCATTCTAGGAACCTCTGCACAAAGACCTCAGTTTCTGATCCCCCTCAACCACGTAATCGACTCGACTCTGCGGATAGTCCATCAAGCAGCGGGCGTCTCCTCCTCAGCAGCAGGGGCATCGCCGTCCGCGGGGGCATCCCCCTCAGCACCATCAGCCTGGGCGTTCTCCCTCGCGAGCTTCTCCTCGAGCTTCTTCTTCTTCTCGAGGGCGCGCTGCTTCTTCTTGGCCTCTGCCTTTTGGCGGCTCGCCTCCTGGCGCTCGTCAAAGACGTAGGGGAGCGATTTGACGGCGCTGAAGGTGACGGCGAGGCCGCGGCTGAGGTGCTTGAAGCACTCGGCGTAGTGCGATTTGGCGTCCGAGAGGTCGGCGCGGGCGGCGGTGGCTCGCTTCTTTGCGCGGTAGGCTCGCTCGGCACGCTGGGCGCGCTGGTAGTTGTCCGAGGCCTGGCGGCGGTTCGTCCGGAGGAGGTTTTCCGTGCCCGAGGTGCCGGGGCGTTTGGGGAGGGGCTTGGAGTCGCCGGCGATGGAGGACGTTGGGGTTTCGCGGGCCATTTTGTGTGGTCAGGCTGTAATTAATTAAGAGCTTGTTGTATGTGTGTATGGAATGAATGTATACAAGTCACTATAGACTGTTTGCGAGCAAATCACTTGTAAAGCAGAGCAGGAGGGCCGGTGACTCTTCCGGCTCGTCTTTATACAACTACCGAACGATGCTGGGCAACCCATTTTGCAAAAGCGCATATAAATGAACACTGAAAAAAAAACGCGACAAATTTGATTTGGTCCCGATCCCAGGAAGGGGCCCTGGTGGTGTGGGTTGTGTTTTGATGGTAGTCATTCTAGAAGTTCATGCAAACGACCGGCGTACCCCGGACAGCCGTCCAGGGATGCCTCCATCATGGGAGCCGCCTGGCGAATGAGTGGTCGCGAGCAGTCGCCTTGTGGTAGCATGACAACAGAATCAAAACGCGTGGCGCGCTTGGATTCGCGTGATTTGAGTGAAGGGACGTTGATGGGAAGGGTTTACATCGTTGTGCCTCCTGAAGGGTGTTTCCTTGTGTCCATGGTCTTCTTCCCGTCTTCGCTGGCTCCGCTTGGAGCTCGTGAAGCCTTGCGCTTCAAGTGTTGCTGATGCAACGGGTTTGATCAATGTTACACACCATCGATCTGTCGTGCGTCATCTAGTTCGATACAGCGTTGGCCTTGATTATCACTCGAGAAACTGTCGTCAAAGTGCGGTGATGTTTGTTGACAGACGGGACTCAAAGCTTATCGTCGAGAGGTCTCCTATCGGCACGTGCATGATCTCGAGTGAGCTTGTACATTAGCTGGCCCGAGCGTCAAAGGGCCCTCGCTTAAAGCGCTCAAGCACCATGACGCTAGACCATGTTGGGATTGGGTCGCTTCTCCGCTAGCCGTAGGCAAGAGCCCCGCACCTGTGCTAGGCGTGGCGCGCTCACGCTGTAGACTTGTAGAGGAAGGTAAGTCGCTCTGCAGTCCAGGTTGCCTGAGGTACCAATGGTATACAGGCACGAAGAAGGCGCTGCTGCATCTCCCGCATTCGCGCTTTCCCGCTCGAACGAGAGAGAAGACGCTGGAAGGTTGAAGGATTTTTCCTTCTCAACACCTTACCCTGCGCAGGGGTGCTTAGGGCCACCAGTAACCACACGTGTGCAAGTGGTGTCTGACCTCCGTCTGTACAGTGCTAGTGAGAAGCTTCAGGCCAGTTTCTTTGTTCAAATGATCTAGGTATCTGCCGCGAGATGTTGCGGAGGTAGGTAGCTCATTATAGCTACCTTTTGAGGCAATGTAATCGGATGTCATCCGTGGGACCTCTCATTGGACCCTTGGTGCCTTCCATCTTCAAGAGCTCCTGCCGGTGCTGAATCGCGCAGGCGGCTCAAATGCTCGACTTCAATGTCCACTCCAGTGTTGCGGCTGCCCACGGATCACATGCCAAGTTCAAGTGTACTTTTCTCATTCCCCACGGTACTTGCACAATGTAGCGAGTAAAGACGAATTCAACAGTTGCGGGACGGGCGGGCTTTCTCAATCCAAACCAATCCAAATCAGCAGGAACCAAACCTAACCCGCCGGACTAGTGGGGCTGGTCGTACAGTGTAAGTGCGGCAGGTGCCTCCGTACCGTACCTTCCCAGTGCTTCCTCACAACGCTGCCTCCCATTGGAAACCTCCAGCTGCACCCTCAACCCTTGCCTGTGACGTTCTTTCCACGTCGTCCTTCTTCCCAACGTCTTGCCTCTTCGCCTGTCTTCTCTCCTCCTCTCTCCTCGCCTGAACTCTTGCTCTTCTTGCATTGCTCCTGCTCGTTTCTCGCGCACACAAAAAGTCAACCTTGACACTGGCGGCTCATGGACAGCCTGAGCAACAGAATCATCATCGCACAACGCCCTTACCGACCCCCCTGCGTGTGAAAATAACCTAAACCCCTCCATCGGCATCGTCGATTGCTACGCTGCTCCTGCCCTTGGCCTAGCATGAGCTCTTCCGCCGCGCCCCTCGCAAGTGATGTCGGCTCTCTGCGTCAGCGCCAGAGGCTGACGTCCGCGGCTGGCAACGGCGAGGATGGTCTAAACCCCTCAGCCGCCGCGGACGACCAGTCTGAAGACTCACTGCAAAAGCCCAACAAGACGTTTGGTCGAACTCCCGATGGCACAGGTGGGTTTCGCGGTGATGTGCTTTACTTGCTGTCGACTGACAATCGCCTAGTCTTCACCGTCCCCACCACGCACGACATGGTGTCGCAGCTGCTCGATCCGAGACAGCCCAAGAACCTCTCCGATTTGCTCGTCTTGGCCATTCTCGCCCTCCAGATTGTTGCGGCCTATTTTGTGCCCGGCAACCTGAAGCGTCCCTTGTTCGCGCTCGTCTTCCTCTTCTGGCGAGCCTCGTACAACATTGGCATTGGATACCTCCTCACCATCCAGTCCAACCACCGCAGGCTGGAGACGTGGGCCGCGAGATGGAAGCTCTTTGAGCACCCCTCGTCGGGAAAACAACCCCGCCCTTGGCTCTACAACATATTGAAGCGTGAGCTCGAGGCCAAGATCCCCGAGGACTACGAGTTTGAGAAAGCCCCCATGGAGTACAACACCTGGCTAGTCTTCCGCCGTGTCGTCGATCTGATCTTGATGTGTGACTTTGTCTCCTACTGCCTCTTTGCCGTGATCTGCGGTCGCACACCCGCCGGCGAGAACCCCTTTGTCGGTTTTGGACGATGGTCCATCGGCATCCTCTTGGTCCTCTTCAATCTCTGGGTCAAGCTGGACGCCCACCGCGTCGTCAAGGACTACGCTTGGTACTGGGGTGACTTTTTCTACCTCGTCGACCAGGAGCTGACCTTTGACGGCGTCTTTGAGATGGCCCCGCACCCCATGTACTCCATCGGCTACGCTGGCTACTACGGCATTTCCATGATGGCTGCGAGCTATGAGGTCCTCTTCATCTCAATCATTGCCCATCTCGCCCAGTTCGCCTTCCTCGTCGTTGTTGAGAACCCGCACATTGAGAAGACGTACAACCCGCCTGCCCCGCGTAAGCGCACTGCCTCGACGCCGCTTACCGGCCAGCCGGAGCTCGTCGCCATCAACGATGAAGTTGTGGGTGACCAGGCTGCCACGGCCCAGGAGTCGTCGCCCGAAGCGCCCGCGCAGGTGCACAACCTGATCGGCTTGAACAACCTCGACCTATTCCGCATCACAGATACCTCGGTTCTGTTGCTCGGCTTCTACATGGCCGTCCTGACCATTGTGACCCCATCGACGTCGGTGTACCAAGTCCTGTTCTTACTGCACGCTCTGTTCTGGCGCGTGTGGTATCACCTCGGCCTGGGTGCCATCCTCGCGTGGCAGTCCCGCAATAAGTTCTGGACGAGACATTTCCTCAAGTACGGCGAGAGCCACACTGAGGCATGGAATCAGTGGAAGGGCATGTACCATTTGAGCTCTGTCATGTGCACGGGATCCTTCATCGCCGCGTGCTGGAAGATGTACTCGCCGCCAGAGGACTGGGCGTACGGCTGGGTCCTCCTCAAGCACGTGGTCGGAGCCGGCCTCGTCTCCCTCCAGGTCTGGACATTCATCAGCGTGTACGACTCCCTCGGCGAGTTTGGCTGGTTCTACGGTGACTTCTTTTACGACTCCACCGCCAGGCTGACATACAAGTCCATCTACCGCTTCCTCAACAACCCCGAGCGCATCTTTGGCACTGCTGGCCTCTGGGGCTCTGCCCTCATTACGTGGAGCAGAGCCATCTTCGTCATGGCTCTCGTCAGCCAGCTGTTTACGTTGGGCTTCATCAACTTTATTGAGAAGCCGCACATGCAAAAGACGTATGGTCGCGGCATTCGTCAAGAGGCCGGCCTGACCAAGTTTATCAAACGTTCGCTGCCACCGCCCGTCCAGGGCTGGCAACGCGGTGTCGACAAGGTGATTGACGACACGGCACAGTTCATTGAGGAGTTCCTCGATACCGCGCGCCCCAAGTTCGCTTCCGGCATCAAGACGATCGTCCGCGACACCTCGGCCCTGTTCAACAAGTACCCGGCTCGTCTGACCGTCACACGCCTGTCTCCGGATCTCGCTGGGCTAGACCCTAAGCTCTACTCCCTCTCCGTAGAAGGCACCCCCTCAAGCCTATCAGCCGCCAATGAGCGTGCCACGGGCAAGGAGGGTCTGACGGCCCGATTCCAACGCGGTGTCGAGACCATGATCTTTGAATATGGCGCCCCTTTGAAAGTTAAGTGGCGCGCTCCCGCAAAGCACGACAGCAAGGACTGGATTGGTCTCTACATGGTTACCGATAACCGCTCCAGAGAAGCGACAGAGGTGCCGTCCCTAGGCCGGTGGGTGCCTACGACTCCCGGCAGCTATGATGCGGCCACCGCCGACAAGGCCATCTTGATCCCCGATCGACCGGCTCAAAAGCAGGACGCGTCGGATCCCGACATTGTCGAGGGCGAGGTCATCTTTGAGGGCGATCGGCTGTGGTGGACTCAGGGCGTCTTTGAGTTCCGGTACCACCATGCCGGCAACCACCACGTCATGACCATCTCGCAGCCCTTTGAGATCCGCATCGGCAAATTCGATGAGGACGATGTCGAGGTTGACGCCAACGGCATGTACGAAAAGGCCGTCGAGCAAGCCTTGCTGCCTCTTGTGCAAAACTGCTGTGACCGTGACCACGACATTGCGCCCACCACCGTTGACGAGCCCTTTGGCGGCCACGTCGAGCGCGATGGCAAGTATGCCAAGAGAATCGTCTACGCCATCCACCAAATGTTTGGTATCGAATTCGCCCCCGCCATCGTGCCCGCCGACGGCAACGTCAGAAAGATGGCCTGGCGAATCTGCAATGCCAAGCAGGTTCTGGTGAGTTACTCGTGCTTGTCCATATGACACAAACTGACGTTCAATAGGCACCCTACAGTCTGTCTCACTCCAAGGGGAACAGCACTCCTACAACCTTTGAGAAGGCCTAAGCATCATGCGTTAGGCCTTACGCTCGTGATCTGCAATCGTACTGGAACATTAGGAGGGAAAAGTTGGCGCACACATTCAGATTGATGACTTGGTATTATGCACGTCGGTTTACCTTGGCCCGAGAGGCGACCGATGCCCGGCGCAACGAACAGGAATCGAGGATGGGAAACAAGAGCGTGTGGATGGGCGTCCGTGAGTTACCTTAGCCTGAGAAAGAGAAAAATAACAGTGACCGCGCTGCAGCGATTTGTTTTCGCAACACTTTTTTGGTACGCAAAGATTGACAGTCTCACGGCACAGCAAGTAGGAGAGCCCCCGCGAGAGACACGGCACGGAAGGACGGCCTGGCATTCCTGGTGCACACGGTCCCGAGGTGAGTCGTGCATAACCACCCGCAAGATGACCCTCTCTCGCAGATTCGATTGGCTTGGACTTTAGGCAAAGAAGAGGCGGTACCGGCGTTGGGATGGTTGAGTATGGAGACAATGCTACGCCCCCCGCATGAAGCTATAGTAAGCTATAGTCTGGGCTCTTGCGGTACTTGATATCACTCCGAGGGGAGACCTGGAGCATTGTTTGCTCAGTCCGTAATGTCCACGCCGTCTTGGTACAGCGCCCATGTGTGCCAAAGAGTCAAGATTTGAAGTGATCATGACCCAGGATGGAGAGCTCGCACGTCGTCAGGCTCGTTTTAACGCATTCTGATGGCTGTCGATATACCTCGTGCGGCATGCGAGTGTTCGTCCCTGTAAATCCAGGCACCGTGTGGTGCACATGGCCCGGCACATGGCAGACCTAGACATGCAGAATAAGAGTAAGCTTCTGTGTGACGACGATCCCGCAGTTCACAAACGGCAAGCCGGAGGCAACGCTAGAAGAAGACAAGGTTGGCCGTGGCTTGCATCGGAGTGCGGGGGAGGCCACATGGCACATCATGATGCGAGCTTGCCATTCTGGCCAGTTGAAATCCGACAAGAAGGTGATTGGCGAAGCGTCACTCTCGAGGTTCGATGCAGAGGCGCACGGCCGTTTGACTGCCGGGCGGCTCGGTCGGACGGCAGACGAGGGGTTTGACTTTTTGGTGATGTATCCGTGATTCGAGTGATGCCACACTCGACCAAGACCTCACTGGGCGCCGGCATCGTCCCGTGCCTGTGTTGGTCAGTGTTCACCGTCTCCCGTGCTGGGGACGGCATCATAAATTACCGCAAATTGGGAAATTTCTCAGAACCCCACGAACGAGAGAGAAAACCCGCACGAAATCAACAAGCGGCGCCGATTGGCCGACTGCATCTCCGTGGTTCCCCCTCACCTCTCCGCCTCCTCCAGTCCTTTTGGGCTCCTCCTCCTCTTTTCTCCACATTCTCCGCATCGGCACACGAGTGGAAGTCAAAGTAACCTTCTCCACCTCGAACTCGACACCCTTTTTCTCAGAGTTTGTGTGACACGAACATTTGCCATCCAAAGACGAGGTGCGGTTCGTCGAGTTGTGTGCTGCGGGAAGCTGTCTGGTCCTTCTGTGGCATACTGCCGGTACGCTGTACAGGAACAGAAAGGGGCGGTTGTCTCGAGGTACTCAACCTGAATCTCCCAGACAAACTCTATCATCGAACCAGACGAAAATACCGTGAACTACCCCTGGCCGGACGTTTTCATTACAGGGGAAGCCCATCACCTTGCTAACGTCGCTTCAGGGTTGAGCCTGTCTTCTGGAAAGTGTCCGCACCGCACTCCGACTACTCCGCCGTAGTGTCCGTACGCTGTGAAGTCTGTATTCTGTAGGCATTAAGGTTAGCCACAGAAGCACAAGAATCCCGTTCGCCGTCCCAAACAGGCAACCGGGTCCCGTTTCGAAGTCCAGGTCCCGGCTTTACCAAGGCAGTGAGCGCATGACCAGGGAACCAAGGTCTACGGGCGACAATCGTTGACACATTCAGAGGAGACTCCGTCCTTGCCCCTGGGGCCTTGAGGGGTCTTACGCGAAAATGGGCCGTCTTCGCTCCTCGAGTTCAAGACCTCGTCGTCGTCGTCCTTTTCTTCTCCGTCCCGTGCTCGCACTCGTCACCGTCGTCACACTCGTTCCGTGCCTCGTTCTCACCGTGCAGCTGTTTTGCCAACACAGACATTCGTTCGTCGTCCAGTATTTGCCCAGCATGTTGCGAGACCTCTTTGCGCCGGCCGGCCTCGTGCCGCTGCTGCTCTCCTCTCCGGCGGCCGCCACCCTCCTCTACGCCTCATCGTACAGCGGCGCCATCACCACCCTGAACCTCACTCTGTCGGGCGCAAACGCCACGCAGTCCACCCTGCAGTCGCTCTCCTCTTCCAACGGCTGCGCGCCCAGCCCATCGTGGCTCCAGCTCGACAAGGCCAACGCGAGACTGTTTTGCACGGATGAGGGTCTTACAACCAATGTCGGCACTGTCTCGTCCTTCAAGACCGGCGCCGACGGTGTGCTGGAGCAGCTGGCCAAGACGGAGACCATCAGCGGTCCCGTGAGCGCCGTTGTCTTTGGCGAAAAGGGCCAAGGCCTCGCCATCGCTCAGTAGTATGTCTTGATGTTTGTTGACGACGAGCACGAGCTAACTTTTGCCAGCGGCGGCTCCTCTGTGAGCTGGTTCGACATTTCCAACCCGGCGGCCCTCACGCCCGTCAAGTCCGAGACGTTCAACATGTCGGCTCCCGGCCCCAACCCGTCGCGCCAGGACGCCCCGCACCCGCACGAGGTCTTCCTGGACCCCAAGGGCCAGTTCGTCCTGGTCCCCGACCTGGGCGCCGACCTCGTCCGCGTTTTTGCCGTTGACGGCGCCAACAACCTCGTCGCCGTCGACTCCCTCGTCGCCGCCCCCGGCAGCGGACCCCGCCACGTCGAGTTCCTCGTCACCCCCGAGGGCAAGACGTACCTGTACCTCATTAGCGAGCTTGCCAACACCGTCACCGCATACGACGTCGCCTACCGCGAGAACAAGACGCTCGGCTTCACCGAGGTGTTTTCCGGCTCCACCTACGGCGCTGGTGCCTCTGCGCCTGCCGGTGCCAGCGCCGCCGAGATTTGGATTTCTGTGAGTCAACGTTCTTCTGTATGAAGTCTCAATGCATACTAACAAAACAGTCCGACGGCAAGTTCTTGACCGTCTCGTCACGCAACGATTCGGCTTTCAGCATCAGCAACCCCGACACTCCCGGCGAGGGCGCGCAGATCCCCTCCGACTCCCTCAACACCTTCACCATTGACGCCAAGACGGGTGGTCTTACGCTGCTGCAAAAGTTTCCCGCCGGTGGACGCATCCCGCGCCAGTTCTCCGTCAGCAAGGCGGGCGACCTCGTAGCCGTTGGTCTGCAGTCCGACAGCCGTGTTGTTGTGATTAGCCGTGATGCCGCGTCGGGCAAGCTGGGAGAGATTCTCACGAGCGCCAAGGTTGATGGTGAAGTGACTGCCGTTATTTTTGATGAGTAGGCGTTTAGCATGAGCGTAGCGGCATGAAACAACTTGCATCTCCTTGAATTGTATACCACAAGTAGATGTTAGATACCAACGAAATCAAAATCTGGTGTATAGGCAGTCTGGGCCCGTACTGACCTCAATGACATGTTGGACATTTCGAGACCCACGATACAGGAATCATACACCCGAAAACTCTCACTCGCTTATGCGCGTCGTGAATCATAAACGCCCCTTGGCTACGTAGGAAGGTCAGCAACCCGAGTTGGGAAGATGACGGGCTCCTAATCCGGTAACCGAGGGGCGGCTCGCGAGCAAGCCAACGTGCTTGAAGTGGCTGACCCCGTTCGACTAAAGCTCGGATCCCCGGGCGGGCCATCGTCTGCAGGCCTGGGTCAGAAGGGAACCCGAAAGGCGGGCGGGAAGATAGATACCTGGTCCATGTGAGGCTGCGCGTTCTGATGCGCACGTCAACTTACAAGACCAGAGTCGCGGGAGCTGAGTGATAACACAACATCGAAAGTCACACTTGGATGAGTGCCGACGCAATGTAACAGCGCAGCCGAATGGAATTCTCCAGACCGACACTTGAGGCAACGCGAGTGCATTTTCGACCTACTTCATGGCGGACGCAAGGAATAAGATTGGTTCTTTCTTGTAGAAGCTGAGGATTTTGAAGTCGTACTCTCAGAAGTCTAAGATTAATAGTAGAATACTCGGTTTCAACTCCAGATTCCACAAAGAAGGTACCCGTCCGCGGCTGGCATTTCGAGTGACGGAACAGAGTCATCGATAAAGTCTGGTTCGATACGACCGTGATCCTGGGGTTGTCGACCGGTATACACTCAAGAAAGGTTCCGACAGACACGGCAGAGGAATGCTGCTTCTTGGCCTGGTCGGTCGACATGCAGCAAAACTACAGAGTGTCAAAGTCTGGTAACGAATTAGAACCCCGGAAGCGGGTAGTCGGGAGGGACTTACAGTGTGGGGCATCCATCGCCATGTGTGGTGTGCCAGGGAAACGGCCGGCCGTTCGCCCGTCCGACCCCGGATTCTCTCCCGGGGACGAACTCGCGAGATGGGAAGATATGCCTAGGTAGATTGCGGACCGTCGTGATGAATGTTGGTCGAAGTGAGTGATTCGTAAGTCGATTTCTTTTTCCTTTTGGGGTACCGTCGTAAATCTCTCGTGAAGAACCAGCTACTCAGCGACATCAACTGCTCATGAACCCTGGCCTTGGACGCACGAGAGCGAGGCGGGAGCTCGTCAATCTTGTTTGGAGAAGCGTCCCGATTTGGGTGTTGGAGGGGTGGTGGTTAATCTACGTTCCGGCGGTTCTCGCCCACCACCCCTCATGACCTGGCTGGCGTTGTAGGATCCTCTGTTGAGCACCATGACAGGGTCTTGCTAACATGGCGAGACAATCTCTCGCAGCCCCATCTTTTGACAGCGGCACAGCTGGTGTTGTCTAGATTGGGCCCGAGGGATTTCTAGAACCTGGAGGTGTTAGTCGAGCTTGGTAGAGTGGCGGGAGCGAAATGAAGTTGACAGGGATGCTGCCACCTGCTTGGACAAAGTCTCGTCAAAGTGTACGAATAACCGTGAGCGTGACGAAGGGAGTCGACATGCAGGTACAGGCAGAGAGGGGAGACTGGGGCCACACAAGAACACCGGCAGACAACGGGAGAGACTCGGGATTGGGCTTCATTCGTTATGGAGTTGTGGCCATGGATAACGGAACGAGGTTGCAACGTGAAGTGTGTAAAATTACGAGGGAGGTTCGAAATGCCCACTGGCCTTAGTAAGCCAGGTATCTTGTATCCGTACTTATAGAATCTTAACTTGCAGACGAGAGGAAGGAGATACCCTCAATGACTCCAAAGAAGGCAGGAAGGCACTTTCCCGTTTCCCCCGCCCTGGGGAGCACTTGCCTCAGGTCAAACACTCAAGGTACTTTATTGATGTAGTCGTGGCCCCTCCCCCAGATTGGCAGGGCCGATCGACACTGAGGGCCCTTTCCCCATGAATGCCGTAAACTCGGAACGGAATTAAGGCACGGATCAATACTTTTGGTACCAACGACATCAAATTAACCCAATGTACCTGCGGTAAGGCATGAGGTTGTCAACGCAAAGAACACATGTCTCTCAACACCCACGATGGACAAACATGGACAAACCGGCAGCACACCAAGATGCTTCTTCCGCGCTACCTCACTGTGTAGGTATAAGCGACGGCCCCTCTGCTTAGCGTGCGCCGTTGACCCTTGTTCCCCATCTCATCCTCTCCCCGAATCCCATCCCATCCCATGCCCGTTTCGTCCCATGCCCGTTGCAACCGTCGGCTCTGGTTGGCCTGGCCTGGCCTGATGTCTGCCGCTGCGGGATGGGGTCACTGTCACGACGCACCAATCCGATGGATTCTCGCTCCAACGACTCCAAGCCGGGGTCCGGGGCAAAGGGGGATGAAGCTGGCCTAGAGCTCCCCTCTGCTCACCTGCGGGCACTCAGACGAGTGTCTCTTTTTACCCTCAACAGCGACTTGCTGCCCATCCTTGGCCATCCGACACCAACAACGCCATAGGATTGCTTCCTCCGCATTTTATTTTCCCTCCCCCCCCCCCCCCCCCCCCCCCCCCCCCCCCCCCCCCCCCCCCCCCCCCCCCCCCCCCCCCCCCCCCCCCCCCCCCCCCCCCCCTCCCCCTCCCCCCCCCCCCCCCCCCCTTTTCCCCCCCCCCCCCCCCCCCCCTTCCTCCGCCTCCTCGGTGATTCTCCCATAATTACTGCTCCACAGCCGTGCATTCGTCTCTTCTCGCCTTCTCTGTTCCGTCGTCTGCTCCCTTCTCCTACGGCACCTCCAAAGAAGTTGTGAAACACCGCGATACCTTCGAGCCTGGTCTGACTGACACCTTTCGCCTCGAGTCACGCACCCCCCGTTCAGCCGAACCTAATCGCATCGGTCCGGTCTTTGTCGATTGCAGCCTCGCAAACCGCCAGTGCATCGCAACTATTTAGCCACCAAGCCCCCCCCAAGTCGCCGCTTCACTCATCCATCCACCCCCGCCTGAGCTGCGCTATCGCGGCGCACCACCATCTGCCCACCACGTCTTCCACCAAGCTTCTTCGTCTCCAGACGCAGCACGCCATGTCCCCGTCGTCGACGGGTGACTCCCCGCGCTCGGCCACGGGTAACGGCAACGCGGGGAGGTCTTTTCCCGTCCCGTCGCGCGAGGCCTTCAACGTCGACGTTCCCTCACCTTCCATGACCAACGGCATCCACCCTCTCAAGTCACCCGCCTCGCTCAAGGTGCAAAGGACGCCCAGTTTCAGCAGAGATGGCTTCCTAGGTTCCGTGCAAAAAGCCCGGAACATGTCTCAGTCCTCCGAGAACCGTCCCGATGCTCTGACCAATGGCATGCACAAGGCGCCCAGCGACGAGGGGTCCAACCCGCTAAAGAGGAGGAACACGGACGTTGGCATCGACTACCCACGGAGGAGGGCCACCATTGCAGTATGTGAATTGATCAGTGTGAAAGACATTGTGAGCTGACCAACGACAGTGTGAAGTGTGTCGCTCCCGCAAGTCTCGCTGCGATGGCACAAAACCAAAGTGTAAGCTCTGCGCCGAGCTGGGCGCCGAGTGCGTCTACAGAGAACCCGGCATCAAGCTGGATGCCGGGGATAAGCTGATTCTCGAGCGCCTCAACCGTATTGAAAGCCTGCTGCAGATGAACATGGTCGCCGGACAGGGAAACGGCATCGCCATGAACCAAGAGTCGCCGTCGATGAGCAACGGATCAGGCCTCAACGGGGACAGCTTGATGGGCATACCAGGCTCAGGCAACGCCGTCTCCATCATCCCCAACGGCGGCCTGGGCACGTGGAACAACCCGACAAACATTTCAACCATGCCCAAGATGCATACAAACGCGGCGCTTCACCTATTGCAGTGGCCTCTCATTCGCGACCTCGTCTCTCGCCCCTATGACCCGCAAGTCCTGCTCCAATTGGAAATGGCCCGCGAGCCTCTCCATTCGCTCACAAAGACGCCGTGTGTCGACCTGTCCAATACGACTGCCTACATCGAGGCCTACTTTGAGCGGGTGAATGTCTGGTACGCCTGCGTCAACCCGTACACGTGGAGAAGCCATTATCGAACAGCCCTCTCCAACGGCTTCCGCGAGGGCGCCGAGAGCTGCATCGTCTTGCTGGTCCTGGCCCTGGGTCAAGCGAGTTTGAGAGGCAGCATCTCACGCATCGTCCCGGGAGAGGACGCTCCCGGGCTGCAGTACTTTACGGCCGCGTGGGCGCTGCTGCCCGGTATGATGACATCCAACAACGTCCTGGCGGCGCAGTGCCACTTGCTGGCTTCGGCTTATCTGTTCTACCTGGTGCGGCCCTTGGAGGCTTGGAATCTGCTCTGCACCACCAGTACCAAACTTCAGCTCTTGCTCATGTCCCCCAACAGAGTCCCGCCCAATCAGCGGGAGCTCACTGAGCGAATCTACTGGAATTCACTTTTGTTTGAGAGCGATCTTTTGGCAGAGCTGGATTTGCCACATTCGGGCGTCGTTCAATTTGAGGAGAACGTCGGCCTTCCTGGCGGCTTTGAGGGTGAGGAGCAAGAAGCGATTGGCCGGGACGACCTCTGGTACTTCCTCGCCGAGATTGCCCTGCGGCGGCTCCTCAACAGGGTCAGCCAGCTCATCTACTCAAAAGACTCGATGGCTTCCACAACCAGCCTGGAGCCGGTGGTGGCGGAGCTCGACTTTCAGCTGACGCAATGGTACGAGAGCCTGCCGATGCCGCTGCAGTTCCCCTTCACCCGTACCCTCCTCTCCGATCCGGTGCAGACCGTGTTGCGCTTGCGCTTCTTTGCTTGCCGGACGATCATCTACCGCCCGTACATCTTGGCCGTATTGGACAATGAGCAGGCCGTCCTGGACCCCGCGGTGCGTGACAGTTGCCACAAGTGCCTGGAAGCCTCCATCCGGCAGCTGGAGCACATTTCGCAACAGTAAGCTCAAGTGCTGAATCATTTCTTGTCATAACGCTAACTCGCCGCAGTCACGCCGGACACATGCCATACCTGTGGCAGGGAGCGCTCTCCATCGTATCGCAAACGCTACTGGTCATGGGTGCGACCATGTCACCCTCTTTGAGCAGTATCCTCCTCACCCTCGTTCCCCACAGGGAAACCATCGATCAGATCATCAACGACGTGGTCATGGAGATCGAGCGATACTCGACACTGGCCCCGAGTCTGAGCCTGGCAGCCGAGATTATCAAAGAGGCCGAAGTGCGAAGGAGGGCATACCTGAGCGGTTGAAAGCCGCTCGGCCCGCCCGCCTATTCGAATTGCATCTAGTTGTCTGCAGCGGGCCACCCATCTCAACAGTGCGACCCGCGGTAGTCTCCATCTCCACGTTCCTGACGGTGGGCCATCGCCATGATCCTCCTGCAAACGACCCTGGGGTTGAGTACCCCGCCGCCCGTTTGGCTGGGAAAGCCGGCGTACAGTCGCAACAGCATCGAGCGTGCAAAGCTACACTGAACGGTGGAGGCGTCCATCTGGGGTGCAGACAGAAATCCGGGGTCACGCCATCTGGAAATGGGGGCTGGACGCCGCCCTGCGAATTGGCGTGGCTTGGTTGGCGGGTAATACTTGATCTTACACGGTATTCGGACCGAAATCCCGGCATGACCACCCACACAGCCAATGAGCCAGCCTGGCGCCAACCCATTTCGAGATGGCTCTGCCGCCGACCCCCGGGAATAGAAAGAGAGAGAAAGAGGCGAGATGCTGTTACTTTTCATTGAGGGCAAGTCTGACGGAGTGGTCATTAGCGCACAGTGGCAGACTCACAGCAGTACTCAGTGGCAGCGCTGCGAGGTGGCTGGGATAACCGGCTCTGAGGCATACGGGTTTGGGAGGAACAAGACTTTACTTTGGGCGGCTCTAGATGAGCCAGCCATGGTACCTTTGGGAGGACGGACAGAACACTTCTCTGGCCCGGGGAGTTGGCTCCCAAAGAACAGGGCTGCCGAGATGTGGTGACATAGTAACTGTACAACATAGCACTGCCGATGAAGAAATACCCCATTTCCTGTCTGTACCTGGAGAAAGAAAGACAGCCCCAATTATCTGTGCATTTGTGGGCATGCGAATGTGACCATCTGGCCTTGCGTTACAGCTGCAGACGTTGAACTCAACCTCGACAGTACCCGACCGCGGCAACGTCCTGAATGCAGAAGGTCAATGTGTTTCGACCTAGATTGCGCGGGATCTTGCGATTCGCTCACTGGTGTACTGGGAGTCTGGGACGCGACCCCAACGACTCATCTATGCGGGGTAAGGTAAGGGCAGTCTGCCCCGCGGGGAACAAGGTGACTGAGGTGCATGGTCAAGGCAAGGTACGCGAAAGCGAAAGGGGCTTTCCGGTCACGCGGCTGTACTGTAGCTGTTTCCTCGTCCATGTCCGCGTGATGCTGCGTGCGGTTGATGTCCCGGTGAGGCATGTGAGGTCTATTCGCAGGGAATACATGATGGCTTAATTATGGGTTTGTGAGAAGTATATCTCTTTCTTGTCCCCAACGCCGTGTCTCGCTCAGCGTCACAAGGGGGGGGGGGGGGGGCTACCGACGGCCTACTATACGCCCCTGCTGATATGCCGCCGATGTACATACCGGATTGGCACCGCAGCGGCCGGATGGCACCGTGTACATGGGCCCCATCTTTTTAAGGAGTCCCGCATCTGCCGGCGCGGGGTGGGGCTATCGGGGCTGCATGGAACGGGATCACGGGGTGGGGTTTCCTGGCTGCGAGGGAAGGAGAAGACGGGATGGATCCACCAATCGATCTCGGGCTGGGTCCTGCCCAGGTTTCCAGAACGGTGATGCGAAGCAGCGAGCGTTGGAGTCTGTTGGTTTTTCTGCCCAGAAAGCCCAGCGCTAGGCTGTTTGGATTTTTTCTTTTCTGCCTCCTCTGGCGCGGGATGCGTTGCACGGCAGCGATGTCGGAGGATATCGAGGCACATGCGAGATTTGAAACCATGGAGCAGAGGATGCCGCCTACACGAGACTTGAGGCAGGCGGTCTGGTGTTTGGTAGGTCGTGGTGGTGTGGATTTATGGTCTAGGAAAGAATCGAGACGATTCGCCAGCCAAGGCCGAATCAATGAATCGATAGGATCGAAAGAGAGATGAGAAAAAGCAAAAAGCAAAACTAGTCGGTTAGTGGCCGATGTGTCGAGGCGGTCTGCAGACGCCAATGACTCGGGGGCCAGCACAGGGTGTAACGGTCCGGCTCGGCCCCACCTGCGCCAATCGGCCCCGTGGGTAGCTCCGATCTACACTTTTTCGCAGCCCGGCCGAAAAGAGTGGACCAGGCACACCCAATTTCAGCATGCCCTGCAGTGGGCGCGAAGACGATGGAGATTTTTCATGATTAGGGTACAGGAGGTCTGTAGACCCTCATGAAGCAAATTACGCATGAATAGCCAATGTTAACTGCAGTGCATGGCCCCCCTTTCACGATATGAGACTGTCGGCCAAATCACAGCGTCCGTGTGCTGGGCCGGCACCGCTCCCGCGGGCTGGGATCCCTGTGGAACGGCTGGCGGTCACGGGTGGAATGCGAGGGCTGAGGCACGTGCGCTTCAGGTCTGGGTACTGCGGTGAGCGCGCTTGAGGTGCGAGGTGCAGCACTGCAGCGCAGTTAGCGAGCTTAGGTAAGGCAGCTGAGGTGAGACTGGGAGGTGAGAGGAAACGGTGGCGGGCAGTCCCCTGCAGGGACGCTGAGTACAGGGGCTCAGCACCGCGCTGCACCACCCGCTAGCCCCCCGCCAGTACACCCACACGCATTTCGTTAGGCTGGTTAGGTTCGCCTCATGGTTAGGTTTGGGCTGTCAAAGAGGCAGCCGCTCCCGCGCTGTAGGCGCACATCGGACTGGCCGCTAGCTGGGACGACTGTAAGACGCTTGTACGGACACGCGCGAGAGGGTTTTTTGGTGTCCGGGTGGTGGTGGTGGTGCAGGGACTCTCGTGGTTTGTGGTGGGAGGCTGGAACGCGACGAACGAGCGGACCGGTCCATTTGAACACGAGGGCGGGTCAAACTGGACACTGCAAATTGAACACTTCATGTCTGTTTCTGGATCTAAGGGGGGCCAGAGTCAGACAGAGAAGACAGAAGAGGGTATGGGGCAGCACGAGGCGGGCAGAGGCAGAGACAATTGGATCTCGTTGTAGACGTGGGATTGGATGTGAATGAGTGAACCTAACAACCGTCCAGAAACCAAGAGATGGAGGAGGCGGAAAGGTGAAGCTCCCCGCCGCCCGCAATAGGGGCCAATCGGTTGCGCTGTGCCTCGGTGGCGCCCTGTTCCTCCCAGTGGCAGCTCTTTCCAGGTCGGGGCAATCCAAGCCAATGACTCCTGAGACCTGAGTCGGCTGTCACAAACGTCCAACCTCACCCTTCTCATTCTCTCTCTCTCTCTTTACTTCGTACCGTCTCTTGTTCTCCCTCTCCCTCACCTCACTTGGACCTTGCTCCAAAGTCAAAGCTGCCAGCCCTCTCCTCTCGCACATGGGCCGATCCAAATAAGCTGATCCTTCGAACCGTGATCCATCGAAACGTCGATATCCACTGTCTCCCCCGTCCGACCAAACAGCTTCCGCTGCTGCCCGATTGATACCTCACCGAGGGGCATCAAAGACGAGAGACACGAGGCAAACCAGTCGCGGCTCGCCTTCGTCAGTTGCAGGACACATTCACGAGAAGAAGAAAAAAGGAACAGAGAAAAAAAAGCAGGGCGCGCAATATCACCGCATGTGCATGTCCGATATGCAACCCGACATCCAAACCCAATCACCGCTCCACGGCATGCATTGAAATCACCCACTCACGAGCAACCAGCTGTCAGGGTGCACGCAGTACGCAGCACACACAGCACATCCTTTCTCGACACTAAGCCTACCTTGTAGATCCAAGGCCGTGAGACCCTCACCACACGTCCACCCCCCCCTCGACTCCCGACTCCCGCTACCGCTACCGCTCCCGCTCCCCTTTTTTCCTCCACCACCCTCAAAACTCGTCGCACTCCCGGATGAGGCTGGCCCCAGCCCAATGGCCTATCGAGATGGCGCAGAGTTGCACAGGAGAACGAGCCGTCGGCGGCATCCCCCCAGCCCGCCGCAAATGGCCGACTATGATTGGCACCCGATCCCTCACCCTCACATGAGCCCTCACCCCAGCGTCGCTGCTGTTGAGTCCGCCTACGACCCGATGCCCTACCGGAGGCCCAGAGACTTTATACAAGGGCCCGACAGCACGAGCTCACCCTCGCCCTTGGGAGCACCACCGAGAAGAATTGTGAAGCTCAGCAGTGCGCCTCCCACTCCAGGAGCCACGATGCCCAGAACCCCAAAAGCCGGTGCTCCGTATAGAAGGGGAAGGGTCCCAGTGGACAATGGCTATAAGACGTACGACGAGGAAGAGGAGGAGGAGGAGGACAGCGAGGAAGAGTCAGATGACAGTGAGGAGGAGGAAGAGTCCCCCCTGGCTAGACGGCGGCAGCAGCAGTCTTCCATTCGACACCGTAGCCGCAGCACCGCCCACCACTCGAGGACGCGGCCGCCGGTCTACGAGTCGAGACGGTCGTCGAGGTATTCGCGGTCTGAATCCGAGTCGGAGTCGGATGAGGACTCGGAAACGAGTGACTCATCCGAGGAAGAGAAGCGAGAGACACGGCGAGAAAGGGAAAGGCGGGAGCGGGAGAGGTACCAAAAGGCAGCACGGCATGCTCAGACCGTTGTCGAGCGGCGGACGCCTCCATCAGCCGATAACACAACCAAGCGCCGTAGAAAGATCAAGAAGATCATCTACATGGAGGAGGACGGCTCCACGGAGCCCACGCCACGGCAGTCCCTGGGCGACCTCAGCCGCTCGTCTTCACGGCACCGCTCTCACCCGTCTTCGTCGCGTCCGGCATCCGAGAGACACTATCCCAGACAGCATTCGTATAGTCCCGTGAGGAGATCGAGCCGTCATCATTCGTCGGCCAAGACGTACGAGATCTCTCAACCTCCCAGCGCCACCAAGAGGTTGGCGTACGAGATTCTTCCAGATAGGAGTCGTCTTGACGTGATTCCCAGTAGGCATTCCAGGAGACACCAGTCTCAGGTTGTGTACCCAGAGACGCGGTCGATCCGCCGCTCCAACACCGTATCAGGGGCATCGCATGTCACGTCGCACACGCGAAGCACGACTTCGTCAAGTAGGCCGGCGTCTACTTTGGTGGGAAACGTCCTCACAGGGAGCACCGTCTCCCGCTCGTCAGAGAAGCCAGGAGCCAGGTATGTTTGTCTACGGGTGCACGTCTGCACCAGCTAACATCGTCCAGAGTCGAGTGCCTCATATGTATGGAGGAGTTCCAGCCGAGTAGAATCGCAAAACTCAAGTGCGGCCACCGACAGTGTGACGCGTGCCTCAAGAGACACTTTAAACTCTCCATCACAGATCCGCAGCAGATGCCTCCAAAGTGCTGTGTCGCAAACATACCCTTGAAACACGTGGACCACCTGTTCACGCCCGAGTTCAAGCAGAAGTGGAATAGAAAGTTTTCAGAGTTCACGGCGGCCAACCGCATCTACTGCCCTTCGAGAAAGTGCGGCGCGTGGATAAAACCCGAACACTTCCGCAACGAAGGGGGCGGTCGCCAGTCCACAAAGTGTGGCCAGTGCAAGACCAAAGTGTGCTGCTCTTGCAACGGCAAATGGCACTCATCGAGGGAGTGTCCCAGCGATGAAGAGACGACGAGATTCCTAGACCACGCCAAAGACGAGGGATGGAAGATGTGCTACAAGTGCAGTCACATGGTTGAGCTCAAGGAGGGCTGCAACCACATGACATGGTCAGTGTTCTTTGGCATTTGGTCTGGATCTCCTGCTGACGCGTGGTAGTATTTGCGGAGCACAATTTTGTATGGTGTGCGGCACCAAATGGAAGAGCTGTGATTGTCCTTGGTTCAATTACGAGACGGTCGAGGCGGAGCGGCTTAACGAGATGCATCGGCCGTTGGCGATGGGCCGAATGGAGCAGCCGGACCCGGGCACCGAGACCCCGAGAAGCGCGAGAAGTATCCGATCAGCCGGCGTGGGTCACACGACGCCTCGTTCGCGTTCCCAAGAGTACGACAACCGACTGATGCGGAGGTTCCAAGAGAACCGCGACGAGGACCTCGCGAGGACGATGCAGACGTACGAGCTCGATGAGGCGTATGACCGAGGGTACGGGGACCTCGTTGGCATCGGCAACACGGCGGGCCACTTTATAAATGAGGACTATCGCAGAGACACCGACGTATTCGCATCCGCACCTATACCGCCTGCGCCAACGCCACCGACGGCGTTTGAGCGACCGCCGCCGACCGATTACATGTCGGGTGTCAACCGGGCGAGAGGCCTCCCCCAGGATCCTCTGGGGCAACGACTGGCTGAGCGGTTCTCCGAGTCGCGTTCGAGTCCAGGTGGCCCCCGGCCGGGTATGATGGCGCCGCCGCCACTGCCACCGCTCGCGGCCATGACGGCGCCCATCATGGGTCCTCCCCCTCCCATGATGGGACCGATGGCCATGGGCCCGCCGCCGCCGATGCCACCCCCGATGCCGATGCTGCGACGGCACACAATGGAAGAGGAATTATACAACAGCGTCAGATCGATGCGGCCGTCCGAGCGAATGACGCCGGGGCGGATGATACACGACTACGAGATGGAGGCGGCGGCGCACGCGCATACGCCCCGGAGCCGGAGACGAATGCGAGAGGAGCCCAAGTCGTCGACGCTCGCCGGGCTCACGGGCATTGGCCGCGGCGTGAACCGGGTGCATGAATGGCGAAACTATGTGTGGCCTGGCCAGCCCGAGGGTGAACACACGGCCGTAGCGTGATGCTTTACGACAGAGAAGGGGAGTCATCCTACGAACAGAAAAAAAAAAACAGCGAAACACAGCACACAACACGACTTATGATTTTGCGAATTTTCCGGCCACGTTTTCTGTTCCACATTGCGCGCGTTTACGGGTTGCGGGTAGGCTGTCTGCTATTTCCATATGGTGATGGGGTGGGTGGGTTATTACTTTTGCATGTAATACTAAAGGCGTGATATATCCTCAGATGGAACCTGGTATTTAGGGGCGGGCGTGGTTTTCTCGGGGAATTATAGGTACAGCACGCAAGGTAGTGGTGAAGTTTTACCGAAGCATAACACACAAGAAGTTTTTGTTGCCTTGCCTTGTGTGCTTGCCTCGCTCAGGTCAGCACAGCAAAGCAGAGCACAGCTGGCTCGGCTCGTTTCTCATGTGAACTACGCTGCCTCGGTCGGTTCGCCGTGAGTCTGTAGGTTGTGAGCTTTGTGTTTGCTCGGATCCCGACCGTCTGATGTCGTGGGTCAGGCGAGACGTGGAGGATGCCTATTTTGGAGTATGGGCGGCCACGTTTATTTTACGAGCAATTTCTGTATACTTTTTTTTTTTGGATTTTGCCGGGGAGATTGGTTTTGTTTATGTTGATTTTGCTGTTTTGATGAGTTGTTGATGTCTTTGTTGGCATTTGATGGAGTTTGTGGGGTGTGTGTGGTACTCTATGTGAGAGTGTATCGAATCCAAGCTTTGACTGTGTAGTTGTGTACGGACCTGGGTCCGGGGTTGCGACCGGGTTCGCACCGTTGGACCTTGGACGTGGGAAACTGAGGCGTTTGGCTGGCTGACTCGTTTGGTATGGTTCATGTTGATGTTCCCCGTTGCGCGTTGCCCGTTCCCCGCTGGCTGGCTCGTGACGTGGACGGTTGGATGTGGATATGTGAGGTTTTTTGCATTGACGGGCTTATTTCGCACTATCTCAAGGTGGTACTTGCCTGGGTTTTTTGTGAGTGCTTGGCCACATCACATGTATTCCCGATCTCACTGAGTAGGAGTGGGAGTGGGAGTGAGATGGGATGAGATGAGATTTGTTGTAACCTATCGTTGCATTCAGCCGACGTGCTCGCATAGGTGAGCGCACGTCCGCGATGGAAAGTATGATGAGTTGGCAAGGTGAAGTGAAGTGAGTGGTACGATACGTCGGATTTCCTCGTGCGTTTGATCTCAGCCGTAGACAGTACTCTGTAGATCTGTCAAGCCTGAGGTTCAGTGGTTGAGTGCAGAACAGAGTTTGGAGCAGCGTTGGAAGATGGATGAGACCCCCCACCAATGGACATCTCGATTCGATGTTCCATCGATGGGAGTCTGGCGTGGTTCACCCCGGTAAGGAACGGCCTCCCATGTGAATCTCATGGCTCCAACTAGGTGCCGTGAGACTGATATGTATGTAGTGCAAGGTCCCAGACGGTGGGGTTTTAGGCTGGGCTGATCTTTTTGTGCTTGCGGCCTTGGCGGGGGGTTTGGACTGGTGACAATCTGTGTCGAGAGAGGTATGGCATTTTCAACTTTTGCTTGTCATGAGTCGGGCATGATTTGAGAGTGAGTGAAACTTTACACATAAGCCCGTCTACTAATGTATCCCTCTCACACATAAACCCGTCTACTCATGTGTGCATCATCCTTCTCACAGATCCTCCCAGATCGGATCGTGGAAAAGCGTGTTCGATGACCTGGATCTCATCGAGGCTCTGCGAGGAGGGACCCTGCTGCGTGATAAGGCGACGAGAGTGTACAGCACCGTGTCACTGTGAGTCCTCGTGAGGTGGATTCGTGGATTTCGGAGCGTTGTAATTTGAGGCGGGCATGGCGGGGTTGTAGACGAGGTATCTCTTGTATGGCTGTAGTGCGAAAAAGTACTTGAAAGCTTAGCACTCGCTAGTTGTTCATAGACTGACGGGGAGGATGAAGAACTGGGACGGGAGGAGGGGACCCAGGGCTGCCGAAAAGGCTTCGCCCTTCGCCCAATGACGTTGACGTCGTCTGTGCGTACTGTACGCTCTTTAGCGGGCACCCAAACCGAAGCACCCACGCACCGGTGGCACCCAAGCCTCCCCCTCCACCCCTGTCCCTGGTCTGCCGGATCCCTCGTGCTCTCTTTTTTGCCCATCGGCGCCATCGCTCTCGGGCTGCTCGCTGCATCTTGCTGGCCGCTCTCGTCGGGGAATTCGACATTCCACCTTATGCAAAGCTTCGCCCTGCCTTTACTTTGAGCGTTCAACCTGGAACCCGACATAACGTACCTTACCTCGTGCCGGCTGTACTATCCGGGGGGCACAGGGCCATCCAACCCCACCTCCGTCTTTCTCCCCCATCGTCTTTCTCCTTTCCCCATCTTACCTACACTCACCTACAAAGTCTACAAAGTATCCAAAGTACACCCTCCAATACCTTGCCTACGACCGCACGTATTTGTACTTTGTCACTCCGAATCCTCCTACCTCGGGTTACACCTCACATGCCCTCTCGAGTTTTCCTCAACAATCGCCTCCGAATGCAAGACGATTTACGCGATTCCGGCTTCAGCACGTATTAAAACATCCCGAGCTCCAACCGTGCGATCCTCAGCTTCTTCACCCTTAACTTCTCGTCGAAACTCCTCCCTACCCCCCGATTCGAATCACCCAGAGATGACGGCGTCGACAACGTACCGAAAGTAGACAATCTCCCCCCCACCCCCGGCAGCACAATGCTCCTCGTATACCAGGTCGGGAGCGTCAAGATCGGAGAGGTCGTCCGCTACACCGTCACCTACACGCCTTCCCAGGACCGAATCCTGCCCTCGCCCGAGCGCCTCTACCTGCGCGTCCGCAACACCTCGGCCATTGCCCTGCGCGCCGCCTTCGTCCATGGTCCCTACACGCTGGGCGCCGCCGCCTATCCGTCCAACTTCGACCCCAACGTCAAATTTGCGAACCCGCGCCGCTATGGCGTGCCCGAATTCGAACCCATGCTCAAGGCCGGCGGCTCGTGGGAGTGCGAGCTGGTCGTGCCGGAACACATAAGGCAGAGCGCGGGTACCGGAGGTGGCGCACATTTCGGCGGCGGCGGCGGGGCATCCGGGGCACCCGGTGAAACCGAGACCGAGTGCGCCTCGTGGATCGTCGAGGTATCGTCGCAGGTCATCTTCTCCACCTCGGCCGCCGTCGGGTACGAGGTGACCATTGCGAGGGATGCCAAGTCGCTCAACCTCAGCTCGTCGCTGCCCGTCATCGGCGGCCAGGCGCAGGTCCCACAGCCCGGCAAGGTCGCCGATCACCAGCAGAGCATGGGCGCCAAGGACGGCCATCATCCGGCGCAGCCGAAGGGCGTCTTCTCCAAGGCGATACGGCTCAAGGTCGAGGACACGGCCGCGTTGTGGAACACCCCGAGGCTTCCGGGCTGGGACGACCTCAACATTGACCGCCTCAAGAGCCGCGCGAAAAAGGACCAGCCCGTGGAGAGCGTGGTCACCCAGGATAGGCAGACGGACGAAAAGCCCGAAATCAAGCAGAAAAAGGTGCACCTGGTCGTCCTTACCCATGGCCTGCACAGCAACCTGGGCGCGGATATGCTATACCTAAAAGAGAGCATCGACCAGACGGTAGCACAAGCAAAGATTGATGCCAAGGCCCGGCGTGCCAAGGAGCGCGCCGACAAGACGGACAAGGGAGAAGACAAGACCCAAGACGATAGCCCTGCAGAAGACGACGGGGACGATGAAGAGGTTATTGTGCGTGGCTTCTCGGGCAACGCCACAAAGACTGAAAGGGGTATCAAGTACCTGGGTAAGAGACTGGCTAGGTACATCCTGTCCATGTCGTACCCCGACCAGCCGTTCTTGCCCTCAAAGAAGGGACACGCAGAGTCCGCTGTCTCTGCCGTCTTCAACAAGCCGGATTCAGACAGCAGCAAGGCGGCCCACAAGCACAGCACGATACACGAAAAGGAGTCGGACGAGAAGCGTCCGTTCAAGATTACCAGCATCAGTTTCATTGGACATTCCCTTGGGGGCTTGATTCAGACATACGCCGTTGCATACATACAAAAACACTCGCCCGAATTCTTCACCATTATCAAACCAATCAACTTTGTTGCCCTCGCCACGCCCTTTCTCGGCCTCAGCAACGAGAACCCTCTCTACGTCAAATTCGCCCTGGACTTTGGCCTGGTCGGCAGGACGGGTCAGGATCTCGGTCTCACATGGCGAGCGCCCACCATTGCGAGGAGCGGGTGGGGAGCCATTGTCAGCAACCTGGGCGAGAGCGCACACAAGAGGGTCATGGGCGAGGTGCAGCCCGAGTCGAAGCCTCTGCTGCGGATTCTTCCGACGGGCCCAGCGCATACCGCGCTCAAGAAGTTCCGCAACCGTACGGTCTACTCCAACGTTGTCAACGACGGCATCGTGCCGCTGAGGACGAGTTGCCTCTTGTTCCTGGACTGGCAAGGACTGGGACGCGTGGAAAAGGCACGGCGGGAGGCAGGCTTGGTTGAGACGTTGGTTGGGGCCGGCTGGGCCGAACTGACGGGCGGCAGTCTGGCACCGACACCGAGGAGATCTAGCGCATTTCTGCCACCAGACGAGGGAGAGGTATCAGACGATCACTCTGGGAATATCACGCCTACAGCACCGACAGATGCGGTTGAAGTACCGCAGCCACCACAAAATGCCATGGTCGAAGATGACCGGGCGAGTCTGCGGTCGGTGCCCACGCCGTTCAATGAGAGCGGCCCTGAGGATGCCAAGGATACAAGTAGCGGCCCGTTTGCCGGCTTCTTCTCCCTGTTCAAAGGCAGCGAGCAGACGCAGGCCAAGACGCAATCAAAGACGCCCAGCTTGTCCAACAAGCAAAACAAGATTTACAGGCGCAGTCAGACGATCAACTTTGACGAGATCCCGCAGACATCGGGCACAAAGGTCACGGCAGGCCACGAGCTGGAGCGGGATCAACAACACGTCGCGCCGCCGAGGACGAGCTTCTTCGAATCTGCGCACGACCTGATCAATCCCAAGATCCCGACGACGGAGTACATCATTGATCCCTCCAAGCGGCCCAGAGCAATCTTCCACGACCGCGTGTACCACCCGAGCGATATACCGCCTCCCCCGCTGAAGAAGAAGCCTACCGGCTCGTTGGCGTCTCGGAGAAGCACGTTCCGAAGGGCTGCCTCAACGGGGTCTGGCGGCTCGAGGACCAGCACGGACTCGTCGCCGCACCCGTCGCAGCGCTTCTCGCACGAGGGCACGATGGATTCGACACGAGACTACGACGACACGATCAACACGAACCCCGACAAGGGTCCCGACGAAGAGATTGACGGGTCGCAGATGCGGGTCGAAGAGAAGATTGCCCGGGCCTATCACCGCGGTCTGGCGTGGCGCAAGGTGCTGGTGAAGCTGGAACCCGACGCGCACAACAACATTATCGTGCGTAGGATGTTTGCCAACGCCTACGGCTGGCCTGTCGTGAAGCACTTGGTCGACGCACACTTTAGCGATTCCGCTACAGCGAGAACGCGCGACGAGGACGAGGGGTCCGGCGAGCTTGCGCTGGACATGGGCCAGGCGCCGAATAAGTACGGGGACGAAGTCAGGGATAGCGGCGCCGGGTCGACGGGCGGCGATGGATCTGACGAACGGCCGATTGCGGGCATGTTGTCTCCCAATTCGCAGCGGGAAGCCGCAGACCGGGTGCCGGATATGCAGGCGCCGCCGAAACGACGTTCATCGTCGCGCAGCTCGTCGGCCAGCCCACCTAGGATCACGCGGGCGACGAGGCCGCAGCGGCCCGAGAGGGTTGACTCCATGACGTGGAGCGATCGGGACTGGGCGGACGACAGCGATGATAGTGAGACGACGGCGACGACGGCGAGCGTCAAGAGTCCTGTGGTGGCGGAATTCAAGGATAAGGAGGGAGGTAACCGGTCGTCGACGCCGCTTGGTGGGTGGAATTGGACGGAGAAGATTGTGGGGAGGGGAGGGTCGAGTCGCAAGGCGTCGCCCAAGCCGGAGACTCAGGCTGATGGTAAAGCCGTGAGTGACGCCAAGGGTGATGTCAAGGCTGTTGAGGGCGTCAAGACTGTCGAGGCTGTCGAGGCTGTCAAGCCTGATATGAAGGCCCCGATCAAGGCTGGCGACAAGGCCGGTGCCAAGGCTGATGCTGAAGCTGATGCCAAAGCCGACGTTACAAACGGTGCCGTCAAGAGCGACGATGTCAAGAGCATTGACAGCGGCGTCGACTAATGACGGGTGGTGAGGGCCGGCGTGCACATGAGAAATACCTACATTACATACATGCTTTTAATCGATGAGATCACGTTTTGATGACTTATTTGACCATGAGATATTCGATGAAGTGACAGTTATCATGAGAGTGATGAGTGTAGTATCAACCGTCGGGCAACACTGAGATGTCGTTGCAACTCAGTAGTAGGGTACATAGCTACACACTTCAAGGCCACTGGGAGGTATGTACCTGACTATCAGCAGATAGGAGCCGGGACCCCTGCAACATCCCGCTTGCGTCATCGGAGAGTGGAAACTCACTTATAGATATCTTCTCACTTACAAACTCGGTCTCAAAATCCCGAGTTACGACGGATTGAACACATCTGTTGATCATGTCAATGAGACCGCCGTCTCTGAGACTCCTCAATGGAGTCGCACGGATGTCTCGTCGGGGCTTCTCAACCTCCCCCGCGAGGGACGTCGATTTCACCCACGTAGTGAGTTTCCCGGACCCTTCAGTTTCCCGATATCAAACATCATCAATATCATACTCACAACCCCACAACACCGAATCTCAAACAACGACTGTACTAACACGCCCAGGTCATCGGCGGCGGCGCAGTAGGCCTCGCAACGTCCCACCGCCTCGCAACCCGCCCGGACACCACAACCCTCCTACTGGAACGCCACACCGCCGTCGGCACCGAAACGTCCTCCCGCAACAGCGAGGTCATCCACGCGGGGATATACTACCCGCCAAACACCCTCAAAACAGCCCTCTGCGTCCGCGGCAAGCACCTCTTGTATGATTTCTGCGCAAAGCATCACGTGGGCCACGCCAACACGGGGAAATGGATCGTCGCGCAGAACGACGTCCAGCGGGAGGCGCTGCAGCGCGTGCACGATTTCTGTACGAACGAGATTGGCGTGCCTGTGCGGTGGGTGGGCGAGGAGGAGGCGAGGAGGGAGGAGCCCGAGGTACGGGCGCTCGCTGGCGTGCTGGAGAGTCCTACGACGGGGATCGTCGATTCGCATGGCTTGATGGTTGCTTTGAACGGGTTGTTCGAGGACGCGGGGGGTGTCGTCGCCTTGAATTCTCACGTCGTGGGCGTGCGTCCCCTAGGACAAAAAGGAAGCCAGGGGTGGGAGGTCAGCGTGCGCGATCCGTCGACGGGGGAGACGAGCGCCGTCACGGCGGAGGTGCTCGTCAACGCTGCCGGGTTAGGCGCCGTGGACGTGCACAACATGGTCGTTCCCCCGTCCCAACTCAGGGAAATGTTCTACGCAAAGGGAAACTACTTCTCCTACTCTGGCGGCAGCAAACCCGCCCCCAAAGTCAAGAGACTCATCTACCCGGCCCCCGAACCCGGCGCCGGCGGACTGGGAACGCACCTGACGCTCGACCTCGCGGGCCGGGTGCGCTTCGGGCCGGACGTGGAGTGGGTCGATTCGCCCGACGACCTGGCCGTCAACTCCGCGCGGCTGCCCGAGGCCGTGGAGGCGATTAAAAAGTACTTGCCCGGTCTCGATGCCGGTGCCCTGGTGCCGGATTACGCGGGGATTCGGCCCAAGCTGGGGCGGAAGCAGGCCGTTGCCGACGGCAGCGGGTTCCACGACTTTATCGTCCGCAAGGAGGACGGGTACGAGGGGTGGGTGAACCTGCTGGGCATCGAGAGTCCCGGCCTGACGAGCTGCTTGGCGATTGCGGAGCGGGTGGATGAGATTGTGTACGGGTAATGGCACGATAGCATGGTACTGTGGACGAAGTGGGCAAAGTGTGATAGGACTGTTCATTCTGTGTCTCCGACGCAGATCCAAATCGGAACGCTACAATATCCTATGCTCTGCCATGTACTACACGGAAAAAATGGACCAGAGCGCATCAGACAAGGTCCAACCACATGTTACAGTAAACACCGAAATGACGCTGCAGACTTTTCATAGAGAATGCGTGTGTAGATGTCGTCCCTCCCCAAATCATAAATCATGCAAAACTCCGCGACGCCGTTACCCCCAGGGCAGCTGTGTCATTTTCGGCTGTACAGTCAACTCCGTCATTCCAAACGCCAAAGTTTATCTCACGCGCTACCGTAACGTCAAGCTGGGCTGGAACTTGCGGCCTTGAACGTCGACGTGGAACTCGTAGATGCCGTTTTCCGCACCAACGTACCTAGTCGGTCAGCTTCATTCAGTTTCACGCCAAAAGACCAACTCACAAGACTCTGCCATCCTCGCTCCACGAGATACCGGCCGTGTTGTCGGGCTCGGGGGGTGCTTCGTGGACGCCGCGCTCGGCCATTCGCTGCTCGGCCCGTCGGCGCAGGAATTGATTGCGCTCTACTTGCCGCAGAAGGTCGTGGTCGCGCTCCATCTCACGCATGTTGACACTGTTGAGGAGCGGCAGGATTTCCCTGTTGCGGTCCTGAACGGCTTGCCGGAGATCCTGGATGTTGCTCTCAAACGACATGGTGTAGAGCGCTTCCAGGTCTGCCCAGCCACTGCCCGCCGGTGTCAGGCTGCGCAGACCGCTTGATCCGCCACGTTGTGTTGTCGCCAACGCTTCACTCGGGTGTGTGCTCGCCGGACGCCGCGGTGGGTGAGGAGCCGCCAGACCGAGATCTCGGTCAGAGCTGGACTGCAAGTCCATTGTGCCGTCCCGGCCCGAGTTGGACTGCAGAATGAGACGCTGGGCCGTACGTATGCGTTCCTGCGCCCGCTCTCTCGAATCGCGAATGTTGCCGAGGAGGTCGCCAATGGCCCTGGACACGTTTTGATTCGAGTCATTACTGGGCTCGCCCGCCTCATGATCTAGCGCCCGGCGCGCCGCGATTCTCTGTGCCCTTTGCGCTTGGATATCCCACTGCGCATTCAGCCGTGGGCGTGCCATTGTTTCGGGGTCGATACGGGCACCTCCTCCACCCATGGGAGGCATGCCGCCAAAGAACTGTGGCGATGATTGCTGAGACGTCTGCTCGGCCATGCGCGCCGCGATCCGATCCCTCTGCTCCCTCCGTCGGCGGTCCTCCTGCAGAGCCTCAAGCACCCGCGTCTCGTCGGGTGTGAGTGCTAGGTGCTGGCGCCCTGGACCGTCCAGTCGCCGCCGCCGGCTTTCGCTGGCCTCTGGCAGGATGGACGACAGAGTATCGTTCGGTTCGCCGCGACCCTCCAGTAGCCGCGGGTCAATCGTAGCACGATCCAGGACGGGGATTTGGTCGTACTCGTCGGTGGCGCTGATGTCCAGAATTTGACGCTGCACAAACCCGCTCCTTAGATCCGCGATACCAACGTGGCCGCGGTCTTCGGTCCAAGCCAGGAGGTCATACGGCCCGGGACAAAAAGCCATGTCGCGGACTGCGCCCGACCCGGCCATCGGCCGTGACGACGTGAAGGATGTCAGCAGCGGATCGGCAACGTCCGGATCAGTCAGGCTCGCAACGTCAAACACCGAAATGGTGCCATATTGTGTTCCGACAGCGAGATATGCCCCCGTGTTGGAAAAACACGCCGCAAAACTTCCTCTGCTGTCGGAGCTGTCGTCGCGACGCTGGCTCTTGAGCAGAATCTTGCCACACAGCTCCCAGCGGTACTCCACCTTGTCGTCGTTCCTAAATGGGCCGTTTTCGTCGATTGGTGCCTCTGTACGATGGTGAATGTACAAGTAAGGGTCGTCGAGGATTGCGCACAAGAGGCGGCCGTCGGGCGAGATGATGGCTCGATTGACGTAGTCGGGATACGTCACTATATCCAGAGGCTCGACCTTATCCTGGTTATCAAAGTCGCGCAAGCCGACCAGAACGACCGTCTTATCATTGTTTGCCAGGACGGCGGCGGACTCTGTGTATGCTCCGTGATGCATGGGGCCGGCTGCTGGTGGAAACCACATGGTTATGCAGTTGACGCGGTCGCGCGCGAGTTTTTGGCTCTTGGCAATGACGCTCTTGTCCAGCCTGCTGCTCATATTCAGCCGCCGCGATTGGCTGAGGAGCCCAAAGACGGTATCTTGCGGTCGAGGGGATTCGGAGTCGGTGCCCATGCCGAGGGGTAACCTTGCGTCGGGTTCCAAGTTGAGTTGCAAATGGAGATTATTATCGTCATCGCTAGTGCTGTCCATCTGGATCGCCGTGAACTCGCCCGTCTCTCCTCCGCAACACACCCAGCCGTTCTCAGCGACTAGGCATCGCGGCGAAAAGGAGAGAAACTTAACCGTCTCGCACTCCTTGGTCGTCGTGTTGAGCCGCTGGACATGGTTGCTGCCAGCGCCTCCGGGGAAGTAGACGAGGTTTCGTTTCTCGGCGCTGATGAGCGATCGTAGTTGCCAGTGTCTGCAGATGGTTAGTACTTGAGGTAAGGCATGCGGTGCGCGTGGTAGTGGACGAAGACGCACTGAGATCGGACAGGGATACGGTAGTGTTTCCGCGGCTTCTTGGAAATCAAGTCGTTTGTCGGATAGTATCTGCGACAGTCAGTTTGGCATGGTCGAAACAATTGTATTGGGGTTCATACGACACGCCATCTTTCACAGCCATGATGGCTTATGCAGTGGCCAGAGGGTTCGTCCGTCGGAAAGTAAACATATAGGTGCCGAGGCACGCGTATCGGAGCAGAGTCGCCAGTGCAATCAATCCCACCCGCGTGCTGAGCGATAGCAGTGACGACAGGCCGGTGAACACGCAGCGACCGATGAAGCCGTGGGATGATTCGGGGTGTCGGATGTTTGGGGACGATGCGATGTGAATTGCGCGAGACGAGAGGCAACCTCCCGCATGACGTCCGTGTATGGCAGGAGGGGCCTGTTCTACTTTTCGCCTTCGTCCTGGTTGGTTGGCGGCGCTCTGCCACAGAATACAGTGGTAAGCTACCACCTTGGGTACTTTAGAAGGGGCGACCAGGGAGTACCTCTGCAGCACGTACCCTAGGCCAGTGCCTCGGGACGGGAGCTTGGGCTGCTGCTTACCCAACGAGGCACACTGCTTACCTATCGGAGTCTTCCACCTCCCCTACCTAGGCACCTTAGGCAAGATACTAGGCAGGTACCTCATCAGCAAGTAGTCCGGGGTCTAGACAGGCGTCCAATCCAATTGTTGGTTAATTTTCTTAGCTAAAAGACGCCATTTTGACGGGGGTTTCTAGCGCTTTAATGGGCCATCTTGGTGCACCCAACTAATTAGTATCAAACCACCTCGATGCGACCGCAACCTATGGTAAGGTTGGCTTTGCTTCTCCATCAAAAGTCGGCAAATGACCGTACAGCCTCATCTACCAATCGTGAATTCCCATCTCAATTCGAACAGGAAATCTTGCCAGTTGTGGACCTCGTTGCGATCCGTGACCTGGACTCGTTCTTAGGTGGTACGTCCCAACAGGTCTCAGCCATCTTAGCCTCAGTCGGACTTGATTCGAGAGAAACGCAGAGACGGGAAAGGAAGCCAGATTCTCGAACACTACGGCTCTCGGATGGGTAGGCGTACACTTGCCAACGAGAACCGCAGTATTGTGTTACTTCAGCCTCAAATCATTGAGCAGCAGAGTTGACTGGTAGATGATCTGGCAAGGAGACTCAAGTTTCAATCTCTGAAATGAAAATCAGGGTCTTTGAGAGTTTTCTTGATCCAAATCGCTTATAACGAGCTACAGCATGCCCAAGACGTAATCTACCATGTTGTGGTTTCGGAATTCTCCAACCGGCGCCAAAGCACCACCGCCAATCAGTTTGGAGTTCTGCTGATTCTCTGGCTTGAGAATCCTCCAAATCATTGTGCGGTCAAAGTACCGAAAGCCACATCGGATAAAAGGGGGAGATATTACCCATACGAGCAGGACCCGAGGACTTTGACTGATACGTTGGATACACCCGAGAAGAGACAACAGGAAGCTGCGTTGCGCCAGGTCTTGATCCGACCTCGGGGTATCCAGACCCACCGCCGGGTCCACTTTTCGGGACCGGAAGCGCAGCCGTCGGGGCCTGCTGGATCGGGTGTACTTTCCGCGCTGCCGGTGGACCTCTCCAGCTTTTCTCTGCGCAGTTACTCAAGTGCAGAGCAGAAGTCGCACTCCCAAACAGTCTGGAACAGCTTGCCGGTTACACAATGGATTGCATTTCGTGTCTAAAAGAGTGCAATTGTGAGGGCCATGAGTTGGATGAACCGTCCAAAGACACTGGCATGCAAAACGGAGGCGCAAAAACTCTGCGTGCCAGGGGATGAATGAGCAACATCAACGCGTCAGTGCCTCGACGGCAAAGAGCTCAATCTCCAGGTCGAAAAATTTCCAGCCGAGCTCCCCCTAGCTCCGTCCCTGGCCGGTGACACGTCCACTAGCGCCACGTCCATTACCTGCAATGGCCGGGCGATCCCGTTGCTTCAGCGCGGTGGCTGCCATTCTTCCGTCACGTGCGACCACGCCCCCACTGCTGGGGGCCTGGAAAGCCCCAAATTTCTAGCAGTGGAGCGCCTGCAAGTCGGAATAACCGATGCCGGGGTCCCGACCTTGCGGGATTCGGTCGGCTTCTATGACCGGGGGCGCGCATCATTTTTCGGGTCAAAAAATTTCGATCTCTCCTTGCCATCATCATTTCCTCGCATCCTCATCCACCTCCTCCCTCCCCCCAATTCATCCACTGTGTACTCTATAATAACCGCTTTTCCATTCCTTTCCGCGCGCCATCTTCTTTTCCCTCCATCCCCTTTTGTTATACCCACACACAATCAGGCAAGATGATGTCTGCACGCTTCTCAAGAGCTGTAAGTTGTGATCCCAGTGACACCTGTCGCGATACATCAGAGTTTTTTGCTAACGCGCAATAGCTTCCCAGAGCTACCAGCTCCGTCGCCCGCTCGGCCGGCTTCGCTCGCCAGCCCTTTGCCTCAAAGTTCGCTCGCTACGAGTCAACATCATCTGATGGCAAGGTCACCGGCGCCGTGATCGGTATCGATCTCGGTACCACCAACTCTGCTGTCGCCATCATGGAGGGCAAGGTTCCCAAGATTATCGAGAACGCTGAGGGTGAGCAGTCCGTTGATCTATCGTCCACGCACCAATAAGCTAACAGTCATCAACAGGTGCGCGCACAACGCCTTCCGTGGTCGCCTTTGCTCAGGATGGTGAGCGTCTCGTCGGTGTCGCCGCCAAGCGCCAGGCCGTCGTCAACCCCGAGAACACCCTCTTCGCCACCAAGCGTCTCATCGGCCGCAAGTTCACCGACGCTGAGGTTCAGCGTGACATCAAGGAGGTTCCCTACAAGATCGTCCAGCACACCAACGGCGACGCCTGGGTGTCTGCTCGCGATCAGAAGTACTCTCCCTCGCAGATTGGTGGATTCGTCCTCAACAAGATGAAGGAGACCGCCGAGGCCTACCTCTCCAAGCCCGTCAAGAACGCCGTCGTCACCGTTCCTGCCTACTTCAACGACTCTCAGCGTCAGGCCACCAAGGATGCCGGTCAGATTGCCGGCCTCAACGTCCTCCGTGTCGTCAACGAGCCCACTGCCGCCGCCCTTGCCTACGGTCTTGAGAAGGAGGAGGACCGCGTTGTCGCCGTCTACGATCTTGGCGGTGGTACTTTCGATATCTCCGTCCTCGAGATCCAGAACGGCGTCTTCGAGGTCAAGTCTACCAACGGTGACACCCACTTGGGTGGTGAGGACTTTGATATCCACCTCGTCCGCCACCTCGTCCAGCAGTTTAAGAAGGACTCCAACATTGACTTGTCCAACGACCGCATGGCCATCCAGCGTATCCGTGAGGCCGCCGAGAAGGCCAAGATTGAGCTTTCCTCCTCCCTCCAGACCGACATCAACCTGCCCTTCATCACTGCCGACGCTTCCGGCCCCAAGCACATCAACCAGAAGCTCACTCGCGCTCAGCTCGAGAAGATGATGGACCCCCTCATCACCCGCACCATCGACCCCGTGCGCAAGGCCCTCAAGGATGCCAACCTCCAGGCCAAGGATATCCAGGAGGTCATCCTCGTTGGTGGTATGACTCGCATGCCCAAGGTTTCCGAGTCCGTCAAGAGCATCTTCGGCCGTGACCCGGCCAAGTCCGTCAACCCCGATGAGGCTGTCGCCATTGGTGCCGCCATCCAGGGTGCCGTTCTCTCCGGTGAGGTCAAGGACCTCCTTCTCCTCGACGTTACTCCCCTCTCCCTCGGTATTGAGACTCTTGGCGGTGTCTTCACCCGTCTCATCAACCGCAACACCACCATCCCCACCAAGAAGTCCCAGACCTTCTCCACCGCTGCCGACTTCCAGACCGCCGTCGAGATCAAGGTCTACCAGGGTGAGCGTGAGCTCGTCCGTGACAACAAGCTCCTCGGCAACTTCCAGCTGGTTGGCATCCCCCCTGCCCACCGTGGTGTTCCCCAGATCGAGGTCACCTTCGACATTGACGCCGACTCTATCGTCCACGTCGGTGCCAAGGACAAGTCCACCAACAAGGACCAGTCCATCACCATTGCCTCCGGCTCCGGTCTGTCCGACTCCGAGATTGAGCAGATGGTCAATGACTCTGAGAAGTACGCCGAGGCCGACAAGGAGCGCAAGGGTGCCATTGAGGCCGCCAACCGCGCCGACTCTGTCCTGAACGACACCGAGCGCGCTCTCAACGAGTACGCCGAGAAGCTCGACAAGACCGAGGCTGACGGCATCCGTGAGAAGATTGCCTCCCTCCGCGAGTTCGTCTCCAAGAGCTTGGCTGGCGAGGGCAACGCCACCGCCGCCGAGATCAAGGAGAAGACCGACGAGCTCCAGGTCGCCTCCCTCAACCTCTTTGACAAGATGCACAAGGCCCGCGCCGAGTCTGGCGAGCAACCCGCTCAGGACGCCAACGCCGAGAACAAGGACGAGAAGAAGCCTTAAATGTCTTCATTCGTCTCTTTGCATCTCGTTTTCACCTCCGCGAGTCGAAAGTGACTCGCGTCAGCATGTTTGATTATCACTTTTGGGCGCGGCATAGACCTGCTTTGCTCAATGTTTGTATTCCACCTGTACTCATATCCCGGTCTCGGGTTCGCCTGAATGGCGCCGAGCCGGCTCTCTCTTCCTTGTTACCCCTTTTTACAACATGTTTGTTAATACCTTGCCTGCGGTCGGCGGAACCGGCGTTGGAGCATCAAAAACATTCACACACACGAGATACCGATTCGGTATTCATGATATGATCGACGGTATGGATCAAAGGGGATTAAGACGGGGTTGCATATGTACAAAACCAAACCGAATCTGGAGTAGTTAGACGTGATAATTCTACATCCCCTCTCAAAACAATCACCTGCCTTGAGACCGTGACACTTTCATGTTAGTAATGCCGGAGCCATCGTGCATGTCAACAACTGCAGAAAACGTAGAAATGGACGTGATAAAGGCTCTCGCCCGATTAATTGACTACTTTTATCTACCAAAACCAAACCATCCTCTCTTCTGTGCCTGCGGCTTCTCGCCGCTCTGTGCCGCAGGTGCGGCCTGGCTGGGTGGCGCCTTGGCAACGGGCTCCTGCGGCTCCTTGCCCGGGTAATCAATGTAGTTCCACGCCACGTCGAGGAAGATGGGCTTGACGGGGATGGCGGACAGCTTAGGCGGGACACTGACAATGTTCTGGAGGTCGATCTCGCTGGAGGGGTACTCGCGCAGCCGCTCAATCAGGGGCAGCTTCTGGGCGTCGTCCTCGTTGGAGGCCGCCGACTCCTTGAGCAGGTTCGAGAGGTGGACGAGAGCGCGGTGGCGCTGTAGTTCGCCTTGGAGGTAGGTTGCCAGGGCCTTTGCGTCCGCGGCGGACACGTCGATGCTGCGCGGGGCGTTGGGGTGCGGTTGGGAGCCCTTGGTGAGGGTCGAGGCGGCTTCCTGGGCTTCGCTAGTGGCGTGCTTGATGAGGGCCAGCGCGTTGACGGTGTTGCCGATGATGGCGTGGGAGCGGGCAATAGAGAGAAACCTGTGTTGTTAGTATGAGATAACTAAACCGGTGATATCAACTCACTTCAGAGCTTGAAAGTACTCGGTAAAAGCCTCCAGCTGGTCGGCGAGCTCCTCGTCGTTGGCCACGCCGGGCAACTCCCTCGCAGCCTCGAGACTCTGCAGGGTACCTTCGTACAGAGCGACGAGTTCCTTCAGCTTTGCCGCCTTGCGTCCGGGGGTCTGTTCCTTGGCAATCTTGTCTGCCTTCTTGGACTTGCGAGCCGACTGGTATCTCTCCACCAGGCCATCGTCGTTGCCCGTCAAGACGCGGTTGCGACCGATTCGCCAGCTAATCATCTCGTAGTTGACCGCCGTTCTGGTAATCTGCAGGCTCTGCATGCGGGAGTCGCTCTGGGAAACGCCCTCGCCTCGCAGCTCGTCGATCGCTTCTTTTGTGGCATCGGCGGCATCCTGCGTCGCCTCGAGGATGTCATCATACGCGGCAGCCACGTCCCTGGGGTCGGCATCAACGAGGGACGGCCATGTCTCGGAGAGCTTCGTCTTGGCTTCCTCTGCTCTGCCCCACGCCAGAGAGATGGCGGCGTCCTCGATCTTGACGTCGCGAGAGCGCCAGGTGAGTGCCCTGGGTGCGTTCTCCTCGCCGCCCTTGCTGGCCTCGGCGTCCACCTGCTTCAACACATTGGGGTCGAGCTCGTTGATCTGCTGAACGAGGGCCGTATCGGATTGGGGGAACGCTCGTCTGGCGATGGCGGGAACGGGTATCGTGCGCGGCGTCTTCAGCTGGTATGCGGCGTAGCGGATCGAGGGATCGATGGTATCAGAGAGGAGGTCCTTGAAGATGTCGCCTTTGGTGGTCGTTGCCATGGCGCTGTAGATGATGCGCGATACGGCATAGCTTCGCAGGGAGGGCTCCCAGTGCTGGTTCTCAAACTGGGCGGCGCCGCGGATGTGGGCGGCGTAGGCCCGGGATTCGAGCTTGTCGTTTTGTGATGCGCCAGCCTCGGGTTGGGAGAGAAGCTCGGCGAGGAGTTCGGCCGCCTTTGTTGCTTTTTGGAGTCGGGAGACTATGTGGGATCTCGTCTTGCCGGTCATGCCTTTGGCATCCGAGGCGTGCGATGCCTTGATGGCCATGGCATTGGCCCAGGCACGCTCGCTCGTGAGAAGGAGGAGGTGGACATATCTAGACAGTGTCAGTCAACATCCCCTCGTCCTTGCATGTGTCGACATACTCGTGGTTCTCGGCAATTTGCGAGACACCAACCTCACCCTTCTTGCTAAACTTTCCGCGATTCTTGGTGGCGATGTTGAGCTTCTTGCGGCTGTTGAGCAGCTTCTTGGACAGCTGGGTCTGGTAGGTTGCGTAGTCTCCGTAAAGGAGAGCCGCATCGCGGCCAGAGACGACAAACTTTGTGATATCCATCGCTGTGGGTTCGTCCGTTCGACGGGGAGGCAGAATCGCGACAGGCCACACCAAAGGGGACGGGATGATGTCGAATCGACCTCTGCGCTGCGCGGGGGATTGGTGGGGCTCACCAGTGTCCTCTGCTTCAATGTCAAAATTTGGGGTGTGTCACTAACCTCCTGACTGCACACCTTCGGTCATTAGGTAAGCTGGGGCGGACGCCGGGTTGAAGATGTTCCCATCAACGCCATGTCATTGGTTGAAGCTCCCCGAAAAAGTCCATGATGGTAGGTGGATTATGGACTGATACAGCGCTCTTTGAAGGCATCGTGCATACTTTCCGGCGGGCCCTTTGTTCGCATTTGCAGAATAGATCATAAGTCGTCACTGGGAGATCTTTCCCAATCGATACCCTCATTGAGATACCCTGCGTAGGCCAATCTAGCTTAGCTCAGCTCGGGCAACACCTCGGTCGGTCGACGACGTCTTCGATTTCGCGACTCCACCCAAAACTTTTTCGACATTGCGCGACAACACCAACGACACCCACGACCAGCATGTGCCCGAGTGCGTTTGATGTCCGCCATACATGATCGATACGTACCGTGTTGGTGACAGCTTCAATCCCAATGCTGGAGAGAACGGCGGCGACCCTGGAATCATGTACCAGTCTTCATGCTCTTCCATCCGCCGTGCGACAACTTAGAAGCCAGCGCAGGTTGTACACCGGCTTCTGGCAGCATGGCGCCGCGGCCATAGATATCTCCAGCTACTTGCTGGCTGCGCGTTTCCATGCTACCGAGCAACTCACCTACTCCGATCCGCCGCCAACGCCTCCCGAAACCCTCGCCGCCTCGACCTTTCTTCTCGACTTTCTCTACCCCAGCGGAACCGCCTCCTTCTTACGCAGAGCCTCTCCAGGCCTTCCTCACGATCACCTGGCGTCCATTCGACGGCTTCCACGGCGGTCCAGACCATTCACCTCTTCCACGGTTGCGACTTCCACAAAAGACTCTGACTCGCCAGGGGCATTGTCAACGAACTGGGGAGACGAATCTGCTGTGCAAGACCAGCGGTACGAATACCAGAAAGATGTAGATCCGGCCGAGGAAGTCGAGTTCGAAGAGGAAGACGAAGAAGATGACTACGACATAACCAGCTCGCATGACACGCATAGCGGTCCGTCATACGCCGGCGCCGGGTCGCGGCCGCAACTGATGAGGGAGCTGATGGCCGACAAAGACACGGAGTACTTTGGGTCCATATGGCAGCTCTACTCGCAGTTGGAGCCGAGTCTGAAACCAGAGTTTCGGCCCGAGATCATTGAATACCTGTATCGGTCCGCCAATGTGATCGATGCGCGAAGGGTCGTTCTCTTGTTCCCCCAAATCGACGACAGTCAGTGGACCACATTGGCCTTGACATCAGTTGTCACGGCATATCTACGCCTGGGTCGAGAGACCGAAGCGTTGCGGCTATACCACACGGCGCTGGACGAAAAGGCTTTCGTGTGCGGTCTGGACGAGCTGCTGGGTCATTTCTTTGCAAAGGGCGATTGGAAAACCGTCAGTCGGGTTTGGTCATCGTATCACACGGTGTACCTCGCCAAAGGCATCAACTGCGGAAAGTTGACGCAGCTTGCAGCAACTCCCAACCTCGGGGCCCTTGCCATGAGCTTCGCCAAGGAGGTCGAAGCGCAAGAACCAGAAGTAGCGCAGAGACTCAGAATCTTGCTCAACAAGGCGGTCAGGCGTGCAATCCAGCAACCATGCAAGCCCAAAGAAGCATTGCCTCTGCTCAAACTCATCGAAAAGGACCAGAGCAAGTGGTTCAACATTTATCTCTCGGAAGCCATGGCACGAGGACAACAAGAGGGATTGGCCAAGGTGTACCGTGTGTACCGGTCATTTCCCAAGGTGAGACCACACTGGAGAATTCTCCATGGCATGTTTGATATCTTTTACCCAGACAATGTCGCGGGCCTCGAGCAGGTCTACGAAGACTACCATACCAGCTACGGGGGACTGGACCGTTGGGGGTTCAGGAAGTTCCTCAAGTACTACGCATCACGGGGCGACGTCAAGTCTCTGGAGCGTTTGTGGGACAACTATGTCGGCGCCTACCGTCACCGCCACGTCCTTCGGGAGCCAGAAACATTCAATTACGTCATCAACGCCTATGCGAACCTCCAGGACTACAAGAGCGCACGTCGATTCTTTGACGAGATGATAGAAAAGCATGGCGTGATACCAAATACCGAAAGCTGGAATCAGCTTCTCAAGAGCGCCTGTGCGAACTACGACCTCGCCATGTCGGTGTTTGAAGAGCTCTGCGAGAACGTATCACCCGACAAGTATTCTTTTGCTACCATCATGTCCACCTCTTCGACAGACGGAGACATTGCAAAGACCTTGCAGCTTCTCGAGAGAGCGAAATCGCTGGGCATCGAGCCGGACGCCACCATGCTTGAGAGGGTCATCCGGGCCTACTCTTGGCATGACCGGACGAGAGCCATGTTGTCAGTTTGTCTCGATGCGCACGCCAACAACGTTCCGGGCGACCACGGCATCCTTTGGAACGCTCTTTTGCGGTCTCAAGCGAATCGCCGCAATCTGCCTGCTGTCGCTCGTGACTTGGAGGCCATGGCGAAGCAAGGCGTCAAGTGGACGCCCGAAACCCATACACAGCTGCTCCGCGCCTTGGTCCGCTGCGGGCAAACACAAATGGCGTACAGGCTGCTGCGTTCGGCTGCCTTTGAGAAATCGTTCAAAGTGGTTCCAGACCATTTTGAGACCGTCGTGCAGGCTGCCCTGGACGATCGCCATTTGGGCCTAGCTCGCAAGGTAACGAAGCAGTTGCGACGATACAAGACAAAGTCGGTCAAGGGTCGCATTGCCCAGGCCCGGATCATGATCAAGCAGCAGTTGTTTGCTTACAATCAAGATGAAAACAACGTTGACGGCATGGAGGAGCTGATGACATATATTCGGGAGCTGGCCAACAAAGCGGGCCATGAACGGAGTGGCTCCTCAATACGGCGCGCCGATTCCTTGCACCGCCTGCGCGTTTTGCTTGATGAGGCCATCCGGCTCTTCGCTGCGTATCGCGATTACGACGCCGTCAGAGAACTCCAACAGCTACAGAGGGACAACACTGCAGCCACGACCAGTTCCGTCAACAATGAAACTCCTGTCGAGTGGCTATACTATACGATGAAGGAGGATGCATCCAACAAGAAGTACGAAGAGGCTCTGGCAACGTGGAGACAAATATATGACAGGGTCTTGGCCATTGCTCGTCCAGCCGAATGGGGGGGTAATCGCAGAGCAGTTCTGCCGCGGCACCGTTACCGTCTTTCCAAGCCATTTGAGACCTTTACACAGGTATGTGTGGAGCTACAGAGCAGGACGCGACTGAAGAGGGGCTTTGAGAAGCTACTTGTGTCGGGCTTCATGTTGGAGCGCCAGGCCTTTAACCTTCTGGTCCAGGGCCTCGCCCGCACGGGAGCTTGGATGGACGCCTGCAAGGTATGCGAGGAGTACCTGATGCTGAGATGGACGGGCTGGCAGCAGAATCGCATACGCGCGCAAGTCAAGAGGAACCTACCGCTCGTGACGCGTCGCGTTCAGAGCTCTTCGCAAGTGCTACGCCCGACATCGTACACCATCATCCTCCTGTCCAAGGAATACCATGAGCTGCGACGCACAGCCATGTGGTCGGGCGAGGCGGCGCGAAAATTCAACACCTTTAAGGAGCTGTGTCCGCGCCTGGAGGATGCACTCAGGAGAATGGTGTACACGGGCGTAGGTATCGAAAAGGAGCTCTATGGCACCCAAAAGAGGTTCGTGGAGGCGCGGGCCGAAGAGGTGCTCTCGATAGTGGATGAGGGAGGCATTCTTGGCTCGCAGACGGAGTCTTCATCGTTTACCATGGGCGGTGTCACGATTGACGGTCTGCGGACCCGGATGTCATTGGTGCCCTCCCTTCCTCAGGATCCATCATCGTCAGCGCAAGCGCCCGAGGCTTCACTGATAATCACGAGCGGAGTGACTATCGACGGCCTGCGGACTCAGGGTTCGTCGTCGTCGTCGGTGCCTCGCGTGGAAGATGCTGGCTCTCAACCTGAGACCACATCGTCGGCGCAACAGCCTGAGCATTCATCAATGACTACGGGTGGAATTACTATCGATGGCCTGCGGCCCCAGGGTTCGTCGGCAGTGTCCGACTGACCCTATGGGGACGCGGCGTGTATCAACAGAGATATCTTGTACAAGACTTATTAGACCAGACATGAGTGTGTTGTTTAGAAGGCATTTAATTGCAGCGATGATTTCTTGGAGAGGTTTTGACATCCTCCTCGACGGGGATGACGATAGATGTGACAATACAACTTTTGTTTATTAGCTTTGGTCTAATCTTCGTTGAAAACTACAATAAGCCACAACCCGTTAATCACTCGCTATCCCGTCCTTTGGAGAGTGCATGATCCCTTGGACGGTGCCCACCATGGTGTCCCCCATGCCCTCGTTCAGCGCATCGCGGCTCGCAAGCCCAAGCTTACTCCTCTGCATCACAAACAGCGCGGCCGTCGGCGCGTCGAGGCTATAATCGAGATGCGGGTTGAAGATGAAGTTGCCCCCCTGGCAGATATTATCCCCCGTGTGGCACACGACGAGCAACTTGGTCGGATCGACCCCGTCAATGGCTTTCCCGCCCAACGGGTCGCCAAACAGCACGACGCTCGACAGCCGCGCGCGCTGGTCGGGCGGCAACTGCGCCACTGCGAGGCGGGCCACCTGCGAACCCTGGGAGTAGCCCGACACCGTGAGGCGGGTGTCTGGGCAGGCGGAGAGTGTGCGGGAGGCGACCTGCGTGGCGAAGGCAGCGCCCGTGGCGGAGCCGCCTGCGAAGAAGCCTGGCGGGTCGGCCGGGTAGGAGTTTACGCCTTGGATTGCGATGGAGCCTGTGCCGTTCATGTAGGTGCGGAGGGCGTCGAAGAAGGGGGGCCCGGTGAGGAAGCCCACGTTGCCTGTGTTTGTCAGTCTCTCAACTACGTTCCGTTCAGGGGGAGGACGGCGTACCTGGCTCGTTGGTCCCCCGGGCAAAGAGGACGGCCACGTCCGGACACGTCACGGCGCGGGTGGTGTTCCCCGGGAGCGGGAGCGGCATGCCCGTCGTGCCGTTGATGCCGAGGGCCGTGTCGAGGTCGTTTTGCGTGATGCCGTTCTCGGCGACCGTCTCGCGGAGGGCGCGCACGACCAGCAGCGTCGTGTTGACGACTTTGTCCACCAGGCCCGGCACGCGGTCGAGGACCTCGAAGGAGCCGGAGAGGAGACTCGAGAGGTCCCTGTCGCGGTAGGGGTTTCCCTTGATCTTTTGCGGTGGTGTTGGTGTCGTGTGTAGTGAGGGTATCGGTATCGTCAGCGCCGTGGTCTGCTGGTGTAGCAGGGCTGACGAGAGGAGGAGGGCGGATGACGGCCTCATCGCGCCCCTTGTGTTCGTGTAAGTCGTGCCAAGGTGGTGTAAGTGAGGTTGTTTCGTTTGGGTGTACCCAGATTGTGATCGTTCGGGTGATCGTCAACCGCAGAGCCGCAAAAGGTAACCTTGGATCGAATAAGGGACCTCTAGGTTACCAGAGACCCAAACGATTGTCAAGGGGGGTTGTTCAGGGTATTTCAAAGCTTTGACATGTGCGTGGGCAATGTCCAAACGTCCTTGGCGGTTGATGAGAGAGTTGCGTCACACACATGGGATCATGTAAGTGAGCTCCTCAGCGACGGGGGCCGCCCATTGCGTCCTTGCGTACTCACGACCAGACTCGCTTCAGATGACGCCGCCTCACTCGGACAGCATTGTAAGTGAGGAGGGGGCATTGTGAGAGAAAGTCGCAGACCACGACGGAATCTCCCTCACCACCAAAGAAGGAACACCAAAAGAAAAATGACACAGCCCCTCCCGTGCAAAACGCGAAGGCGAAGGCGTTTCACACCACCACCACTCCTAAGCATCCCCCGCTGCAGGCGGCGGGCTCACGGCGAGAATATGCCGCAGTGAAACCGTCTGATGTCGAATTCGTGAGATTTCATCGCCAATGACAGGGCACTGAGATGCTTCGCTCGGACTTTGTCGAGCGTGGGATTCCGTCATTTGAAGTATTTGAAAATGTCGACGCTCGGATGTAAGAGGAGGTGAGAGTGAGTGAGTGAGTGATGAGAGTGGGCGCATAACCCCCAAGAACCCCTCTCCTCATTAACCCGATGTCTGGCATCATGAAAGTAAGTGCATCTATTGCAGTGGTCTGACATCCTCGTTCTAGATTCACTCTGCTACTCTTACCTTCATGATCCTGCCAAGTTGGTGACAAAATGGGTTCCCCCTCATCACATTCGGCGGCCACTCTCCATCATCATTACGACCACGAATACTAAACGGAGAATACTACAAGTAATAACCATCAAATCCCTCAAGCGCATCTCTTACGTAGCATTCACTTAACCTTAATCAGAGAAGCGATTGCCTTGGTACGAGTAGAAAGAGTGCTCAATATGATGTATACTATGTTATCACCCACTCACTTCCTTCACACTCCAGCCTGATCTCCTCCCATCATCCGTGCCTCCCACCTCAAAGTCCGTGTCCCGCAACCGTGTGTTCTCAGTCAACACCTAAATAAACACAGCCAAGACCGCACGCAAACAAAAAACCGCCTTGCGCTTTCGCACTCGGGAAATCAAAAGACAGACGGACGGGAAGGCGGGAGGGCGGAGCGCTGCAAGACCCCGTCGGGGAGGGAGATCTCAAAAAGACCACGCGCAGAGATAGTAGGCATCCGTAGAACGAACTACATGTAGGACACGCGGATGGCTTCCGTGAAGTACTCCGGCCACCCGGGGACGTCGCTACCATGTGTTCGGGATCTCCTGGACTCCGTGTGGAGGATCTCGAATTTGATAGAGTGAGGTGCATAGTTTATGAGTGTATGGCTTTGAGCTGAATGATATGGAAAAGTTTCCATGTCAGACACGGCCTCTCGGGGACTCACCTACGATTCGATCACCAGCACCCACTGCAAACGACTGATCAAGTACGCACCAAGATGAGTAAGTACTATCTCTCATAAGATATCTCGATATGAACACCGCCGCCCTCGGCGGAACGTGCCTAAATAACCAAAAACTCCATCCGTCTATGACATACCCCGTTTCCCATAAAACAAAGCGCCCTTAGTGACCCTTACCCATATAACCCGGGGCTAAATAAGTAAAAACACCAAAATCGGTGTCGTAAATATGTACAAAATGGCTCCAATATGATGTCAAGTCTCCAAGTGAACCACGTTCACTACGGACGACCAAAAGGCATCTCGCCTTGCTGCTGCCCCTGTCCCTGGTTCTGTACACCCAAAGACCTCAGCCGCTGCGAAAGCAACCCCTCCGCAGCGCCACCAGGACTCCCGCCGCGCCCAGAGGACGGCGCGAACGCGTTGCCGCCGTACCCGACGTCCCCCTTGCTCAGCTTCTCGTACCTCGCAATCTGCGCGTCCCAGCCGTCCTTTGTCGTCGGCCTGCTCGCCTGCTCCGACTGCGGCGACAGGACGCCGGGCGTCGTGGTACTCGTCGTGTTTGTCGTGTCGCTGACGTCGCTCCCCAGACGGGCACGCCCTCGCCCCGAAAGGGCAAACGGCACCGCTTCCACGGGCTGATTACTGTTTCCCCCGCCAAAGCTAAAGGTTGACGGTGACTGCCGACTGTACCCCGCGGCCTGCGGCGATTGCGAGAACCCGTCTGATGTACTCCCACCATCCGCCGCGTACGGGTAGGCAGACGGAACCAAGGGAAACCCGGCACTCCGCCTCCGAAACGCCTTTTCGGCCGCGAGCGTCGCCGCAGGTCCGCTGTGGCTGTTCGACATGGGCGGGTGCATCACGCGGATGGGCTTGTAGGGCGTGAACCGCGGCTCCGGGTTCGTCGTCTCGTTTCGGAGCTTTTCTTTCCCGTCGGGGACGCGGTTGGCAAAGACGATGCGGACGCTCTTGTAGAGGTAGAAGCGCCCCTTGGACGGGCAGCAGATGTGGAGGTGCACGAGGTATCGCAGGATCGGGCGGTCGGCGGCGGCGGCGGCGGCGGCACCGGGTGCGTCCTCTAACCCGGGCGTATTCGTCTCCATAATGGGACCCGCGGAGTAACTTCGCTGCCGGATAAACGTCTTGGTCCCGGGTTCCATACCGGCCAGGTCGTAGGGCACCAGGAATAGCTTCACCGCCGTCTTGTTGGGGTTCTTGATGACGATTTGGATCTGCCCCTTTTCGGGGATGCGATAACTCCCGCCCGGCGGAGCTCTCGGAGACGCCGATCTCCGTCTGGCCCGCTGTGCGGCACGATCCGAGGACCCGTCCACGGGCCCATCCGCCATGAGGACGTCGTCTTCGGCAATCTTCTTCTCGACGTACCGGCTTTGCATTTTCCTCTTGGACCGCTGTCCCTCCTCGGGGTTGGGTAGACCGTTTTCCAGGTCAATCTGGCCGACGTACGGGCTGGGGCCGTCTTCCGACCGCACACGCCCTTGCGAAGCTCCCCCGTAGCTGTAAAACACGGCAGGAAACGGCAACGTCACATGGGCGGGACACCGCAGACTGGATTTGCACTTGCCTAGCCCCAGCACGCCAATCTGCGCAAGAAAGTCGAGCGGCTTGGACGGGGTCGTGGACATGCGGCCGCGGAGGATGCTCTCCTCGTACGACCCGACCATGGAGGCGTGCTGCAAGGGGGAGGTGTCCGAGTTGAACGACGGCCGCCTGGGTCTCAGAAACGCCGCGGGCGTCTGCGGCGACGAGGCGGCCCCAGGGAGTGGCACCTGCGGGATCGACGTGAGGGAGCGCCGCGGCTGGTGCGCCTGGTACGGCAGCGCCGCTGTGCCCCGGTGCGAGGACTGCCTGGGCGAGGGGAACGCAAAGGGGGACGATGTGACCGAGTTCAACGTGTGTCGCCGCAAAGGGCCCGCGAAACTCGGTGAGCCCCCGGTAATGGCGATGCTGTTGAGCGGCGCAGACAGGTCGAGCTGGTCGTTGCTCTCGGACTGGACCAGCGGGCTCGTCGGCGGCTTGTAGACGAAGCTAGACGAGAATGAGGAGGACAAGGAGGACGGGACGGATCGGTAGTCGTCATTCGTCGCCGGAAACGGCAACCTCGTCTCGAACTGAAACGGGGAAAAGTCCCGCGGTGGTGACGTTGCGAGCCATGAACTGCGCGACGCCAAGAACTTGTTGGTTGCGCCATGCGTCGTCTCCTCCTGTGTCGTCTCCTGCTCCTGCTGCTGCCGCGACCGCGACCGCGGCCTCGGCTGGTGGTCCTCTGTGAAGTCGCCGCTGTGCAGAGCAGACCGCGGCCTCTGTATGCTCAACCCTTCGCGCAGCCGCTCATCGTCCTCTCGCGAGCCGTCGGCGGCTGCTCTGTCCGGGGTGATGCTCGCCGGCGGCAAGAGGCTGTTGTTGGACGAGCTCGCGGGCGGCCGGGGACTCTTGGGCGTGCTCGGGCGGGGCAGGTTGTTGAAGAGCGACTCGAGCTTGGTGATGTTGTGAGCCACCAGATCGGTCCTGGGTGATGCGACACGGCGGTTCGGGATCCAGGTCGGGCTCTCCCCGCGCTTCAGCCGTTCAATCAGCTCAGCCCTGTCAGAGGTAACTGCGGCGGCAGCATCGGTGTCGGTGTCGGTCTCGGGTGTTGACGGCCTCGTCGGGCTCTCGATAACGGGACCTTCGCATAGCTCGGTTCGTATGCTCTCTTCAGAGAGTCTTCGCATGGGCGACGGTCGGTGTTGTGGTATGGGCGGAACTGCTTGCGGTGTTTCTGGCGCGGCGGCCGCTCTGTGCTCGGCTATGGATGATAAGAGGTGCTGGTGGTGTTCGAGATCGTCCTGGAAGATGGGCATGGTTTGGTCGAGGTCTGAACCACAGCACGGCTGTGGTCCAGATCTGGAGTCGGGTTCGCAATGTTGGCGGCGGTCGAGAGGAAGCCGATCATGCCTCCCGCGTCGTCTGCTCTGCTTGTTGGTTTGTAGTTGTAGTTGTGGGTTGTATGGAGGAAAAGGTGGTGCGTCTTTGTCGGGTGATTTTGGTTTCGTGGTGTTAGTCACCAGGTTAATTATTCTTTAACAAACGGGACCCGGTAAGACGTCATAAAGCGCACCCCTGGCCGTAAGGTACTATCAGTAAGTATCTTAGGTTCTGAGTCAAGCAAGGGTACCGGTGGTTCTGGCGTGCTTCACTGGCGTTGTACGAGAAATGAGGCTGTCTAAGAAGAGAGACAGGACTGCACTAACGACGGTAGGACAAGAAGGTAAAAGTATCCGTAAATATAGAGACAGAGAATGAAGAGGTTGGAGTTGCGGTCAGTGACATGCAATGCAATCCATCCGAGTGAGCTAACCACCTGAGTACTACTCCGTACTGCTGGAGGGAACATGCAGCTGTCGTTCGTCGGGGCTGGCAGAGGCGGGCCCCAGCACACCAGTGCAGCGCAGGCCCGCAAGCGTGCTAAGGCAGGTCAGGTAAGGGCCTGGGGGGGGAGGGGGGAACCTCTAGGGCAGGTGGTCAGCTGCCCCAAGTCTCCAACTTTAGCGAGCAACGGCCATCCTCGCTCTGCCAGTCCGGTGAGCGATTCACTCCGTCAATGGACCGTCACTTGAGTTTCTTGGACCGATATGCCGACCCTTGCTTCATGCATCCGCCAGAGAACCCACCAGGACCAACATCGTCCCTCATCGACCCCTTATCCGTCGTCAGATCCACCCTTGTTCTGCGCTGGCGTCGTCCCACTCGCGCGATGCGATTCACGTTTGCGTCGGTGTCCTGCCGTGCGTCTTATTCATGCCCGACATCCGCTGTAGCCATGAAATAAAAGATAACCTTCTCAACTATGGTGCAAGCCACAGACGACCAAAGGATAGTTTCTAGTTCCCGTATAAGCAGAACAGAAAGAGGAGAGACAGAGAGGGGAAACATCGTTTTCGTTACGACGCTGACCAAATAATGTTGATCAATTCAATGGCTGAAACAGTAGGCAGAGTCTTGTTTTCTTAAACTCAACCCATGCCTTGACTCTATGCGTCTGCCATGAATCCTGTTCCTGGGTTTTTACGTTTCCCGCTTTCGTATCCTTTCAGAGCATGCATTCCAAGCTTAGCCAAATGCCGGGACAGGTTTCGGACCCTTGGCCCCGCTCTAGACCTTATCACCTCTCACATTAGTGACGATGGGCTTCATAGAAGATGGGTTAGAGTGAGTGGTACGGAGTACTCAAGACCCAGTGATCAAACAGATCTTAGCTGGTAGCTTGTCATTTATACTCTGATAAAGTCCTCAGGCAGCTCTCATTATGGTAGAGTTATCACAACCCGTCAAACTCTCACGACCTGCTCACCGCCGATTTCGCGCTGATTAACCCTCTCAGCTCGTACGTAGAACACCACGTCAAAAGTATTCTAGCGGAATACTGAGAGTTAGCAGCTGTAAGACTTCAAAAGTCGTTACTCGAAAACCCTTCACCAAGAAATCACGGCTCCTGACGACGACTGCGACATCACTAAAGGGCCCTCACCAATTAACATCACGCATACGACATAGAGTTCGCCTTGGGGGTATCAAATTCTGGTATCAATTCTTGCGGTAACGTGTCGCTTTAGTGTCCGTTGAGACAATGTCGTGAGACGAATCCTCGTCCCAAACCTGCATCCTACTACTTGGAACGTATACAGGTAACACTGTAGTCTACTTCATCCTCTGCTCTCTTCCATACGACGAGCACCCCCTACTCAACTCCCCAGTCATCGTCATCCGCAACATCATAGTCCATATCCCGCTGCTGTTCCGGCTGCTGCTCCATCAGGTCACGTGCCGCCGACGATCCATTAGGTGCGGCGTTGCCCATGGCCATATCATGGTCAGACGTGCCCTGGGTCTTTGACGATGCGCCATTCTCAACAGTCTTGACGGGGGCCAGGGGCGTGGCGACCCACGACAGCTCGAGTTGGCCGTCGATGCCCGGGATCTCCTGCTTGGGGAGACCGTAAAAGAACTTCTCAGCCGTCTTGCGGTCCTTGAAGGTGACTTCGGTCTTGGACGGGGTGGTGTTGATGCCTGTGAATTCACCGACAGCAAGCAAATATTGCCGAAGCACCTCGTCCTTCTCAGACGAAGTAAAGTCCACACCCGTGACGGACACAGTCCGAGGACGGTTGTCGAGCGAGTACGCGGCGTAGGCGACGTGGACATCGCCTTGGTACCCGCCGCGGTATGATCCTCTTCCTCGAGGAGCGTAGCCACGGCCACGCGGGACGAAGCCGCCTCTGCCGCGACCCCGTCCGCGATAGCTCGCATGCCACGAGTTGGACGGTTCATCCGTCGCGCTCGGGTCGAGACCCAGGAGCTTAGCCTCGTCTTCGAGAGCCGCGAGCTGCGCGCGAAGCGCCGAATTCAACGAGCCCTCTTCTCCATTCTCCCCTCCATCGCCGTTCTTCGAGGCCAACTTAGCTTGAAGCTTCTGCTGAACCTCGCGGTGCTGGGCGAGAAGCTCGCGTTGCCGCTGCTCCAGTTCTTGGCGTTGCTTGTCTAGCTCTGCCTTCTTTTGCGCTTTTTCCTCGTGCTGCCGCTGGGCCTCTTCTTGCTTCTTCATAAACTCCTCAAGATCAATCTCCGGCTCAGCGTCTGGGTCTTCGCCATTGGCAGCAGCGCGTGCGGCAGCCTGCTCGCTCTCTTCCACGAACCAAAACACTCTGACGAAGCGGTTGTCAAAGATGACCTTGGGAGACCGGTACGCCGCATTGGCAGCATCCCACGTGTCATACGTGACAGTTGCGAGCCGCTTGTGAGGCTGCAGCGAGACCTCTTGAATATCGCCAAACTCGGAGAAGAACTTGCGGACTTCCTCCTCAGACAGGTACTCCTCGGGTATGTTCTCCACGACGATTGTCGTCTTCGTGGTATCCTCAACAGGGCCTTCAGCGGAAAAGGAGGCTCTGATCTGACGCCGTTTGCCTCTAGTAGCACGGCGGTTCTTGCGGCCCTCGCGACTGGATCGCTCAGCGTTGAATGCCTCCATGAGCTGCTGCATTTGTTGGAAGTTTTGCGACATCATCATGGCCGCGTCTCGGGGATCAAAGTCTGTGCCATTATGTCAGTCTAAGACTCGTCCAACGATGTTCAATAAAAAAAATGGTAAAGAATGTGTAGCTTTCAGTAGTCAACCTTATAAATTTTTTGTAAAGTCATCGCACGAATGCTCTGATGGATTACTCATCATGCTACGGGTTGGGAGTGATGGACAGAAAAGATGTTGAACTCACCATCGAATTTCTGAGGACCACTAGGACCGCTAGGCGGCAACCAGATGGGCTCGACGCCGTGGTCATACTGGCATGAGCTTCCCCGAGCGCAGTACCCCTTGGTCGCGAAGTCGCGGCATTTCTGCCTATTTCTTCGTGGCCCTTGAGGCGGGGCGGCGCCCTGAGGATAGGCCGGTGGCATCTGAGGCATCCCGCGCCAGTTCTGGGGGCCAGTTGGTGCTCCTCGCGGGAAGTTTGGGTCGTACGGCGCCGCCGTAGCCGACAGCTGGAACGAGCCATCGGCAGGGAACGGCTGCGCAGAGTACCCTCCAGCACCCGGAGCCGTCGAGTCCCACTGACTCCGGCGAGGTTGCTTGTAAGCGCGCTCCTCGAAGCCCGCGTCCCGATCGCCCGAAGCGCCGGCGTCGCTCCTCTCATTGAATGAGCGCTTTCGCGAACCACCCTGAGACGGAAACTCCGAAGCCGCCGAGCGATTGTCTGCCTCTGTCAACCTCTTGGGCGGGGGAGGCGCGCCCGGGAGAAACGACTTGTACTCAATGACGCGAAACAGCTCGTCAACGAATTCCGGCGCGGTGTCTGTGGTACGGTTTGTTAGCGAGAGCTTGAACGCGTCGTCATTGTTATCACACTAACCTGTGTTGAGGAACTGCGGCAATTCGCTTTCGCATGCCGCACGAATGTGCGCAGCGTCGCCTTCCTGCGAGGCGAGAAGAGCAAGGACATAGTCGGCCAAGATGTCCGTCTCTGTATCGGATCTGGGAGTGGTCAGCAAGAGCAATTACGAGGCAGCTGGCAGAGAGACGAACACTTCAGGCAGCTTGCTCAGGAGCCACGTCCTGAGCAAGGGCGCATCCTCCTCTGCTAGAAACATGGTCGTCGCAGTCAGGGTCGCGCCAGGTCATGGGATTGAAGAACAAAAGGGTTGACGTATCAATAAGTCTGATACTCAAGTAATGTATGGACAGGTTGGAGTCATTGTTGTTGCTCGGCGGGAAGCCACGCGAACAAACAAAAATTTGCCCAGAAATGAGAGGTTGTTGCGAGAAGGAGCTTTGTCGGAACGAGGCTGAAAGCTTTTATTTGCAGAGCTCGCTAAGACGACCCACTTTAAACCTAAGTGGGATCCATGCGAGGGTCGGCGTCGCTGCTGCTGCCCGCTGCCGTTGCCCGCTGCAGATCTCAGTCTTGTCTCGGGAGGATATGGCACGGCGATCTGAGATTCAACAGACTCGTGTTACTTCATCACAGTACAGGCACAATGCAGCATTTACATATTGAACTTGTCTTCATTTGAGACTACGCGAAAGCTATGGAAAGAACGGGGTCATAATTTTTGATATCATCCACCAAACCCAGTTCGTCATAAATGCCCAAAAAGGCACAACGCCATTTTCTATTAACCCGTGGGAAAGGCGTTTACAACTTGTCGTAGTACTGCGATTCGTTAGCATTGATCAGTCATGGAGGTTTGTTAGGGAAACTCACGTTCTCAACACCGGGAACCTCAACCTTGAGACCCTTGCGCTTACGCATCTCCTGGACGATCTGGCCGACCTTGGAGGTGCCGTCCAGAGGAGAGCCACCGGGCAGGGGCTGCCAGTGGTCAAAGACGGACTGGGGGAAGGCCTGTCCGGAGGTGGCCTGGCGCAGGTCACTGTTGAAGCCGAAGGACTCCATGACGGGCAGGTAGGCCTTGATGGTGAACAGGGGAGTACCGGGGCGCTGCTCCTCACCGAAGACGTGACCACGTCTGCGGGTAAGGACACCGTAGACACCACCCATGGCCTGCTCGGGCACCTGGATCTCGACCAAGAAGACGGGCTCGAGGAGAGCGGGCTCGGCGAGAAGGGCGGCGGCGTACAGGACACGGCGGGAGGTGGGGATGATCTGGCCACCACCACGGTGAATGGCATCGGCGTGGAGGGTGACATCCATGATGTTCCAGCGGACGGAACGCATGGGCTCCTCGGCAACGGGACCCTCGCGGGTGGCCCACTGGAAACCAGAGACGACGGAGTCCTTGATTTCGTTGAGGTACTGGACGGCCTTGGTCTGGTCGACGAGCAAGTTGGCACCGGTGGTGTCGGGGCCGAAGGTCCAGATCTTACGGGCGTCAGTGACATCCCAGCCGAAGTCGTCAGCGAGGACACGGGCGCGGGCCTTGAAATCGTCACGGGGGCTGATCTTGCCAGCCTCGATCTCCTTGGAGAGCTCCTCGTCGATGGGCTCAGCGATCATGTAGATACGGTTGTGCTTGTTGGGAGACTTGGAGAGAGCGGTGATGCTGGACTTGCCAACAACGGTCTCACGGTACTGGACGACGGGGTCGGAGATGATGAGGGGAACACCGGCGTGGTCGTTCATGAGATCGTTCAGGCAAATCTCCAAGTGGAGCTCACCGGCACCGGCGACAATGTGCTCACCAGACTCGGAGGTCATGGTCAGGACACAGGGGTCGGACTTGGAGAGACGCTTGAGACCCTCGACGAGCTTGGGGAGATCCTGGGCGTTCTTGACCTGGACGGAGCGCTGGACGACGGGGGAGACGGAGAACTTCATGACCTTGAGGTTGTGGGCGGTGTCGGAGGTGGTGAGGGTACCAGACTTGAGGAGGAACTGGTCAATACCAACGAGACCGACAATGTTACCGGCAGGCATGTCGTCGATGGCCTCGACCTTGCCACCCATCATGAGGACGGTACGCTGGATAGCCTTGATGAAGAGATCCTCCTTCTTGCCGGGGGTGTAGTTGGGGCCCTGGATGCGGACCTTGATACCGGACTTGACGGTACCGGCGAAGACACGACCGAAAGCGTAGAAGCGACCCTTGTCGGAGGTGGGAACCATCTTGGAGACGTAGAGCATGAGGGGACCCTTGGCATCGCAGTCGCGGATGGCAATGGCGGCCTCATCGTCGGGGGGACCCTCGTACAGAGTCTCGGCACGGTACTTCTGGGCGGTGACGGGGGAGGGGAGGTGGAGAATCATCATCTCGAGAAGGGCGTCGGCGGCGGGGAGGAAAGTGCGCATGACGGCCTTGAGGAGCTGCTTGCCCTCCTTCTCGCGGTCCTCAACGGGGAGCTTGAGGTCGAGCTTCTGGAGAAGGGTGGCGACCTCCTCCTTCTTGAAGTTCATGACGGCGGAGAAGATCTTGAAGATGGGGTCCAAGATGAACTGGTTGAAGGCACGCTCGAGCTGCTTGCCCTCGTGGGTGCTCTTGTTGGTCCACTTCTTGGTGTGGGGGTTGAAGTAGTTGTCGCCCCAGAGACGCTCCATCATCTTGTTGCGGTCGACACCAAACTTCTTGGCGTAGCGGACGGCGAACTGGCGGATGGTGAAGGCCCAGCCGTGAAGACCGGAACCGAAGGCGATGGTACCCTTGTCAGGGTAGACCTGGACGTCACCGAGCGACTTGTCAAAGTAGGTGGAGATGATGACGTTGACGGACTCGATGGTACGGGAGAAGGACTGGTAAAGGTCCTCCTTGGAGACCTGAAGCTCGAGAAGAGCACGGTCGACCTTGTTGATGATGACGACGGGCTTGATGCGCTCACCGAGGGCCTGACGCAGGACAGTCTCGGTCTGGACGCAGACACCCTCGACGGTGTCGACGACGACGAGAGCACCGTCAGTGACACGGAGAGCAGCAGTGACTTCGGAAGAGAAATCAACGTGACCGGGGGAGTCGATCAGGTTGATGAGGAAGTCGGTGCCGTCGGTCTTCTGGCCAACAATGTCCTTGACATCGTCGGGGTCGACGTTGTGGTACAGGGAGATGGCGGTAGACTTGATGGTAATACCACGCTCCTGCTCGTCGGCACGGGTATCCGTGGCTCTCGCGTCTCCGGCCTTGGCGGTGGAGATGATACCGGCCTTGGAGAGAAGGGAGTCGGTGAGGGTGGACTTTCCGTGATCGACGTGGGCAATGACGGACATGTTACGGACGTTGGTGGGCTTGTCCATGAGCCCACGGATCTCCTCGACGGTGAAGCTGTGGTGAGAGCATGGTTAGTATGGTGTTTGGCTGTGTGTGGGAGCTTAACTCCGAAGGAGAGTGAGGGGAGAAGGTCAAAGTAAGGTGAGGTGAGGGGCGGGGTAGAGATGGGCGCTCAGCAAAGCTTTGCTGCAACGATGCGGCAAAGTGTGCAGGCATTGCTCCATGATGGTGTTGATGATGATGATGAAGAGACATGTCGTGATGTTGCTTATGCCCGAGACTAGAGTAAGATGGGTTCTGATGAACTTACTTGACCATCTTGACGGCGGTGGCTCAGCGAGCTCTTTGAAATTTCTGTGTCGGGTGGGATGTGTAGAGTCGAAGTTGGGCGAAGCGGGGTTGAAGAATCTGCCCCGCGCTCACAGAGTGCTGAATCCTTTTCTCTGCTGGGAGAGAATGAAGGAAGACAGATGAAGATGTGAGGGTTGCCTCGAAAGGTTGAAAAGTCGACGGTTCCAGGAAACGACAGGGGAACTGATGAGCTCCTCTACCGATTCTTTTATCGTCGAAAAGAGGTGAATGGGATGGGGGGGGTAGAAGGGTAAACAGGTGGGAGGGGGAAGGAATGGAAAAAAAAGGGAACCGGTGCGTCCTCGCCTTGCCTTGGCCGTGTGAGGCAGGCGGTTGCCCCGAGGGAAAGGTGAAAAAAAAAAGTTAGTGACTGACTGGCCCGCCGGAAGGGAAAAAATGGGTAAGGTAGGTGGGGCACCAGCAAAAAAAGAGTGTGAGAGAAAAAAAAACCCCGCCACTCTCGAGGTCCCTCCTTCCTGGTTTTTTCGCCCTTCCCCTCTCCAACCACAGCATCTGCAAAGCATTTGGGCAGGCACGGCACACCTCACATGGGGCGTCTCCTTCCTGCCCCTCTTCTTACGCACTGTGGACGTACCTCTCGCCCTCTGGATCCCATCCAATGATCCACCTTCACCTTTATCACTTCGTTATTCCCAGACCTGTAGCCTCTTCTCTCACTAACAACCGTGGCGCCACTCACTTTGACTGCTTGTCACCTCTGCCGCAGTACGCATACAGTATTATCTTTTGCAAGGCAAGGAAGGTATGGGGTGCCTCAGCAACAGCCTTCCAGCCTTTCGTCAGCACCTTGCACACTAGGAAACGCAGCAAGTATTTGCTCCAGACCTCTACTCGGGGCACTTCACCCGGCCGGTCTGTGCAAGGAGGGGCAGTGTGCCAGGTGCCTTCCTTATGCGAGGGAAAGGGCAGTAACCCTCTCCTCCTCGCACCAGAATCGGTACCTCACCACTTGCGCAGTACACCCCCAAACACCCCCAGTTAGGTCGTCTCAACTGCTCTCCCATTCGAGCTGGACGCTCATTTGACACACGCCTTGTTTGAATTAGACAAAGCTCCCTTCCGTCAGGCCAAGGCACACGGCCACTGCTTCAAAGCTATCTTACCTTAGCTAAGCATTCCATGGTACTCGCAAGTGAGTGAAGAAACTCTACTGTAAGCTCAGCTCAAGAGGTCTGAGGGAAAAGAGCTCTCCCTGCTTATCTAAACAATCAAAACTACCCCGCCTCGCTTGGCCTCTACCGTGCACTGCACTGTACCCAAAGCCAGCCCACCCTGGTGCACCGCAAAGATGGTGAGATCAACCATCACCGCTTTCAAACCCGCCCCGCGTAGACGGCATGGCTGCGAATTGGGCTCTTCAGCACCCAATGACGGAGTCGGCGTTGGCCATGAATCCTCCCTACAAAGCTTACCTACTCTGCCCGCAGTGAGACGGTAGACCAAATCATCCGGGGTGGCGGAAGATCAGACACCCGGCCGGACTGGCTGATGTGCAGATTCTCGGTCAGCCTAATCGGGACGCCGTCATGGTACCCACACCTGCGACTGCCACTTCCCGACCGGACCACGACTCACCGGCATCCAAAGCCGCGAACCATATATCGGTCTGGCTCGTCCCGTCAAAGCAAACCTCGCCTCTCTACTTATCTTTCGTCAGGATGCTTATTTACACTTCTGCCTGTCACTGCATGCGCCTCATCCCACAGTGGGCTCGTCACTCACAAGTCCGGGTGTGTCAGTCGCCGTGGGAATAATATCATGTTTTGATTAATAAGTCGATGCTTGAATGGTATCCCCCAATGTGCCGTAGTGATGCTCAAGGTCCAACGACCCAAATGCTTAACTCCTTTAACGCCGAAAACGATTGTCTGCCGAGTGACTCAACGCCGTGGCCCTTTGCGGCTTCGCCTTCCCATCCTCAAGACCAAAGTCCCTTCATGACCCCAGAATCTTTGAATACGCATCCTCCACCTCCCCGGCCAACTCAAGCAACGCCACAATCACAATCTGGTGCGTCAGATTCGGCAACCGGTCCCTGTGAAGCCCGATCCACTCCAGCGGCGGCGTCGCCTCGCCCATGTCCCTCAACTGAGGCGTCTCGATAATCGGCGGCTCCAGCGCAACGTAGTCGTACTTGGACTGCGGGACGTTGACCTCGGCCGTGATCTTTTGCTGCTGCTGCGACGGTCCCCCGCCCGCCTGCCCGTCGCCTCCTCCTCCTCCTCCTCCCCCTTCCGTGTCGGCGTCCGGTACGCCCGTCACCTTGATCGCCGTGAGCGCCGCCGTGAGCGGGAGCTCTTTGCCCCACGTCTGCTCCAGCGATTTGGCGTGGCTCGCCCACATGCCGCGGATGTAGCTGATGCGCGAGTAGTTCCATCCCACCTCCACCTTGCCCTCGAACGCGCTCTTGAAGATGTAGTCGATGCGGTTGCGGTTCGGTGTCTGCCACGTCTGCATCACGGCGCCGACTTTGGGCACTTTGAGAATGGTTCCACCGCGCGATCCCGTGGCTCGCTCGACAACGTCTTCCACGGAGATCTCGCTGAGCGTCTTGGGCGCTTCAATGTTCCTGACACCCGCGAGTCCGATCCGCAGCTGTCCGAGGGTGAGTGCCAAGATGCTGTGGACGCGCCGCTGCTCGATGCTGGCCGCGAATCGCGCTTCCGCGCCGAGAGCCTCCATCTTGAACACTTGATGATCTGAAAATGTGCTCGGAAACACGCCCAAGTTCAGTGCCTTAAGTGTAACAACAACATCTGTATCCAGCGAGATGGGCGCTTTCGACAGCGTGTCTTCGGCTGGAAGCTTTGGCGCGCTTGTGAGATGGGGAGACAAGGCGGCGCTTTGGTATGATCTCCTCCTCATGAATTTCTCAATCTCTTGCAACGACATTTCAAAGTTGGCGCGCCTCTCCTGTATGAGTTTTTGGAACGCTTGGTAGAGCGATACGGCCTGTGCTGCCGACGTCGTGGTGCCAAAGATTTGCACAGCGTCTCCGTCAAAGATGGCGACGAGCCTATCACCGGTGCCTTCGAGACTGCGTCGAACATTGTACATGAGGAGCTCGAGAGATGTTATGTCGGCGACGAGGAACGCCTGGTAGTCAAAGGCGGCCTTCACCCTGAACTGGCTGAATCCAATGGATGCTTGTACCAGGGGCGTTTCGTTGAGCGCCGCCTCTCGCTCTGGCCACTGGATGGATGTCCGCAGCTGGAACTTTTGCAGTGCGATGAAGCCGCTCAACCGGCCTGTGCAGTCTATGCCAATCTTTTCGAAGCCCAGGCACAGGTTTTGCTCCCAGTCCGACGTCTTCTTTGACGAGACCCAGAACTCCTTGATGGCAAAGACCGACTTGCCAATGGCCTGACCCATGTCTACGCTGACATCAAGAGATGTAATCGAAATGGTCGCCGTCCAGGGGAACGCTGCTGTGGCGGCCACCTGCTGATATCTCTGCACCAAGTGGCCTTGTTGTGATGTTTCCGTGTTGAGTTTGGCGACCGGAGCCGTCGTGGTGTTCCGCAGCTCCGTCGGGTACCAAATCTCGCGGAACAGCAAAAAGTCTTGAAGCTGCTTGGCGTTGATGGAGACGGTCATCGGGCTGACCTTGAGAATGGCAGACACGCCGCTCGTTCCGCTAACATGCTTGCTGTTCATCAGCGACAGCACGATCGAGTCGACGTCAAAGCTTCCTGTAGACTCTCGCGAATATACATGCTGGACGGACGCTTGCAGCTTGGAGAAGGCTCCCGAGATGGAAAAGAAGTTGCCTTGTTCCTGTGAGCGCACCGTGTTGACGGTGAAGTAGATATCGTCAAAGCAAGTCGTGGCAGCCACACGTGCAATGGGCTGACAGCTTAGCGAAAACTCCTGACGGCAGATGCGCAGTCCCAGGTTCAGCTTCAGACGTCCAATGACGGCGTTTGGATCAGCAGTGAGAATATTATCCTCATTGCCAGCCTTGGGCTTCGCCGCTGCCGCCGGAGTCTGGGCTGCCGCTGACGCAGGCGTATCCTTGTCCTTGCCCACGACTTCTTTGACGCTGGTTGTCATGTCCATGATGAGGGGCACCACAGACGGGTACAAGATGTTGCTCGAGGCGTCAATCTTGATCTCGCCGTACAAAGAAGGGTCTTCGTTTCCGTTGTCGCGATACTCAAACTTCCAGGCCAGACCTGGTGATCTGAGAACAGTGCTGCTTCCCGTGTCATCCGTGCTGAACTGACCATACTTGCCTGCCAATGAAGGCCGTCCGGTCCTGGAGCTCCCACGGAGTCCGTCTGTTGGCTTCTTTCCTGATACATAGACCACGGCACCCGAAAAGTCAGCGTCCACCAGCAGAGACTCTAGCCGTTTTGTGCCGAGTATGCTTCTCTGCGGTGGCGCCGGTTCCTTGATCTCGTCCACCTTTTCGACCTTGGGCGGTGCGGTCCCGGTAGTCCAGTTTTGAGACGCTCTCTGCACGTTCTGCATGGAAAGGCTGATGGAATCTTTGAGGATCGCAGCAGGAATGATGAAGCCCGAGGTCAGGCGCAGGTCGAGCGACTTGCCCACTGCCTGGAAGGCCAAGCTGCGGGTGTTTGGATTGGACACGTAGGCAATGTTGAAGACGACCTCGGGAAGCAGCGCCGAGTGAAGCGATCTGAGACTCTTGTCCTGGCCGGGAGGGACCATCTGGAGCTGGAAGTTTTCAATGGAGAGCCTGGCTGATTTGGTCTGGCGTGTCCCGAAGCTGACAAGCTGAACGGACAGAATGAGGTCTTCCTTGCTGCCCGCCAACGGTAGTAGCTCATCCGAGGGGTCGCCAACGAGCCATGAAATCTGCGTGTCGCGCACCTCGAAGCGGTACACAATCGACGACAAGAACGAGTCAATGATGTCTGGTTCCTCTGCCTCTTCCTGATCATTAATGGCAATGCGAGGCCGAGTCTGTCGGATCTTGCGCAGGTACTCGAGCTCGCGCGACGTATCGAGGTCCTTGATCTTGTCACCCATGTAGCCCAGAGCAGCCACTACCGTTGAGACGGTTTCCGGGGACAGCTCGATCTCTAGACCGTCGCTTCTAAAGTTGAATGACCTTTCTTCGGTGCCGTCTTCGGTGCACCGCGTATTCATCGAGATGAGAGCGCCGAGAGCGAGGCTGCCACAGGACCTCATGGCGTTGTCCCTGCCCTTCTGCACATCAATGAGAATTTGACGCAGGTTGATGTGTAGTTCTGGTTGAGCCAGGATCGGCCCGTGAGACCCGTGACGGTTGGCCACTTCCAGGTGCACTCTGTCCAGCTTGAAGGAGAGGCACGCTGTAGGATCCTTTTCAGACACGAGGGGCGTGTTTCCAAACACTTCAATCCCGGCCAAGGTGAGATGGATGGTGTAGATGAGACTCGAGTCGGGTTCAGGCGGCGACGGCTTCTCTTTGGTGATGGCCTTTTCGCCAAAGATTTCGCTAATGTGGCCCTGAATCGCCTTTGTGCCCTCCTGAAGCTCGTTGACGGCACTAGAGATCTGGGGTCGGTTGAGAGCGGTTAAAAGGCTGTAGACCGCAGAGGCGTCCAACTGCATAAGCTCGACAGAGCCAAACACCGACACCGAGTGCTCCCCCTGGCCCATGTGACTGACGATGCGACCATTGGTCGGCGGGATACGGAGAAGCGATATGCTGCGCTGACGGTCTCTGACGTCCATGCGGACTTCGTGAGAGTTCTCCTTTACGTCAAAGTCAAAGATGAGTTCCTTTCCAAAGTTGGCAGCCACAGCTGCGCGCGCTACAACGCCAGAGATGTTGTAGGTCATTGACTGCAGCAATGGGACGCTGATGCGGTACTCGTCTAGGAACATTGCGACGTTGACCCTGAAGGAGGACAGACGCTCGGCAATCTTGATGCTGTTCCTGCGGGGCGGCGCTGGAGATTCTGGCAGCTGTTTCTGGAGCTTATGTATCTGAGTCAACTCGTCCTTGACCAGATAATCGGCGACTTCTACGAGATAGAGGGGATCTTGCTTCACGGCAAAAGTCAAGGTGCGACTGCTGGCCGTCGATTTGATAGTGTGGCATGACGTCGTGTCCGTCTCTAAGAGCTCGTGGGAAACAATGATGCTTGGGTCCTTGATCTGGAACATGCCCAGCAGCTCCGACCGATGATGGAGGCGGGACGTTACTGCATCGCAGCTGAGGATGAAGTTGATAGATGAGCCAGTCGTTTCATAGGCATCAACCAGGCAAGACACCTTCATGTTGTGGCCGAGAGAGGTGGCGCTGAGGTTGATAGTGTCCACTTCAACGGAGCCTCGCCCGACCGCCAACACAACGTGGAATGCATTTTGGGTTTTCGGCTTTGAGGTGTTGTCCACTTTCGGCTTACTCTTGGGCTCTTGAGGAGGTTTGTTAGCCCGGCTGGATTTGTTGTACAGTCGCAAAACATCCTCGGCTAGCTCGCACAGTTCCCAGTTGAGAATGACGGCAGCTTCGCCACAATAGACATTCAGAACAGTCATGTTCTTTGACACATCTTCTGCTCCATCGGTGTTTGGCACTGCCTTCTGCTCCAGCCTCGTCGTCAAGTCAGAGAAGACGACTCTATTCTCCTTTGGCCCTGGGTCGAGAAGCAATTGGACGTCCTTGAGGCGCAGGGCGGCCAGGATCGGCAGATCGGGCGATGCGGGTTTGTCGTCCACCTTTACCGCTCCGAAGACATTCTTGATCAGTGAAGAATCGGCCACGTCGGACAGGTCCCAGCTGCGCCATCGTTGGAAAGCATCAATAACGCGCTGCGCAGCATCAGCCGGTGGCGAGGCTGATGCCGCGAGGCAGCTCAAGTGCAGGTCTTCTTTGAAGGCCGCAGGCAGGTGTGTCCAGACTTGACGCAGTCTCGCAGCCATCTTCCACGAATCAAAGGTGCGTAGATGCTCCTCGGCAGATCGCAACACTGCTGATGGGCGAGTCAAGAAGGATGGGTCACCAATGGGATGCCCCTCGGTCATGAGCTTGTAGACGAAGTGTTTGATGCGGTCTTCGTGTCGAGACATTGTCTGGCCCAGCACCTCTCCCAGTTCCGCAGCGACAACTCCGGTCCTGTGGATGAGTGAAGCAAGGTACTCGATCTTTTCTGATGCCGTGCTGCTCTTGATGCTGCCAATGTCTGCGTCAATGTACGTGACGTCTTTTGAGCCCAGTGATACCATGACGCTTTCAATCTGCGCCATAAAGGCTGCTTGGTTCTCTTCAGCCCCTGAAAGCCGTTCTGAGGCTGACACCTCGGCAGATCCGAGCTTCAACAGCACGGAGGTTCTCTTGTTGCTCTCAACGGGCTTCAACGGGTCCTTCCATGCGTCGATCGAGCGGAGACACAGCGATAGTCTTGACACGGTCACGTCGTATTGGTCCTGCTCTTCTCCGCCGGGGTTCATGCGGTCGACGGTGGAAGAGTTCAGGAAGCGTATGCTGGCCTTTGGGACCCTGACGAGTACATCGGTGATTTCGCCGGCAACCTTCCTCTTCTTTTGGAGATCAAAGATTTCCGTCATTGATGATATTTGTAGTGCGTCCAGGATATCATCTGGATCACTCGGCTGTAGCGCCGCGAGTAATAGCGACACATTCTTGACAGCTGAGGGGTTCAAGAACGCAGTGATGCCTGACGGAATTTCCAGTATGATGCTGTTATGAGCACGATCCTCGGTCAGAGACTCGGGGTCAATGTCGTCGAGACCAAATTCAGAGAATCCAAAGGCGGACGCTTCTTCGTCTTCCTCGATGCTTTGCATGACAGCCTCTGACGTATCAGGCCGAACGCTCTCGAGGGGAAACGGCGGAGTGTAGAATTGGCTCGAGAAGGCCACCGACGAGTGGTGGCTTGCATCTCTCACGTCTCCAATGGCGCTGTAGAATGCCGAGTGTCGGCCGGTCGACGTAGAAACGTCTCGCTGGTGCTGCCCACCCCTTTTTGCTTCAGAGCTATCCGGGTGCAACATGTCTGACTGCCTAGACTTTGCTCGCGATCTCACAGAGCTTCTTGGCCTCACCACACTGCTAGTGCTGGAGGCGGTGGACGTGGATAGAAACGAGCTCTTGTGACGGAGAGGTCGAGATCGACTAAAGGCCGAACGACTATCAAAAGACCGCTGGTCTCCCTCGACGCCGTCCAGGACCGTTGGGTGCGGGACCGGCGGGAAGCCCTGGGCCGGCGGGTCAAGCTGGTCAGGAAGCGTTTCCTCCAAGATGCCCGGTAAAAGCAGAAATTCAGTTCGCCCAGCCCGTTGATCCTCTCGACGGATGAGCTCCTGCTGCAGCTTGCGCTCTTCAGAGAAATGAAACTTTCTTCCAATAATGGCCACGCGAATACTGGCTTGGAAGAAGGCGTCTGTTTCGACGCCGTGCTGAGACTTCCATTTGTGTCTCATTGCCGATTCCGAATTCACACATGAGACCTGAAGATCCGGGAGTCGAATGTCGGCTCGCCTAGAGTAGTGCGTACGGGCCCAGTCGTTGAACTTGATGTCGAGGGTACCGGTCGAGAACAAGAATGCCGCTTCGTCGACGTGGCACCAGACGCGGACCGCCTCAACAGCCACCCTCAGGAAAGTGACGTCGTATACAATGACGGAAGAGAGCGGTATCAAGGCGTTCTCGTCATCGTCGAATTCGAATGCGAATCCTTTGCCCACGCCCATGAGTGCCGTCAAGAAGTCGGCAGAGCACTCTCCCGATACGGTACCGACGGAAATGTCCCAATTGCACATGTAGGTTGGCTCGCTCGGGGGAAGCCCGAATAGACGGTGTCCGTAGATGGTGAGGCCGTCAATGAACAGCTGGGTACTGGACACTGCGCTGATGGGTGTTTCCGAGCCTGACTGTGCGTTTCCGAGAGACAGGTTCAGGGGGTTGAGATTGACCTGCAGGTCCATGTAGTAGTTTGTGAAGCGGAGGTCCAAGGAGAGGCCGGCAGTCTCGACCTGAACATTGCGCTGGCTGGAATAGAGGTTGGCAGGCAATAGCAGGCGCAGGTCGTCAATCTTTACGCTCATAATTACGTCCAAGTCGTTGGACTTTTTCGGAGGTGGGCGATTTGCGAGCTCTGCATCCGGGTTGCTTTCCTTGAGCTGCAAGAGGTCTTGGTACTCTTCGAGCGTCTTGAAGTGGATGTAGTCACCAAGGTAGTTGTCCTTGAGAACCAAGACATATCGTATGATGAATCCGTAGATTGTTGCCGTGGGGGACTGGAGACTAAGGTTGATTTCTAGGGTATCAATGTTGGCCGGCGATGTCGTGGCGTTGTAGTGATATTTCCCGTCAACCTCAAAGTTCTCGCCATGACCGATCTCTTTTGATGTGAGAAACGTGCCCTGCGTATTCCATGGAGGCACATGTAGCCACAGCGAAAACGTCTCGGCACTCAGAACAAAGGGTACGGTATTCATGCTTGGCCGGAACTTGTCAATGGGGATGCACGAGTTTACAATGAGGGAAGGGCTTTTGGCTATGACGTAGGCGTTGTCCTCCAGATCAGTTGGGTTGTTGATGATATTGCCGTCGTTGGCGTTTAGGTAAAGCATTGCGTCGCGGAGCTCGAGATTGAGGTAATATCTAAAGGGCGTGAAGACAAGATACTCGGCCGGTGGCCCGGATGCCCAGTCGTCGACCAGGTCAATGATGAGGAAGACGTGGTCTCTCAGTATAAAGAGTTCCATTTGTTCTGTGACGATGTTGAAGTACCACGTCCTGAGGGTATTCCATTTAAGGGGGGTGGAAAGATCGCAGGAAATACGCTGAGGCCCTGAACGCCAGAGAAGCTCGTGGTTCACGCTGGTCGCGAGCTCGGTACTGGGCAGGTCGACGTCGAGCTTCATCTGGTACCCCGTTTGGCTGGCAAGCATGTCCATGGTGAAGGATAATGTGGAATTGCCAGGCACGATGAAGTCGAGCCAGCCTCCGGGACGGGTGGGTGCCGCGTCTGTCTTTGTGTTCTTCTTGGCACGGTTTCTCTGCTTGCGCTTCATCGGTTGAGGCGGAGCTTTCATGGGCGGCTCTTTGCCCTTCCACTTCCAATTCTTCGAGTCCTCTCGAATAGGGATATGCAGCGTCACCTCATCTAGCAGTTCGACAAACAATTTGAACTGCGTGGGAACGCGGTAGGCGCCCTCTTCCAAAGGCGTCGCGGGAACGGCGTCTTTTGACAAGCTGGGAACGAAGACACGCTGAAGATCCGCTCGGTGTCGGTCTGCCCAAGGCCCGTAGTTGACCACGCCGCCGTTGATGGCAAGACTCATGCCCCATCCGGGAGCCTCGTCGCCGTTGATGTACGTTGCAGCATTCTCCTTCGAACGTCTGCTCGCCGCCTCGGCCGTTACCTTGCCTACGACATCCCAGTAGATGGTCAGCGTCGCCTCGGGGCTGTCTACCACGGTGGACTCGGCAGCATACTCGACGCCCGCCCACCGCAACCTCGAATCCTGCTCATCTTCGTCCAAATAGCGGGCTAAACCTTGCCACTGGTTGGAGCCAGGTATTTGGGACACCGCGGTGGTGAGCGGACTGCGCGAGCCCAGAGAGAAGGATTCGACGGATTTCCGCCAATACGGCACCAAGTTGCGCAGTGTCCCCAGCGTGCGGCGTCTCTGCCGCCGGAAGAATGAAGTCTTGTACGTAGGACTAGGCTCCTGGGCTGCCTGTTTTTCGCGGCTGGCCCTCGTCGCCTGGTCTTCCTTGAAGTCGTCGTTCTCCCGCATCTCTACGATTGGGTGCTGAAACTTGATCTTGAAGTTCTGCCTATACGGGTCCGGAGTGGACGTCTTTGAGGCATCGATTTCACCAGAGAGCCCATCGGCCTTGACAATCAATATGGCCTTGGTGTTGTCGTTTCCCATGACTACAGCTGCCTTTTGGCATGTCACAAAGATGGGGAAGAGCTGCAGGAGAAATGGCAAATCCGAGTCCGCCTGAACATCATCGTTGCTGCCAGCCGGGCCATCGGAGGGGGTACTAGTCTGACTAGCCGAAGATCCACGGCGTCCAAAGGTGTTGCCAATTCTCGACAGCAGAGCCGCGCCAGACGTCTCCTTTTCGTGTTCTGCGGAATCTGGCGACGGCTCCGGCTTCTCGGTCGTCCTCTGTCCTCGGTTTCTCAGCGAAGCGTTTTCGTCTTTGGACTCGAAAGCGGTCGACACGTTCTCGGCAGTCGCTGTGGGCTCCTTGAGGCCAGCCAGAACGCTGTCATAGGCAGGGCTCCGGTTGTAGATGAACCATTCCAGGCCAACCAGAGACATTGTAACTCGGCAGGGCAGATTCGAGTGTCGTCCGTTTGTCCCGGCAGAAGCCTGCTCAGCTTGCTGTTGTGCTGAAGCTTTTATGTCCACCTCGCGCACTCGCCGTAGCCAGTATCGCCATGTAACGTAGCCATGCTGAATCAGGAACGTCTCGTTATTGCCGTGATATCGTAGACCGGTGAAGAATATACGTCCACCAAGAAGCGAGACCTGGAGGGCCTGTATGTCTATGTAGAGTCGGTAGCGATGCCATGTGTAGGTTCGTATGCCCCACGAAAGGAGCGATCCAAAGGCTCTGTTGAAGTAGAGGAGGAAGAAGACGGCGAGAGCACCGCATATGATCAAGTATACGAGAAACTCCCATCGAAAGGCCGGAGTCTCGGTCGGCGTGGGGTTCGGCTCCCCTTCTTGCGGCATCCTGACGGCGACGAATCAACAATGCCTCAGCTGGCATCAACGTCGGAGCTGTCCTCGTCCACCCACTGCCATGTCGCGGTTTCGTCGTCGCTCGCTCGGTGTTGTGATGGTAGGTTCGTAGGGTGACGGTACGCTCGTAGGACGCGGTAGATGCTGTTAGGGGTATCGGGAGTATCGTTTGTACAGAGTAGGATGGGATAGTCGGATGGGTGAGGAATCGGTGAGACAGCGCAACATTAAAGCATGCGCAATGTGTGCGATGCGGTTGAGGTTGAATTGGTGTGGGATCACAGGCCAGTAACTTTCTAGCAGCCCAGTCGCATTTCCAAGTCGCGCCGAGCGTTCCCAACGACGGGGCCCGGGTGTCTCGCGCTAATGACAACCCGCGTGCCCCAGGAGGTGGCCCACTGACGGAGCTGTGGTCGTAGCTTCCGCACCCCCCCAGCAGCCCAGCAGCGGAGGTCAATCCCGGTATGGGCGGTGGACACATGGGGCGGGTCAGTGGAAGGTCACTGTGAGGTGGTGCTCACTGCTACCCCACACGCTCAAGCACGCTGTGAAACCAAAGCTTCAGGGGAGCTGCCGGTATGGACCTCCCTAACAATTAATGCAAAGTCATTGGCCACACGCGAATGATGCGCAGCTGTCACCTCCCGCGTACGTACCTGTGTTGTATGCTAAGTACCTAGGTAGGGACGTACCCCCAGGCTAAAGTACGGCGTCTGCAGCTTGACCTTTCCACCTTGGGCCTTGAGCCGCGCATACGTACCAAATTACGCACCTGTCACGAGCTGCTCATGACAACCTAAACCTAAACCTCGCAGCACGGCCGTCGTCATCTTCTTTCTCTTTCTCTTTCCAGGTCTCTTTGACAATCATCTTCTTCGCTCCCCCGCCTTGCGACGTCCATACCCGAGCTTGAAGCTTGCTGTTCCGCCCTCTGCCTCTCCTGAACTCCGTCCTCCGACAGCCATGAGGTAGACGACATTCCTCAAACACAACAAACACCACCCTTCGCCATGTCCCGCCTCGAGGTCAACATGGCGGGCGGCACAGGCGAGAAGCTGACCACGGCCACCATTATCGTTGCAGGTGTCGCCGCCCTGATAGCCACCTTCCTGTCAGCCATGTAAGTCCTTGTCGTGCTACCCTAACTGGCGCAACTGAGGCTAATGAGCAACTCGCAGATCCATCTTCCTCCAGTCGTATGCTACCTATCCCGCCCGCGCTCCCCCTCCAACGAAAGCTGACGTCTAGCAGGAAAAACTATCGAAAACCACTCCTCCAGCGATATGTCGTTCGAATCTTGCTCATGTACGTTGGCTGTCCCTTGAGAACACGATAAGCACCAGAGTCTAACGAACAAAGGGTCCCCATATACTCGATATCGTCTTGGACAAGCATGGTTTCTATCAAGGCTTCGTCTTTCCTCGACCCTGTCCGAGACATTTACGAGGTGAATATAGCTTGGTGGCACTTTATGTCCCACAAGTGCTAACAAAGCCAGGCTTTCACCATCTACACCTTCTTCCAGCTCCTTATCAACTATCTCAGCGGAGAACGCGCTCTGATCATCATGACCCACGGCCGCGAGCCAGTCTCCCACCTGTGGCCTATGCATCATGTGCTGCCCCGCGTCGACATTTCCGATCCTCACACGTTCCTCGCCATCAAGCGCGGCATTCTGCAGTACGCGTGGTTGAAACCCATCCTGGCTTTAGCCACCGTTATCATGAAGGCGACAGATACCTACCAGGAGGGCTACATTGGCGTGGAGTCGGGCTACCTTTGGAGCGGCATCATCTATAACCTCAGCGTCACCATCAGTCTGTACTCACTCGGCCTGTTCTGGGTATGCATGCATGATGATCTGCTGCCCTTCCGTCCGGTGCCCAAGTTCTTGTGCGTCAAGCTCATCATCTTTGCCTCGTACTGGCAAGGGTTCTTCCTGTCTATCCTCGTCTGGCTCGGAGCCATCCCAGACAATGTCGAGGGGTACAGCCCCGATAACTTGGCCGCTGCCATCCAGGACGCCCTGATTTGTATCGAGATGCCGGCGTTCGCTATTGCCCACTGGTATGCCTTTTCGTGGCACGATTTCGCGGATAACAGGATTTCCTCGGCACGGATGCCCGTCAAGTTTGCATTCCGCGATGCGTTTGGTGTCAAAGATCTCATTGAGGACTCGAAGGAAACATTCATGGGCGACAAGTATGGCTACCGGTTTTTCGACTCGGGCGACAAGATCATGGCGCATGAAGAGTCTCGCGCCAGGTTGGGAAGACTCGACGAGGGCATGCGGTACACAAGAGGTGGCAAGGCAAAGTACTGGATCCCGACGCCCGGTCAGGTCGATCGCCAGACGAATCGCAACTTGAACGAACGCGACCCCTTGCTCCAAGGAACTGCGGGTGGTCCGAGTGAAGAGTACAACTCTGCCAACGGCACCTTCAATGAAGGTCTCACCGGCGAGCCCGAGATTGACAACGACGATGAGCGTCTCTACGGCAAGGCGCGCGAGTTAGAGTTTGGTGATTGGAATGTGAGTGCCGAAAGAATGTCATGACGACGATCAGTGTTGCTAACAAAGTACAGTACCCCGTCATCACTGCTAATGTCCCCCTAAGCCAACGGTACATGTCCTCTCAGGGAAGTTTAGGATTTGCGTCCGAGCCACGGTCGACAGTTGAGCGTCTACGTGTGTCTCCTCGGCCTAGCGAGCCAGCCGTAGTTACGATCAAGAAGAAAAAGAAGCAAAAACAGAAGCAAGTCGCTGCAGCTGAGACATCCCCCGATCGTACCGCCTCTGGGCCGTCATCCAAGCCTCAAAGCCCATCACCTCAGCCGACTGCAGCCGAGGAACAGGCTGAACCCGAAGCGAGTGCTTCCAAGTCGTACAGCGAGCCGGAAGCGTCTCCCCTTTTGCAAGAGGCAACAGCATCGCCGTGGGCAGAGAGCGAGCAAGAAGACGATTTCAATAAGAACTTTGGTGTCGGGGACGACGAGGAGATCAACAAGAATGTTTGGGGCGGTGGCGAGTCCCGCTAAAAGAGCCCGGAACAAGGTAGCTTTGCATTTTATAAGTTCGATACCCTTACTCTCGTGTTCTATGTTTCAGCAATATTGGCATAGCGAGGAGTTTGCGAGGAATACGAGTCCACTGTTCATCACAAAGGCTGATATTGGGGTTGCCATGTATCAATACATCTGGGTACAGAGCTGGTGTTTCCCTTTCATGAATATACATTAGATTCTCTTCGCCTCTGGTGTATTCCACCTTCACCCACGCTCCATGCCACTATAGGGAAGAAATTTGTTTGATACTGTCACCAAGGCCCATGGCGTGGCGGGGAATGTCAGCTCGCTCTGAATTGCCCCGCTCCCATGGGTCACGGGTTCGAGTCCCGTTTCTTGTAAAAATCCAAGCTTCATTCACATGACGGCAGAGGTCGTTATGGGCCTCCTTGGATCTTTCGTAGGCCCCCTATCGGGGGCTGAGCTTTTGCTTTTGGTCCAGATGATTGTCGTGATACAGGCAAGCATGTCTGTCTGTATCGCAACCGCAGAGCAACTCATCCAATCACCTCTTATTCGTCCTGCTCCTCTTATCGCCACCGCCGCTGCCGTTGCTGTCTCAGCGCCGCAACCTCCTCCTTCTGACCACCGACGACGCTCGCCGGGCTCGGTGGCAGCTCTCCCGTGGCCCACTCCACCGGCTCTGGCCCCAGCTCAAACTCCAGCGTCCCGCCCCCGGCAAAGATATCATCCCACGTCACCCACGTCTTATCCCACACTTGTCCGTTGACGCGCAGGCTCTGGACGTAGTACACGTCCTCGGACCCACCCGTCGAGGTAATCTTCAACTCGCGACCACCACCAAGGGCGATGGTCAAGTCGGAAAACCAGGGTGAGCCGATGAGGAACGTTGTCTGGCCCGTAAGGGGGTAGAGACCAATCATGTTCCAGAGCAGCCAGGATTCCATTGCCCCCGCGTCCGAGTTCCCCGGTAACCCGTCCGGCGTGGGCTTGTAGTACGACTTGGCGACGAAGCGGGCGTGGCGCACGGCGAGGTGCTGCTTGTTGACAAAGTTGAAGAGGTACGGCGTGCCGAAGGAGGGCTCGTTGCCCGGGTTGAAGATTGTGTTGCCGAACGCGGTGTTGCCTGCGTACCCGCCCGGTTCAAACGTCTTTTCCAGGCGCGCGGCGTAGAGCTCGGGTCCGCCGGCGAGGTCGATGAGGTGCGCGGCGTCGTGGTGCGCGTTGAAGGTGTATTCCCACGGCGTGGCTTGGTAGTACGCCTCGGCCCAGTAGCAGCCGCCGCAGTCGAGGGGGTCTTGTGCCGGGAGAGGGAACGAGCCGTCTGCGTTGCGGGGGCCGAGGAAACCGTTGAAGCCGTGGGCCGTCATGTTTTCGTTCCAGTGGTTGCGCCAGTTGCGGGAGCGCTGCAGGTAGGCGTCCGCCGTGTCGTTCTGGCCCAGGCCCCGCGCGACTTGGGAGATGGCATAGTCGTTGACGGCATACTCTACCGCGCGGGTGACGGCGCGGGCGTAGGTTGGGGAGATGAAGCCGAGGTCGAGCCAGTCCGGGAGGGCGCCGCGGCCTTCCTTTGTGGATGAGGAGGGGTCGCGCGGGTCGTTGTTGGGTGGCGGGGGGGTTTCGCCGTTTGTGAGCATGGCGGCGAGGCCGTCCGTCCAGTCGACGGCGCCGCGGACGTTCTTGACGTAGGCGTCTGCGAGGACGTTGTCTGCGTTGGAGCCGCCCTGGACGGCGCCGTTGAAGAAGGAGGAGCGGGCGTCCGAGGCGTAGCCTGTGAAGCGCCAGATGTCGATTGTGGAGCGGATGAATTCTTCGTGGGCTTGGGGTTGGAGGATTTGGAGTAGGGATGTGGTGCAGCGGAACTTTGTGTGTTAGATGTTGGATCACGAGGGAAGAAGGGTAGGGAGAGACATACGGTATCCCAGAAGGTGAAAATGTCATCGTAGTACGGCTCGGACGACTCCCAGAGCGGGTTCTCGCCCGTCTTGTTGGTGGGGAGGAGGTTCATAAAGTACAAGGCCGTGTACAGCTGGTCCAACTTGGTTGTGTTGGTCTCTGTCGTCGTCACTTTGGAGAGCACCTCTGTCGTCCACGCCTCGCGGGTTGCCGTCCTGACGGTGGAGAGGCTTGTCCCCGCGGGGATCTCGACGTTGACGTTGCGGCATGCTTGGGCGGTCGAGATGAAGGATACGCCGACGCGGGAGGTGACGGCCGGGTCAGCGAATGTGAAGACGGCATCCAGGCGCTGCGTGCGAGATTCGTACGAGGTCGCTTCATTGCCGTATGCGGAGAGGGCGTCTGATGTGAGGTCGGTGCCGAGGAAGGTTTTGAAGGAGGAGGGGTGCTGGTCAAAGTGGCCGCAGAAGAAGACTTTCCACTCGGCGGCGCGGTTCCAGCCCTGGTCCGAGGTCTCAGTCGTGGCTCGAGAACATGAAGGCGATGGACTTACATTATCGTAGTACCCGTATCCTTCGTAGTGAACCCCATCGCTGGTATCGAATACCTCGATTCCTCCGCCGAGGTAGTTTTGCCCGAGACCTTGCCCCCTATACGATGGCAGAACATGCGAGACATCAACAATGATATTGTTGCTCGCGCCACTGCCATTGTTCCCAGGAAACGTGTACGCATACATCCCAGCCCTCTCCGAAGCCCCCAACTCCACCACGACCCCGGAGCCGAGGAACGCCCTGTAATACCCGAGCTCCGTCTCATCCGGCCGGGCCCGGGTATCTGTGCTCTGATTAACCTGGAGCGGGTTGTCGAGAACGCCTACCACGGGCATCTGGTTGACGACGCCGTACTTGGGCGCCCCGCCGGTACCCGACTCGTGGAGCATGGAGAAGCCGGTGACATTGCCGGCGGGGAGGTAGCCTGAGTAGGCGTCGACGCCGTTTTCGAGGTCCGGGCCTAGCTTGACCATGCCCAGCGGGCGGGAGACGCCCGGGAAGGTGTTTCCGCCTCCTACGGAGCCGGTCTGGGTGTCTGTTAGTCCTTGTGGTTCTACGGAGGCATTCTGTGTGAGTCTGGGAACCTCACGTCTGTTAGGACGTGGCTGGCTAGGTCGGCGGACTGGGCTGCCACCAGGGTGGAAGTGAGCTGGAGTAGAGCGGCCCGGCGCATCTTGATTATGGTCTCTTATGGATGAGTACCCCGATTCATACGAAACTCGTACAAGACACGGGATAAAGCAGTACCTTTATACTCTTGTTATCAACACAGTGAGCCAAGTTGATCCTCTGGATCTACTTCCCGATGACACCTCAATCTGATGACGCAAGATAAAAAGGCAAATGAACGACAATGAGGGGAGTCTCATCAAAACGAAGGAATTCGACTCTCATGCGGAGGGCACGAAACGACGTTGCAGGAGCTTCCACGGGCCTAAGATCCAGTTGCTGTAAGGATCGTGAGAGGGAGAGGGGGGTAACGAGGGACATGCAACGTGCCGAAATGAGAGACTATGACTGGATCAGAGCCGTTGATGTGACGGTAGATGGAGGATGACGCCCCCGTAAAGATGTGAGGTCAAAAGAGAGTGTGTGAGAGAAGGCAGATAGATGGGAGCTTGGCCATTACTCTTTAAGACACACAAAGGAGATAGGTGAATACGGGCAAACAACCAGAAGCTTGGATGCGGTTCGGCACGGAAATGCCATGGTAGCGGCGCAAAGGTCTTGGTGTTTTGACTGGTTCGTCACAAGGGGGGAGCGTGGCATCGTAACCCACATCACGCTCGGCCGTCGCGTAGCTCCCCCCTGGTCTAGCTAGAACCGTAGGCGCCCGGCCGAGGGGGGCGGAAAAGACGGATGCGACCCCCAACATGTGGTAAAGTGGTTCTATGTAGTATCTAATTGTCCGGGGTATCGTGCGTGGGAAACGTCGCTCTTGTTGGAACTTGAGGTAGGGTTGCGGAAAGTAGACTTTCTGCCCCCAAAATCTTAGAATAAGATGCTCAAAGTATATTGTGAACCAACAGGTTGACAGGCACCTTGTGGAATTGAGTTTGGCTACGAAGATCAGGGGCCCCCAAAATGCCGAGACTTAAGTTCATTGGGGAAAAGGGAAACAGCTCCAACAGAGATAATGTCAGCCAGACGCTAGCGCATGTGGCGGGTTCTTATTATCTGAGACGGCGGCCGAGGTCACCCCCGCCGTGTCATTTGATTCGGCCCCGTGCCCGGAGTGACCCACTCCTTCGCGGCCCCCCGAGACACCCCCCGACGGGACTGCCCCTCCCCCCACCTTTTTCAGGAACGACTGAACACGAGCCACTGCCTCTTGACCACCTCACGTCTGGATAAGATGAATGTGAACTGATGATCTGTTGTCGGGAGTAGCATATTTTGACTATGTTTCCTCGCATCTCCCTTCAGCATTACGACTGGAAGAGCTCAGGCTGGCCGCTGCTGTACGATGCAGGAGGTGATTCGACCAAGTGAGGGCCTATGATGCGACTTTGCTAATGCACGTGTACATCTGCTAGATCTGAACAGTGCGGGCTTCGCATCCTTTGAATCTAGAGCTGGAGTTCGAGGTGCATCATTCGGATAGCCGGGTTTACTTCTTATCTAAAGTGAGTGTCTAGCGTCGCTCAATTTATATTTTCTGAGATGACAGATCTAAAGAGCTCTTTCGAAGGTACCAGTCTCAAAACAAGCTTGGTCACCTTGAATGGCATGTATGTAGTTTAAGATCAAGCTCAATGCTGCGACAGAATTTCAACTCCAGTCACACACTCATGCCTTCCCTCACAGCTCTTCTTCTTCATAAAAACGTGAAGGCTGTTAAAAACGTAAAGCCATTTCGTCGAGTGCCCTTACAGAATCTGGCATGTATGAAGGGGAAAACATCGAAAGAAGCTCTCGTGGCTCACATCCAAGGTACTTAGGTACTTACGCAGTGGTGACAGACTTTGTGGTGGGGTTCTCACGTGACCAGAAAGGTCTGCTCGGCCCCACCACGAAATTTATCCGACATGGGAAGCGGTGTGAGAATTTTGTCGCTTCCAACGTCGGTGAGCCGTGGCAGAATCTGTGAATCGCATCGCATCGCGCAGGTCCAGCCCACGTTATCGTTCATTGTCGCCCACTGGTAAAAGCCTGGCGAGGCATTTCTTGACCGGTGGCGTCTCTGACCTGTTCCGTATCGAACAGTCAATCGCCTCGGCATCTCAGATTGCTGGTCCGTTGCCAATTCCTACATATCGACCTCGAAGGCAGAATTTCTTGGGCGGTCACCACCACTCTGCGGTGTGCTGAATCTCAAGCACCGAGCTGTAAGAGGTCAACGAACCAAGTTTGCGCCAAAAACAGCAACTCCCTTGGATTATCCAGCCTGGAATACGCGCCAAAGACTACATCATGGGTCGAAAACCAAACCCCGTGGTGGGGGAATATTTCACCCGGGGCCCCAAACTTCCTGATTCCAGCAACCGATACCCTCACACCTGCAAGTTGTGTGGTGAAAACTTCCCAAAGGGTCGAGGCGAGGTCCTACACAAGCACATTACGGAAAAGTGCCCAGCCATCACACCTGAAGAACGCATCAACGCCGCACTCGGTTTCGCCGGACTTCACTCCGGCTCATCAGCCCCGCGATCAATGAATCTCCCACTCAACCAGCTTGACGTCGCCGTCGCCGAGGTCGCCCCCGAAGCACCTGAGAACTGGTCTGCCCTCCGAACTCTCGCAGAAGCATCGCGACAAGTTGGAGAGAATGAGATGGGGGCGCCTTCAGCACTTGGTCGCGACCGATCCGAGTCCGCGGTTCGTCAACTCGGAATCGGCTTTGAAGTCCAAGAGCAATTCACCCTCGAGAACCCGCCCTGCAGTTACGAAAATCGACCTGGTCGTGAGCGGAAGGGTGTGTCATTTTTTCTTTACTTTCATTCTCTTTGTTCACAAGGAAGGAGCGTTGCTTCATCTCACCTCATTATTCCAACTCAAACTCAGATCGCGAACTCAGATGAGCTGACTTTCACAGAATCCACCTCAAATGACAGCACCAACCCTCTCAGCTTCCTCACTACTGAAGAAAAGATGGAACACTTGCAGGCTGCCACTCAGCATCCAAACGACCCGCCTTTGGATTCATCAGATCTCACCGTCGCTGCCGTGGCCACTGCCCGTCTTACTCATTCCCTTATGGATCCTGAATTGCCTACTGCCGAGCACGGCGACCCGCTTCAAGTCGCCAGCCCTGTGATGGGATCAAATGAGACACTCAAGCCAGACGCCGCTGTCCCTATCGAACCCCTCCCGGTACAAGCTATGCCTCAGCAACTCCAGCAGCCTCAGCAACCAGAGCAACAACCTCAACAACCCTGGGGCGAGATGACTTACATGACTACGAACCACATCCCCACAGTAGCAACTCATGTGGCACCAACGTTGCCTCCTCCCAACAGAGGCGGCACTCGTATGCCGATCGGCAACGGAACGCAGAGCGAGCACAAGCGCAAGGCCTACAACCCGCTCCGGCGCAAGGAGGTCCAGGCCGCTCGTAAGAAGGGCGCTTGCATACGATGCCGTATTCTCCGCAAGACCTGTGGCACCAATGATCCCTGCGATCAATGCCGAAAGATCCAAGGCCCGCGTCACTGGACCTACCCCTGCGTTCGCACTCGTCTGAACCAAGAGCTTACCCTCTACTCAGCCGCCTTGATAGTAGTCCTGGCGCAGACTAGGGTCAAGCACGCCAGACAGAAATACCAGCTGCTCTCCAACGGCACCTCTCTCGTCGTCTCTTTGTGGGAGGATAGCCCGAGCCTGACGCTCGCCGCTCTGCTTACCCCCCGCCCGCAGCCTCCTGTAGCCGAGGGCGAGACGGAAGAGCAGACGGCGAGCCCAGACACAAAGACGGACTTTCGAGTCGTCATGATTGACCAAGACAAGGAGGACCTCCCCGCCCGTATGGAGGAGTTCTTGAAGTTGATTCTGCCGACGCTTATCGAGCGCGAGCCCTCCCACTTCATGCAAGTCGTCTTGGCGGCCGCGCAAAAGTTTCCCGACAACAAGGCGACGGGCAAGAACTTGAAGCTCGCCATTGAGCTCTGGGGTCTCATTGAAATTCTCGACCGAGAGCGAGGCTGGTGCATATCTGAAGAGCGCCAGGGCGTCGTCGTACCCATTGGCCCCGAAGAGTTTGCCGGCACCGACGACCAGGACATTTACAACCTCATCACCTTCCAGCTATCCGCCGCCACGGAGCGCAAAGCCAACAACGTCTCGAACAAGCTCATCAGTGAGCTTCAGCGCTGCCTGGAAAACGGCAAGGCCAAAATCAACTTTGACGTGTACCTTTCCATCCTCATCCTCCTCCACTGCCTGGAAAAGACCACCTGGACCTTCAAGGTGTGGGAGATGGACGACTTCCGCCAGCGCTGGCCCCTCGACCGCCCTCCCACCATGTACGTCAACCAGGGCCGGGACATTGCCGACCTCTTGAAGATGCTCCTCACGCTTCGAAAGTCTCACCCCAAGACGTTCCGGACACTTGATGGCCGGCTCAGCGTCGTCGACCTCGGCGAATCGGACTTTGACATCATGGCCGAGTTCTTCCAGGCCCTGAACCTCGAGTGTAAGTTTGAATTTCCTTGGATTATGAGAAGTAAGCTGACCGCCTCTCTTAGACGACGATGTCGTCCGCAAGCTCGAAACCTGCGCCTTCAGCCCAGAGACCTCACGCTCCCTCGAACTGCACTTTTGCAGCCATGTCCTGCTTCCCCCTAAGGAAGGCGACCATGGACACCACCACGCCGTCACGGCCTCCAGCTCCGGCCACAGCACACCTCCGCCCCCTCACCCTCACGCTCCGCCACACCCTTCCACCGTCCCCGTGGCCTCAGCCTCCCCAGTTCCCGTCCCCGACACCCCCATGACGGGAGCCTCTCCCACCGCCCCTACCCCCACAGAGTCGCTGCCGACTGATCTGCCCTAGTATGGGGATTGGTCGTGGCGGCATTACACCGGACAGTAAGCTGCTGCTGATACAAATACAAAGAGGCAGTGTCCTGCTTGCGTTCATCACGCACGCACAATTCACGATGAATGACTGAAACGAAAAAAAAGATACCTTTTCAAGGAAACACAAAAAAAAAGCACCCTTAATGAATGTACGACTACTATCGCCACCACAACCACCATCTCCATTGGAGACATGTCTTCATTGGCGACATGAAAGCAAACCCCATACAAAGGAACCAAAAAAGGAAACCACAGGACTTGGGTTGGCAGAAAGACTTTTGGCACTTGGGGAACAAGGGACTCATGGAAAAGCAAAAAAAAGTTTTCACAGTTGGCTTCTTCTCTTTAGATAGATGGGGCTGTCGTAAAAGACACACCAAAAGTTCACTTAGAATTCGTCACGGTAGATAGATACCCCCCTTTTCAGTCAAGATCACATTTTCTGCCCTCAACTTCACACCTCACTGCATCGTGACCACGTACATTGAATTCGTTTGTTTATTGCAAAACATGGGCTATCCGACATTGAACATTTCATCACTCATGCGCCCGCCCCAATCTGGCAGGGCGCGATTCTTCCCCAAGCGCAATGTAGGCCCAGGGCATCACACCCCGGAACCTCCAATACCTCCCAACCCAAGGGCTCTCTCATAACCAATTCATCCCCTACAACCTAATCATAGGCCCAGATACCTGACTTTCTCATTCTGCACTGAGGAGGGGGCCACTAGCCCTTGATACTCGCCGCAGAGTCACCGGTGCCCGTCCTCGAGGGTCCGATGCCGGGCCGCTTGATCTTCCTGAAGCACGTAAACTCGTTCTTGCTCGCCTCACGCAGTCGCTTCAACACGCTCCTCATCTCGGGAAGCTCGCTCTGCAGGCGCGCGCGCGCGTCGTTATCGGTGCGCCCATCGAGCTCCTGGTAAATCTCGCTCTGGAGCGCCGAGGCACGGTCGGTGGTGTACTGGCTGAGCGTCTGGGCGACGAACTCAACGTCCAGGGTGGCCTGCATCAGCGCCTCGAGGGTGTATCTCTGTCGCGTGCGGAACGCCTCGAGAAGCTCACGGCTGGTTTGCTCGAGGAGGTACGAGAGCACCTGCGAGGTGAGCGTGGGTGCCGTGGTCGAGACTTGGGTGTGGACGAGCACGAGACTGAGGAGAGCTTCGTAGACGTAGGGTCTCGCTTCCCGCGGTTTCTGGCCCACCTCAGGGACCCAGTCGGGCGAGGCAACCCCGGCTCTGACAATGTTGCGCAGCTCCTCAATGGATGGGCGGGTGTATGATTGGAAGAGCCTAGCGTCAATCTGGCCCAGAACATCCTTGATCGTTTTGGATTCATCGCTAAGTTTGACCGAGAAGGCATTCTCAAACTGCGAGTTGAGACTTGGCACGACCTTGGCGCGGAGTGACTGCAAATTGCTGAGAGTAAGGAGCATACGGACGTTCTATACAGTATGTCAGTAGGTAGTTCTTTCAAAATGATACAAGTCAAACTCACCCTGTCTCCCGCGTCGAGTGTCGCTCTTCCGCCGCTGGGAGCGGGCGCGGCGGAGGCGACAATGGTGCCGTCCATATCCGTTGTCCAATCGTCGTCGGCCTTCTTGACAGATCGCTCGGCATTCTCCACCATGCCGCTCAACGCCTTATAGAGCGTCGTGACGTACTGGCTTCTGACCATCTGCAAGAGTTTACTAGGCGGTGGGAGGACAATATCCCCCGCACCAGGCTTTGACATGGCTTCGGATATGTACAGGATCTTCTGCATGCCGGTAAGCAACGCGCCTTCAAAGGCGGAAAAGCTCGAGGGCATGCGGGTGAGGTCGCCCAGTTCCGGTGATCGGTACCAGTCCTCTACGAACTTGATATTCTCAGCGTCCTTGTTCCATGCTGCGCAAAGAGCGGTGACGCATCGTTCTCTGGAAATGTTGACAAGCGTCTTGAGCCTGTCCAAGACGCCAGGGTCCAGTCCATTCGCAACGGGGCCGATGCTCGCCAAGTCGGACGCGCCCGAACCTACCAGGGCGAGCATCTTGGAAAGGTAGTGGACACCACTGACGGAATTGGACCACGGAGGCCAAAACGCTAGCTTCTCCCACGTCTCGCCGCGCTTGGGCGAAGGAGGAGGAATGTTGTTAGGGTCGAGGTTCAGCCGAGGATCCAAAAACCCGGTGGGTGTGAGGTTTCCGGCTCCTGCAGAGGGCGGACTCTTGGGTGATAGGGGGAGGGGCGAGAAGAGCAACGAGATATCCTCGGGTGGCGGGCCCGCGAAAAAGGCAAAGACCGTTTCGCGAATCAGGTCGACTAGCTCCAGCGTGCCCTTTTGCAAATCTCCAGCACGCTCCTCTGGTAGCTGGTGATGGACTTGCGATTCTCCATTGTACCCCAAAGGCAGCGTGCGCTGGATCTTGCCCTCCAGGAAGCCTTGAACCGTCTGCCAAAAGTCCAACACCTCTCCCAGGATGCCTTGAGCCGATAGGATACTCGATAAGAACGCCAGCATCTTTTCCCACAGCTCTATAACGTCGGCGGAGTCAGCCGAGGCTATCTTGTTCTCCACGGCCGCGCGCCCCAGAGACCGCAGATGCGATGCAACCGCGTGCGCTCCGGGCTTGTCGGCGTTGGCCAGGCGTCGTCGTAGAACCTCCACCTCGACCTTGGAGCGGTCTGACGTCGACTGAATCTTGCCCTTGAGGTGGTCGTACCGACTAAGCAGCCAGACCCAGATGGGGTTGTCGTCAACGCCCAGCTCGAGAAGCAGACTAATCAGCTCCATGTGCTGGTCTTGCTGGCCTAGGTTGTCGGCCTTGGAGACGCCGTGAAGGGTGACGAGCTTCCGCCACACGTCCCGCTTGAAGGCCTGGATCTGCTCGTCCACATCGTGCCATATGCGTGCCGCTAAAACAATCTGATAGATGTCGGCTTGGCTCGAAGAGCCCGCAGCGGCGTTTGCAGCCAGTGCTCTTGCATCGTCTGAGAACTTGCGCGCCTTGTTGTACTCCTCCACGAGACTCTCGTAGTCTCTTCGTTTGATGCTCTCGGCAATGGCAGAGCTTAGTTCGACGTACTCCTTGAACTGATCTAGGTTCGCCGACACAACCTTGAGATTCTCCTCCTTCTCACGTCCTCCCAGCGCCGGACCCCACACATCTTCCGCCTTGGCAGAGACATCCAGAAGAGGCGCCTTGATACCCGAGACTCCGTATTCGCTTTCCTTGACGAGGGCGTTTTTCTTACGAGCGTCCGAGGTGGGAGATCCGAGGGATGCGGCGAGGTTCATGCCGCCGTTGCTGCCTCGGAAGCTGCTGCGACTCGCGTGGCGGGAGTGAGCTCGAGCACGGCCCGTGGTTGGCGGCGGAGGCGGCTCGGCGCCGCGATACTTCATCTCCTTGTACACATTATCAATGGTAGCCTTGGCCTTGACGAAGCGCTCAAAGTTGGTCTCCACCAGAACCTTAAGTGATGCGGATTTTTGATCGATTGACTGAGACAGCATGTCCAGGCCGGTCAACAAGCTTTGGGTGTCGGCAGTCGCGTGCATTTGCGAGAGGAACAAGGCGGGAGAGAAGGTGGTCGAGGACAGGAGGAATCGATTGCCTGGACGCATGTCAGTCTTGCTGGTCATTATCACAATATCGAGCCCACGTACGCAAGCGCGGATCGTCCTGAATGGGGACTCCCAGCTGGCGGAGGGTCCTGACGACACTGTCGGTGGTGCCCAAGGGATCGGGCTCGTCGCGCTGGACAATGTTGGCGACACCTCCCTTGTCCGACTGGGCGCCGGGGATTATGCTGCGTCGGTCACTGACGGCTCTCTCAAGTGCCTGGTATCGCGACTTGCGGCGCTGCAGCTTCGCCTTCTTCTCGTCCTTGGCCTCGTCCTCATCGTCGGATGCATCGCTCTGGTTCTTCTCGGCTGGCCATTCGTCGGGGTATGGATTGGGGAGCTGGTAAAAATCCAGAATAGTTCTCTCGTAATCTGACGACATTATGGGGTATTGGTATCACGAATCGTGGTGGTAATTCGTAAAGGAGGAAAGCGATCGTTATTCCAGCCGGCCGAGGAACGGCTGGGGGCTCGGCGAGGGAGCTTGTTGCTTGCAGTACGTGTAGCCGTTTCAAAGGTACAAGATGAATAATTCCATTGGCCAAAGATGAACGATTGACAATGCCGCACAGAGGCAACCAGGGTGCCGGAAGTGCAAAAAGCACTGCGCAAGTGCAACAAAGTGAGGTGCAACTTGATGGCGAATTGTTTGCGTTCAGTTCCAGATGGCAGCTAGCTTACTGCTCAAACCTAGGTAGAGAGGTACCTTGGTGACAACGGTGCAGCCCACTTGGTGCCTTCTGTGGCGCACACCGACGGCACCTCACTCACCGAAGCGCACCCAGGTTTTGGAGGTGAGCTCGGTCAGACGGGCTGGTCCTCAATCGGCCGGAAAAGTCTATGTCCGTTCCTGCCACCCGAAGAAAAGTTGGAGGGTGGGGTCTGCCCAGCCACAAGGTGTTATAGGTGTGGCTCAACTCGTGGCTAAACCTTCGGCAGCAGTCGGTGCTAGGAGGTCGGTCATCGATAATCCCGCGGGATGTTTTCTTATGCCTTTGAAGACACGCCGCCGCTTTACTGGAGATCCCACTTTCGGAATATTCAACCTCGGATAAAGACAACTCAGGGAACAAAGATACTATGGAGATGTACAAGACTGTATAGAAAGCCACATTCACATCTTTCAGAAAAGTCGTTTTCAGTTCTGTAGAGTTCTCAAGATGGTAGAATATAAAACATCATGAATGCATAGAAAGCCAACAAGTTTTTTTTTTTTTTCCTGCAGCAGAGCCGCTTACACCTGCCGGTGCAGCCAAGACCCCTGCGGTAAAGCGGCGGTTTATTTTCTCACCTGTCAAATCCGGCTGGCCGCCGCTGGCGTCTCTGCTACTAACACTTCCTTCTCCCGACCTTAAAATTCCCGTCTCCCGATAAACGACCAATCCTTCCCACCCGACCACTCTCCTCCGCCTCCACGTATCCTTCAACACCAAAGGACTCTAGACACGATGCTGGCCGCCCGTACTTTCGCTGCGCCTCTCCGGCAGCAGGCCATGCGCGCCGCTCCCCGCGCCGCCGCCGTCTCTCAGTTCCAGGTGCGCGCAATTCCTCCATCCTGTTCCTTGCCGTCCCGCGATCCCGCCCGCCCGCCGGTGACGATTCGGCGATGCAACACGGGCAGAGCCTCTACTACAGGCCAGCCATTCGAATAGAACTAAATTGCTAACAGTTATGTAGAACTCCAGATTCTACTCGAGCGAGCGTGTCGCCAAGTTCCACGGTGTCAAGGACTCCAACGTATGCCATTTCCCTCCTCCGTTACTACCCGCCCCATAAAATTTTACGCGCAAAGGAAAGACCTCGGCTTTGTTGTTTGTTGGCGCACCCCGACCTCGACAATGACACTGCATTCTCTGCTCTTGAACGCACATGTCACTCGTCATGTGCAGATGGACGGGTACTCGAGCAACAACAATGCCCCGAATCGGCCCTTTACGCAGCCCAAAATCACTCAACTGGCGATGGTCAAACCTGCGACATCTACATGCCTTCAAGACAAAACTAATCACCAATCTTGTATAGGGCAACTACCCCGTCTCCCTGATCGAGGGTGACGGTATCGGTCCCGAGATCTCCCAGGCCGTCAAGGACATCTTTGCCGCGGCCAAGGCCCCCGTTACCTGGGAGCCCGTCGATGTCACCCCCATCCTCAAGGACGGCAAGACCGCCATCCCCGATGCCGCCATTGAGAGCATCAAGCGCAACAAGGTCGCCCTCAAGGGACCCCTCGCCGTATGTGTTTACCGACCATGAGCCATTCTCTTCCCATTCTAACTTGAACATGCAGACCCCCATTGGCAAGGGCCACGTCTCCCTGAACCTGACTCTCCGCCGCACCTTCAACCTGTTCGCCAACCTCCGTCCCTGCCGATCCGTCGCTGGCTACAAGACCCCCTACGACAACGTCGACACCGTCCTCATCCGTGAGAACACCGAGGGTGAATACTCTGGCATTGAGCACGTCGTCGTCGATGGCGTCGTTCAGTCCATCAAGCTCATCACCCGTGAGGCTTCCGAGCGCGTCCTCCGCTTCGCCTTCCAGCAGGCCCAGGAGATTGGCCGCAAGAAGGTCCGCGTCGTCCACAAGGCCACCATTATGAAGATGTCCGACGGTCTCTTCCTCAAGACCGCCCGCGACGTCGCCAAGGACTTCCCCGAGATCGAGTTCGACGCCGAGCTCCTCGACAACACCTGCCTGAAGATGGTCACCGACCCCCTCCCCTACAACGACAAGGTCCTCGTCATGCCCAACCTGTACGGTGACATTCTCTCCGACATGTGCGCCGGTCTCATTGGTGGTCTCGGTCTCACCCCCTCCGGCAACATTGGTGACGAGTGCTCCATCTTCGAGGCCGTCCACGGCTCCGCCCCCGACATTGCCGGAAAGGGCCTGGCCAACCCCACCGCTCTGCTCCTCAGCTCCATGATGATGCTGAGACACATGAGCCTCGGCGAGTACGCCGACAGAATCGAGAAGGCCGCTTTTGATACCCTCGCGGAAGGAAAGGCCCTCACCGGCGACTTGGGCGGCAAGGCCAAGACTAACGAGTTTGCCGGCGCCATCATTTCCAAGTTGTAGATACCTACTACCCCTGTAGACTGTACGATCTTAGACAACGGATATTACCTCCTGTTTCCTTTAACGTTAGCCATAGTCGTTCAATGAGTTCATGAGCTCCAACAAAATTTGGTGTTTTCGTTCCTGTGGTTTCGGGCTGTGAGTGACTGGCAACATATGGTGGCAATAATTGAGTTTGACTGTTCACAACGTTTGGGCACTTCCCTCTGTCGCATGTACGAATTTGCTACCACTAAGATAACGAGCGCAATCAATACCTTATCAACAGATCAAAAAGCAGACTAGGATGACTTGACAGGTCGAACGGACACATAGGTCCGAGAGTCAACGATAGGCCTTAGCACTGACAGGACGCAATGTCCGTGAACATACCTAGTGAAGCTTGGGGCGAGCAGGCTTGCTGCAGCCTCGCACATCAGCCTCGTCTCGTGGAAGACAATGTCGTCTTCGCATTTGTCATGGCGTCGCAATGTTGGGGATTGCCAGGCCGCTGCGTCGTCCGATGAACGGATACCTCCTCAAGACTTACACGGCAGGTCCCCAAAAATCAGTGTCACCCTTCTTTGGAGTCGACCCTAATACAGAGTACGTTTGCTACATCCTGTACATGGAGGCCATAATTAATCGAAACAAAGTAGAAAGAGTATAGTCGGTTCGGGATGAATTCCTTTTGAATGAGAAAAGCTCGGCATCTTGAGCTAGCCTCAAGCCGACTCTTCACTCATCCCCCATTTCTCCACCCAAGATTCAAAATCAACTAAGCCTTCGTGATTATTATATCAACAGTTTCTACACCCACCCCAGCACATGAGTAATTTGAAGCACCTCATCTAAGTACCGAAGCAAGTACGCATCGAAACAGAGAGTTTTTCTCTGATTCAGATACGGTCACATCAAGGCAGTCATGCACCCGAGTCGGTGTAAGTGATAAGCGCATCTGGGTTTCCCCAACAGGCGGAAGAGACAACGTCATTCACGGGTTCGGAGATGGCAAACAGGCGAAATTTTGTTCAATACTGTACTGAATAGCAATGCAGTGATATTTGGTGTGCGTGGCATTCAAGGGCCGCTCGGTACGAAAGGCGTGCTATCGGACAAGTTCTTGATCTTCTTGTGCTCGGGGAACTTATCCATCATCATCTTGAACAGTATCAAATCATCTCGAGCGTCATTGGCAGACGTCTTGACTTCTTTGCCGTGAACCACAGTCTCATACCACTCTTTCAACTCTGCAGTGTAGGCATCCTCGTACGAGGTTTGGAGAGACCTGTGGGACTTTTCACCGTGCTCGTTCAGCTCGTCAATCTCCACCGTGATGCCGAGGCCCTTGACGAACGGCGTATCATAGCAAATCGTGACAGTCTTGTTCTCCCCGTAGACGGCAACATGAGAGTCGAATCTCGGCACCGAGTCAATGCCCATCTCGTAGACGCACGTGAACCTGTCGTCGGGGGCGGTGCCGTTTCGGTACTCGAACATGGCCGTGTACCAGCGCGCGTTGTCCGTCGAAGCGAGAACCGATTCCGGGAGGCCACCTAGCACATTCCTCATGAGGCTGAGACCGTGACTCCCGAGACTGCCGAGGAGACAGCAGTAGTCCATCTGCGCGGCTGTGAGCGATTCCGGCTCTTGTCCCCAGGCTTGGCCTAGTAAGACGGCCAGTCGCGCCTTTCTGTCCTCCGACACCTCGGTTGGTATGTCATCATGGTACTTTTGAGAGTATGCTCCCGATTGCCCGATGAAATAGGCATTGGGGCCGATAATGTCGCGAACGCGAGCGTACTTGATCTTTTCAACGGAGGCGATCTCACGTTTGAAGGCTTGGAGGCTTGGAGCGTAACGTCGCATGTAGCCCAAAAAGACGCGGGCATTATTGGGGGCCTTGGTCTCGGCGTCGATAATCTCGTCGGCGGCTTGCAGACTGAGCGTCATGGGTTTCTCGAGCAAGACGTTTTTCCCGGCCTTCAGTGCAGCAATGGTATACGGGGCGTGGTACTCGTCAGATGTTAGGATGACGACGACATCAATGGCCGGGTCATTGAAGATGTCGTCTGGGTTTGTGGTTGCGTGGGGGATGTTGAATTTGGCACGACAATGATCGGCCGTCTTGCGTGAAATGTCGCAAATGGTGACGACCTTGAAGAGATCAGACAGAAACATAAAGGTTGGAAGGTGAACGATCTGTGCAACGTCACCACCGCCAACTACGCCAACTTGCAGGATCTTGGGAGACATGGTGAGAGAAGTTTCAGTTAATGCAGCGATAGACAGTGGTGCAGTGAGTGAGAGATTTCATGCGTGAAGCTGGAGGATACAGGCAAGGTAGTTTGAGTACAACTTGACACATCAAGCCGCAAGTCGGCCTTTTCATATGGCTGTGTGTAAGCCCCGGACACGTATTCTTCGCTAACCCAAAACCGCCGAACCGGTGAGGCATGGCGTTGCCCGTGATGCACCCGAGCAACATGCATCCTCTCCGCATCCCCTCATTTAGTCTCCCCGCACCGTGCTAGCTGTATTTGGTTTTCCGACCAGTCTTGCTTTTGTCTAGGCGGACTGCTCTTTTTGGCAAAGAACCATCAGATGTTTCTGCTTATCAAGTGCATTACGGAAACTATGATACGATACGGAGATTCTGCCCTCAAACCTCTCAGCTGTTGAGCCCCTGCTTGCTGCTTGCTGTGGTCACTCAAAGGAGCATGCTGCCATGTCTCACTCACCGAACTCGTCTCAGACGATATTTCAAACTGCGTATTCACGGGCAGACTCTGGCAGAAGTTGAGACTCAACGTCAACAACCATGTCTTATTACTGGTTACTTCTCACATCTCAAGTTATGGACTCCTCTGATGATTCTGATTCTGATCATCTTCGGGAAGAGATCTGCTCATTTACTCAGCGCGCCTTGTCTGTCTCTCGCGTATCGCGCAGTATCGATAACTGTCATCCGTCTGAAGAAGTGAAGTTGAAGGGACATGTTTCCAATGTGATGATGGGTTTGAATTTCAGGGTGGACTTCAAAGTGGTCATCATTCAGCTATTCCCCCTCTACGCCGTATCAAGCTTCTTTTAATAGACGTGATAGACTGGGGGCATGCCATCATACCTATTCAGCCTCTTCAAGGCGAGGCGTCTGCACTTGTATCATTATCACGATGCCCAAGAAGTTGTAAGAATAGAGGCTAGTGCCAAATATTTCTTCAAGAGGAGTTTATCAGGTTTCTTTCAAATAAGAACATAGTAATAATACAACCATCAATAATTCCCTTACAAAACCGCAGTCAAAGTCACCAAACTTGACTACAACACAAAAGAAATCCGCTTGAAAGCCTCAGAAAATACCTCATCATCACCATCTTCCCTTCCGCTAACCCTCCAGGCAATAAACCCATCAGGCCTCACCAACACAGCGCCCTCCCTCCCAACCCCAAACGTTTCCTCAAAGCTCTCGCCCTCCCTCTCGTCAACCTCGACGACATCCTCTCCAACATGAACAAACTCACACCCAGCACCAACAGCAGCAGTCTTCCACTCCCCGTCCCTCGAGAGCACAATCCATCCACGCCCAAACAACTCCAAACTCGAAATCTCTTTCCCATCCCTCTTCCTAACCACCAAATGAGGCGCCCTTGTCCCGGGCTGACCCTTCCACTCATCAGGCCTCATCGCATCAGGCAAAGCCTCTTCTGTCCCCAAATCCACCCCCCTAGACCGATAAATCTGCCCCAACTCCATGGCAATATCGTCAATCACCTCGACCTTCTTCCCCTTCCCCCCATCACCCCGGATATACGCCTTGTAATCATCTCTCGCAAAGAGCTGATCATGCCTCACAAGCGCAACAGGCCTCCTCTCCTCATCATACGTCCCCAGAATCCCCTCGTCCGCCACCCCGCTCCTAACAGCAGCAATCTTCCACGCCAAGTTATGCGCGTCCGCGAACCCCGTGTTGGCGCCGTACCCGCCCCGGTTAGGCGGCAACGTATGCGCCGCGTCGCCCGCGAGAAACACCCGCCCCTCGGCAAACTTCTCCGCGATCCGCGCGCTCATCTCCCAGAACCCAATCGTCACCAGCTCGATATCCCCGTCCTGGATCTCGTCCTCGCCGAGACCGAGGGCTTTGCGGATGAGGTCCTTTTGCGCGCGGGCGTCCATCTTGTTGCTGTTGCCGACGTTGATCGTGTCCTTGGCGTCGGCATCGGCCTCCTTGTCGGGGATGGTCTCCTCGGCGGCATTCCACATCAACGCCCACCTCCCATCGTGATAACTCACCAAAAAGGCCTCAAACCCGTCTTCGCGCCCCTCGATCGAGAACTGCACGAATCCGCGCTCCAGAAACTTCTCAATCGGCGCGCACCGGAACATGACGCTGCACAGACTCCGCAAGTGTCCCACGCCCGTCGTCCCGATCCTCAGGCCCTCGCGGAAGATGCTCCGCGCGCCGTCGCAGGCGACAATGTACGATCCTTCGACGGTTACTTCCTCCCCTGATTCTCTGTTGACGGCCGTGATGCGTACGCCGTCTGTTGACTGGCTCCAGGACGTCATCTTCCACCCGAGCCTGAGATCCGCGCCTAGCTCGACGGCGCGTTTGCGGAGGATGGGTTCAAGTCTGTCTTGGGCGATCGCCGTGCCCATGATGGGAGCATAGACTTTGCCTCCTTTTTGCTGCGGTGGGGGTCCACCGGAACCAGATCCAGGTTTTTTGGTCTCGCCCTTCGGGCCAGCACCGTTCTCCTTGTTGGCGTTGTTATTCCAGAGCTGCTCATCAGCCCACTCCCCCGCCAGACTCTTGACCTTCACCCGACGAGGTTTCCCGCCCGGCGGACCGGATCCGACTTTCAGCTGATCAGGGGAGATGCCGACAGTCTGTAAGAGTTCCAGCGTGCGCGAGGTGTACCCGATGGCGCGCGGGTGCGGGGAGCTCGAGGTGTGGCGCTCGAATAGGATGACCGGGACGTCGCGGGCGGAGAGGAAGAGGGCGCTGGCGAGGCCTACTAGGCTTCCGCCTATGATTATCACGGGTGCTTGAGTTTGCGTCGTCATTGTGTGTTGATTTTGGTGTTGGTTGATGTGCCGACCGGTGTAAGTCAATAACAAAAAGTAAAGTCTCGAGGCTCAAGGTAAGATTGGATGAAAAGCGTAGTGTGGTTCGACCGTCCATCCAAACTTGTGTACGAGATGCACGATGAGGTCTTTATACATTTGGCATTTCAATCCCGCGCCATTGTGACGGCGTCGACGGCGGTGGTTTGCAAGCTCCGCACTTGCCCGGCTCCGCTGGTCCTGGCGTGGCCGGAAACGCAGCCACCGCCCCACACCGGTCATCTCGGGTACAAACACAGCGCTCGGTCCCGAGTGTCCCTCACTAGTTCTCACCGTCCACACAGATCCACTAGCAATTGTCCCGCCGGCTTACTCAACGGGTTTTCATACTTCGCGGTCACGGCATCCATCTTTGCTGTGGAAATATCACAAACACCCCTTGTTAATTGAATTCCTTGAATTGTGTGCTCATTGCATGCCTTGAAGCCTACCTAATTACGCCATAGATTACAACCTACATCCCTCCCGTGTACACCCGAACAAGCATAAAAGTCCTGTTTACAAAATCATGCCTCCAACGGACCGATAGTGGTAATGTCGAGACCCTTGGCCAGCTCCGATTTCGAAGGCATCTTTCCGAGCGACATCAACTCGGCTGACTGAACCATGGCAGGGTCCTTGCCCATGGAGGCCATGGCGACAACCGTCTCGCCATTTGTGTAGTACGCAACAAACGCCGACTCTTCCACATTGCCTTGAATCACGACATCGTCCCATCCGCCGACGGTGTTACCGCAGTATCTCAGCTGTGAGCCAAGTGCGGACCAAAAGACGGGGATGAAATGCGGCGTCTTGACGGCTGAGTTGATGATGTTGTTTGCAACAGAGCGACCAGCGTTCTGGGCGACATTCCAGTGCTCAATGCGAGTGTACCGGCCGTCGCCTCCAGGACCGTGGTAGGGGTATGTTGCGATATCACCAATGGCGTACACGTCCTTGAGACCAACGATCTCAAAGTTCTCGTTGGTCTTGATCGAGCCATCGTCCTCCAATCTGATGACCTTGTTCTCCCTCAGGAATTCAGTAGCGGGGGCGACACCAACACCGAGGATGACTAGATCAGCCTCGAGTTTAGTGCCATCCTTGAGGTATACCGCGCCAACATTGGCAGCGTCCGTGGCTGATGGCTCTGCCTTGTCAACGCCGGCATTCATGTGGAACTTGACGCCATTCTTTTCCAGGCTCTTCTGGATGCCAGCGCCAATCTTCTCGCCAAGAACCCTCTCCAGAGGAACCTTTTCCATACCGATGACGGTGACTGTGTTCTCCTTGGCGGTGGCGTTGGCAACCTCCATGCCGATGAAGGAGGATCCGACAATGACAATTTTCTTGCCCTTGTCGCCAATTGCCTTGACAATCTTTTGCGTGTCGTGGGCAGTTCTGAGGGTGAAGATGTTGCCCAACACCTTGAACCCTTGGAGGGGCAGGTTTCTGGGCGTACCGCCGGTGGCCAAGATGAGCTTGGTATAGGGGACGCTGTCGCCCTTCTTGGTGGTGACCTTGCGGTCAGAGAAGTCAACGTCGGTTACCTCGTCGGCGACCCAGTCGACGGAGCCACTCTTATACCAGGCCTCGTCGCGCCATTGCAGGGCGTTGACGTCGGTCAGGAGAGCCTTGGACAGCTTTGTGCGATCAATGGGGAAGTAGCCTTCAGAGGAGATGATGGTCAAGGGACCGTCGTAGCCACCGTTGCGCAGACCCTCAACAGCTCCGAGAGCACCAGAACCTCCACCAACAATGACCACCTTTTCTTGGTCGGCACCACCAGCGGCATTGCACTTGAAGTTGGGCTTGCGGCGACCGCCCTTGATAGCGGCCTCTTCGCCAGAAATGTAGACTGCGCCGTCGCGCTCGGTGACCTTGAAGACGGGAAGGGCGTCGAGAGCAGGGGCATCCTCAACGTCGCCAGTTTTGGCATTGAAGCAAGCTGCATGCGTGTCAGTGAAGTGCAATGGAGCCAACGTGGGAGAGGATAGATACCTCCGTGCCAGGGACATGTCAAGCGACCAGAGGTGGTCAAGACTCCCTTTACGAGTGGTGCGCCAAAGTGGGTGCATTTGGGGCCAACAGCCTGTATACTGCCGCCGGCGTTGAGGAGGAGGACCTTTGCGCCCTCGATTCCCTCGACTTCAACCTCCTGCTTGTCTCCCGGCTTGAGTGACAGCGAGGAGACGGACTTGAGCTTGTAGTCGGCCATGGCTCGTGCGCTATACGAAAATGGGTTCTTTTGTGTCGTTTGTCGGAGTAGAGAAGAGACTCTTACGTGTTGGCGGAGAGGGAGGAGGAATCTGTTGGTTTGCATGAAGGATGGAGGGGGAGGGGGCCAAGGAGTAGATGGGTGGGCGAAAGAGAGGGGAAGATGGTACGGTCACCGTCGAGGGGTACTCCGACTCAGACTGACAGCTGCTGATGTAAAGCACCGGGGCGGAGGGAGGGGGTCAGATAACAAAGCACACGGGGCCAAGACTGCTTAGGTATTCCCAGATGTAGTGTGGGAGCTAAGTATCCTAATAGTGATGTGCTAGGCAGATGGTGACTGGAAGGTAAAAGCTTCCGGGGGTGACAAGTAGACAGAGATGTTGCGGTAAGTATGCTGTAACTGGGGTAAGGTGGGATGAGGCAAGACGTGATGGTAGGCGGTCTGCTGAGAGACCGGGGTTGTGTTTATGGAGGGGTTCAAGAAGGCGGGCAGTGTTTTTGTGTTTGTAACGTCGGGCGATGGAGAGTGGTGAGGATTCAGAGCATCATCATCATTCATGCGCTGGGCTTTGAGGGAAGCTCTCAATGGCTGCAGATAAACACGGGATGGTCAGAAAGACGCGAGAATGTGAGGTACCTTACGCTGTAGGTAGACGTGCAAGTGCAAGTACGAGGCAGAGATGGACGCAACTTCCTCCCCAAAATTGGACGATTGAATGATGACGCCATGACAGTGAGCTCGTTCCTCCACAGGGAAGGATCTCCCGGGATTAGCGGCGGCAACCACCTTCCCCAAGACGATGCTGTTGCTTGTGCCATTCCTTCCCTCTACGCAGTATGCTTCCTTCCAGTGCAATTCATCTGTTGTGGCAGGTGCTTGAGCTCACTCCTGGTCGTCATTGTCCACTGCGGCCCCACCTCATCCCGTCATCCCTGCCAGCTTGCAAATTCCTCCCATCTCACTGGACAAAATGCCAGAGCTTGGATCACACCTGTCTTGATCAGGGTTAGCATCAAACCTAACACACGGGTCCCATAATTATCCCACCAAAACACCCCACCACTCGGTCCACCGTCCGCAGGCACCGATTGCCCAAGCTCTTGTCCTCAATGGAGCTCAACACCAACGATTCCAACCGGGTCGATCATCACCAAGTCAAGAAAGCAGATCATCGTGAACATGACTTCTCAGTTTCTCTACTGATATTCAAGTTCCCTTCATCCAGTAGTCATAAGACAACTATAACAAAATCAACCCACTAGATATAGTCTAGATGTGGTAGACTCCCAAACGCCAATATAGTATCATCACAGCTTAGTAATGACTATGCCCAACCGTCGCGGCAGCACGACTCAAGTCTCCTTGGAAACCCCCGGCCTCTAACGTGTCCCCTGCCTCAGAATCCGCAGTCACCGGTGACTCCTCCACGATACCCCCAGAAAAAGCCCCTGTAAAGTCCATCATGCCTGCGCCCTCAAAGAAACTCACATCCTCCTCAAATTGCATCCCAAACGGCAGCGTAATGTCCATTGCCTCCACCACCGCAGCCGCAGCCGCTTGCTCTTCTCTCTTCCGTGAAACCTTATCCACCGTTGCCATCGCCCGCCGGTGCAGCTCCTTGACTACCTCGTACAGCCTGCGAAAGTCTTCGTTTGCAGAGAGACGCAGCATCATATCAAAAAGCTGCATCGCGTGTTGCGCGAGCTCCTTGTCCGCCGATACGTTCGGGTTTTCTGGGAAAACAAACATGTTGGATAGGATAATGATGAGCCCCGAAAAGTGCGCGCACGCATTGGACCAGATGCTGCAGTCCGTCTTTGGCGATTCCACAAACAGATTCATGCAGTCCCGGCTGAGCTCCACGCACTTTGCCCACCCCGTCGGCAACGGCGAGTTCTGCCTGCTGTTTCCTTGTCCTATACCATCCAGGTCTTGTATCGTCGCACGGCCGTACGAGCTGATTCTCTGCACCCAATCCGCGTCGTGCGAGTAGATGCCGTGGACCATGACGGTGATGACAAAATAGTTGTGGTAGAGAAGCGAAAGGTGCACCGTGGGAAGCGGCTCGGCGTACTCCAGCAGCGACGTGAGCTGGAACTCGGCCGGCACGTTGCGGCGCCACGTCTCGAGCATCTCCTCCAGACGCGTCACCCGCAGCTGCGCTTCCGACTTTGCCACCTTGCGCGACCTCGTGCTGTAGAGCAGATCGTATACCTTCCCCGCGATGTGGCTGAGCTCGACCCTCGCCCGGAAGAAGTTGAACTTGCTGCCGTTAGACGCAGCCATGACGCCCGCCCCGTCGTCCGGGTCCAGCTCCGGCAGGGGCAGGTCGATATCCGCGTCCAGCTGGAACGAAGGCGTCTTTGACCGCAGGCTGATGTCTTTGTCCATGCAGTAGGCGAGCCAAAAGACCCGCGACCTCTGCCGGGCGACCGCGGGCGAAAAGTACTGGAGGGACTCCTTGTCGTGGAGGTGCAGCCGGTGCGCCAGCCGGATAGCCGTGCCGATGAGGACCGAGGCAGGCTTGGGATCTTTCGTACCCTGGAAGAGAACGACCATGCCCACGAGGACTTGGATCCCTAGCAGGTCCTCTTCTCGCGTCACCAAGTCGGACACGACAGACTGTACGTTGCGCATGTGGTGCAGCACCTTCTGGTCGTCCACCAGGGCATCCAGGTTGCCCGACTCCTTCAACGTGCACCGATACCCCAACGCCAGGGCGATGTTGATGGCTGCCCAGGCAGCGGAGGAGTGATTCGAGGACGGCGAATACCAGTCAGAGAGCATTCGCATAAAGGTCGGCTGGTCAAAGAGCGGCATGATGGAGTTGTAGCGGTTGAAGAACTCGTCGATAACGGGCGTGACTTCCTCCAGCGGCGGCAACTTTGGCTTCTCCGGCTCCACCACCCACTCACTCGGACTTTCGCTGCATGAAAAGGCATTGATGAACTCGGTGCTGTCGGTTGAGTCGCCGGCACTGTCCAGGGGCAACTCGATGGTGTCTGTAAGCGGTGCGGACTGGACTGGTGCGGGTGCTGGTGCTGATGCTGAGGACGGGACTTGGCTGGAAAGGCGAATATTCGCATCCAGTGCGCGCTGCAGCTGTTCTTCTATCTTTGCCAACCGGCTCTCCAACTCTACCACTCTTTTTGGGCTGTGAAGAGGATCGTCAGTTAGAGTCCTGTGATTTGATCATTACGAACCAACGTACTCTCCCGCGGTGGTTTCTTTTGGCCGTTGCTGGCGCTCTTTCGTCGGTACTACTCTCCGGCGGACTGTGGTGGTGCGGCACTCAGACTTATACAGCAGACAGTTTGAGCAGGCCGGCTTGAGCATGTCGCACTTGATCTTTTTGAGGAAGCACAAGTCGCAGGCTGTAAGCGTGTTAGTCATGGTTTATTGGGAATGGTGGTATTTGTTACCCTTGCGGCGTTGTGATGAAGTCTCCATAGTGAAGTCGTCTGTGAGTGTACCGTGTTACCGTCTTGGGTCAACCAAGTTGGAATTCCAGACAATCGAGGTGGATGAGTTGGATATTTCAACCATTCGAGACTCTGAGTCGTAGTCCAAAGTCCCAATTAAGAGAGCGAGGCAGGGGTCTGCGTCTGTTTTGGTGGTGCGCAGCAGTAGCGCAAGGATTAAGTCGCTGGGCCAAGATTACAAATCCAGAGGTGACGGATGCGCCTAGGGGTCCCGTCAAGCCACAATCAGCTCGCATTCTCTTGGTCGTTTCATTGGGTGCTCGAATCCTTCTCGGACTTGAAGTCAAAGTCGATCAGTTTTGGATTTTTGGTTCTTGTTGTCTCTTACCGCAAACGTGCTTTCTCAGCGTTTGATTACTGCGGTGGGATCGTCAAAGTTGAGCTCACCGTCTCTCAGTACGTACCGAAGGCGCTCACCGAGTCTCACCGAGGTGACCGCACCAGATCACTTACACGACACTTGGTGAACAAGGAGATCAGATCACAAGTTTCAACCAAGACCATTTCGTATATAACTCTAGCATTCTAACAGCTAAAAAAACCTTACAAACGCAAATAAAACTATAGTCTCTAATCTAAAAGCAAGTCTAAATCTAGCAACACCACGGCAATGCACGACCACTGTCTTCAGTCAAGCAACCAGCAACCAAAACTACGCCTTGGAGGTCTCCCTATAAGGCAGAGTCTCGCCAGAATACTTGACAGCGCCATAATGCTCCAGTTTATCCCCATCGGCAATCAAATCCCCATACCAAGCCTGCATATCCTGCGCAAACCTCCCCACCGCGCCCTCATCGCTCGCGTCGAACGGCTCCTCGCCTCGCCCAACCTGATGAATCTGCGCCGCCGCCATCGTCAATCCCATCCCGAAATCCTTCTCAACCATCTCAACAGGCTGCACGGCGCCTTGCACCCTGCCCGAGATCAACTCCGAACCGAACCTAAACTCCTGCGCGCCGGGACGTCCCAACCCGACCCCGTCGACAACCTCGAGCGCCTTCACCATCGCGCCTACGGTCCTCATCCCGCCGACAATGTACGCCTTGGTCTTGCGCGCCGCAGCATCTTCGCCGAGTCCCTTGACAACCGTATCCGCAAACTCTAAGAAGAAGCCCTCCCGCTTGCGCGTACTCTCCTTCTCCCAGCTCATCCCCATAGCCTCGTACGTGCCCCCGGAAATCTCCAAAAAGTCGAACCCGAGCCCGGAGAGCAGGGCACTCATTTCCCTCGCCTCGTCAGTCGTTACCCCGCCCTCCTGGAACTCGACGCTGTTGATCTTGGCAGCCAAGATGAACCCCGGCGACGTCCGCTGTCTAACAGCCTTACCAATCTCGGCAATCAACCGGGTGCGGCTCTCGAGCGTCTGCGGGCCGTACTCGTCGGTGCGGCGGTTCGTCGTGCGCGAGAGGAACTGCGCGAGGAGGTACCCGTGCGCGGCGTGTAGCTGGATACCGTCGAAGCCTGCTTTCTCGAGGTAGGCTGCCGCGTGGGCGAAGCCTTCGATGAAGCGGGCAATGTCTTGTTTGGTGGCTTCGCGGGGCGTTGCGAATTCCATGCCCATCTTCGGTCCTGTTCTTGCTGTAAGTTTCAAGAGTGAATGATTGAATGAAGGGGGGAGAGACCACTTACCCAAGTGGACTGCGGACGCGGAGACGGGGTTCGGTTGAATCTTCTTCTGCACCTGGCGCCCGGGGTGGTTGACCTGTCCGACCATGAGGCTGCCATCGGCCTTGCCTGCGGCGGCGATGGCCTTGAAGCCCTCGAAGCGGGCGTCACCTTCTTCGGGGGCGCATTCGGGGGTGATGATCATGTCGCCCAGGGTGCTCACGTCCTCGAACTCGATTGTGATGTTGCCTGTGGAGATGATGCCAAAGTTGTCTGGTCCTTGGCCCCATCTGGGAGTGTTGGGTTAGCATCAAGGTGTTTCAGCTGTGAAGGCAAGAAGAGGAGAGGACATACCGGCGGTAGACTTCGACGAGCTCGGGCGTGGGGATACCTCTCTTCAAAGGCTCTGTGGCGCTCCAGGTCGCGAGGGACTCGGCCATGGCGCTCTTGAGGAGGCGGTTCTTGGCCGTCTTGCCGGAGAAGGGAAAGGTCAGGGGCCGGGCCAGGGGTTCCGGGCTGGCGGGGGAGCTTTCGTAGCGGGCGGGCATGTTTGTGGTGGTAGTATAACTGACTAGAGGTTGATAAATGCTTGGTTAATAGTAGGAAAAAACTGTAGAAATGCTATGATGATCGAGGAGATGATGCTGATGATGATACTGTTTGAAAATCGAAGGCGTCTAGGGAGCTCACTTATAAAGACATATTGAGTTGCCACGGGATCGAGCCCGGACGGCGCTATGGTCCCGAAATGATGCCCGCGGAGACGAGTGCAGAGTCGATGGCGCAATGTGGTAGTATCACGGCTGCAGCCGTGGCGGTGGTTTACCCGGAAAGTTAGCGTACGGGGCCCTCCACGGAGGAGACGTCCGTGGGGCACCGGGTTCCCCGGCATATCTTGTAGTAGACGCCGGGGGACTTCAACCACGTGGAATGATATGCAACCTCACTTCCAGGTGTTTTCTACAAATTTGAATGGATTACCTCTTTGTATTTTCATTTTCGTTACTATAAAAATGAGTCTCTTGTCTCCTTCGGGATTTATAGCATCACTCTATACAAACGTTCTGGATTCACACTTACGCTTCTACTTCCAAGTGCTCACGTTCATGGCTAACTCGACTCTGCATAGCAATCAATAAACCGGAACTTGAAAATGCTCTGATTTCAGAACTCAGCTGGGTACAGCATTACTCATTGCCGCGCGATTGCATCGCGAGACCGAGACGATACCACAGTCAGGCGTGTAAGTGGCCCAACTCTCGGTGAGTATCGGTCAGTATCGGTGTGAGATCCGTGGAACTCCGTGGAGCTCTCCAGCCACCGTGGCGGCCACGGCGCTCCGTGGAGTTCCACGGAGAAAACGCCAAGGATCTGGATTAATAATGCCCTCCCGTCCCCATCTCAGCGCAGATCGCTGACGGAGACCGTCGCACACGGTCCAGCTTCGCTAGGATTGTGGAGCTTGTCAGCTCGAAGGATCAAGCTTAACGTAAAGTCGTGAGTCTCTTGTTGTTGATTGACAATCACAACACACTAGGCAATGCACAGCCGCTAGGACATGTCTTTACGAACAATGGCAGTCTCGAAATCAGCACTTGATCAAACGCAAAAGCAAGACGTAATCAGGAAATACTAATCAATGAAACACTAGGGTAAGAATCTACTCATACATGCATTCTTAGCTTCGCTTGCGCCCCAGAACATCCTTCTTACAACTCATCCTTGGCCGCATCAGACGACTTCGTCTTCTCGTCAGACACCTTGGACTCCTCAGCATCAGCCTCGGCCTCTGGCGCAACCTCTTTCACCTTGAGAACCTGAGCCTTGACGGTGAACTCGATGTCCCTCTTGCCATTGGCGGTGTCGGGACGGGTATGGCTGACGGGCCACGCCACGACGGCGGCATCCTTGGGCACGGCCTGGTAACTACTCAAGTCGGCGAGCGTCGCTGCGATGATATTAGCCAGCTGCTCTTACAAATGCATTCGAGGAATTGGAAAGGGAAGGGAAACGAATGGATGTCAAACTCACCTTCACAGTCACTGCCGTCGGCAACAAACAGAGGAAGAACAGGATACAACGCTCCCGGCGCAAAAATAGCAACCCTCCCCTCATCAAGCCCACGATCAACCTCCTTAGCCTCGCCAGGAACAGCTACCCGCTCCGTAATCTTATCCTCTTCCCCAGCAGGCTTCTCAAACACAGCAAACAAACCCTTGCCGGCGCCGTCAGCCCGCTCCTCCTCCTCAATCCACTCGCGCACGCGCAACGGAACATCGGCGTACTCCATCATGAGTACGTTGCGGTCGTACATGTGGCGGTCGAGGCCGGCCCAGCCGCCGGGGTACTCGCGGCCCGAAAAGAAAGTCTTGAGACCGTCGCCCCAGGGGAAGAGGCCCGTCGGCGGCTTGTCAAAGAGGTCGTGGAGGGTGTACTGTGTGGCGGCAAAGGTCTTTGACGAGGAGCAGGTTGGGGTGTAGGCGTCTGTTGTTGCCGAGGTGAAGGGGTCGCGCCAGGGGAAGTTGTCTGCCATTGTGGTTTTTGCTTGGGGCATGGGCGGTTTGCCGATTTGGAAGGCCGAGGCGGCCGTCGCGAGGAGGGTGGTTGCGAGAGGGAGGGATGTGGACTTCATTGTGGTGGTTGTGTTACTAACTTTTGAGAAGACTCCCTCGGTGAGGATGGTGCTTTGAAGAGTGACCCAGGATGCGATGAGAGACTAACACAGGAACATGAACGAAACATAGAATGGCTTTTCTTCACTCATCTCCCAATTGACTTTGCCCGGCCCTCCTCATATAAACCGATTGCTTGTGGCCAGATTGGCAACTCCAACGACATTGTTGTCCTTTGCGGACGCAGCATGCTCCGGATTGCCATATTGAGTCGCGGGTTCCTGATGCCAATGTGGGATTTAATGCGGCCGAGCGACGAGTTCTTCCGTCTACTTCTCCATCCGCACCTTTACCCCAAGTTACGTGAGTTCAAGGCCCCAATTCGACTCCACTTTCCCCTCATTCCCGGCTCGACGGGAGCGGGTTGCGGACCTCGATCCTTGTGCCGCCGTTGTGTCTTTATTTCTGCTGGTCGACTCACGTGTCAACTCATCTTACCTAAGGGATCAATGATCCATGTCTCGTTGTGGTCTTGTAATCTTGTCTCCAACTGGCACCATCTGGGTGTTCTCGTCACATCACGATGAGATGAGCTACCCGATCTCCGAGTGGTGACGTCTGTCTTAGTTCAACGCTCACCCCACCTCAGTTCCATAGATCCTCTCATACGCGCTACGTTAGGCTCAAGGGCCAAGACTGGTATATCCTCTCATTCTTGAGTTACTGCAAGAGAGAACCTTGATGACCTTGAGTTCGAGATAAAGACACTCTTATTCCCATTCACTTCATCCTATGCGAAGTGAAGTTCATCTCATCCGATCTCCAACCTTTCAGCGTCCTCCCACATGCGATGAACACACGAAAGGCTCTTCAAACGAGATGAGCTTGGCACTGACTTGAAAGACTATCACGACGCCAAAACTCGACCCCGCCTATATCCACCCAAACAGGAACCCAGACCTTCTTTCGACTCACTGCCGAGCTTACTCAAGCCTGACAAGCACTCTCACAACCTCACCTGACGTCGTCCATTCTCCTAACCGACCTCCCGTACCAAAATCCCCCCTCTCATTTTTGATAAGTCCGGACGCGAAGCTGGCGAACCATGGAACACGGCGAGTCTCCAGTCGTGAGCAGGGGTGAAACGAGGGGGGCAACATCGAATTTTCCCCGAGCAATCGCAAATCTTGCAAATGCCGTCCCGTTTCCAACCCTCCACGGCCATCTTCTTTCGGATAAGCATGTCTTTTTTCAGCCTCGTGTCACCCTTGCCTGCTTCTTATTTCATCTTCATATGAACCCACTCCAACGGTCCAGAAAGGCGCACCATGTGTGCATGCACATCCGCTCCGAGCCGAAACGCCTCTCTCATTGGCTCTAGGAAGTAAAGCTCCGCTGCTCCATGCCGTGTCTCTCTGGAGGCGCTGGGATCCATGACGTCGCGTCTCCGTCGAAAATGACGGCGCGCGCCGTCATGAGCTTCAGTCTTTTGCCCGCCCAGTGTCGCATCGCGCTCATTCGGCTGGTTCGTTTGAGGCGTCTGGGCCCGGATGAGCTATTGGCTGCTTAGTTATGTGATAGCTGTCTTGTCTTCGTGATTCTCTATAAGGATCAATGATTCCAATGACTTGACAAGTGATTGGAAATAAATCTCGTAGACTCTTCTTGGCCTTCTTTCCAAACCCAAGAATTCATATCAGTAATCACGCACAAAAATGGCTTCACAAGCAGCATACGCAGCCGAAAAGGCCATTGGCCACCAAGACGACGCCATCACCGCCCAAGATGTGACCGAATACAGCGGAAACAAAGGTGACGACGGCGAGCTCATGAAGGCACTCGTATGGCAAGGCAAGAACAAGGTCGAAGTTGGTGAGTGATGAACAACCAGTGTTTGCCCCCCCTTGCAATCGTACATCCTAACCTCGCCGCCCAGTCACCGTTCCAAAGCCAAAGATTCTCGAGGCCACCGATGTCATCCTCAAGGTCACCGGCAGCACGCTCTGCGGCAGTGACCTCCATCTCCTCCACGGCTCCGTCGTCCAGATGAACAAGGGCGACATCCTCGGCCATGAGTTCTGTGGTGTCGTCGACCAAGTCGGATCCGCCGTCACCAAAGCACAGGTCGGCAAGCGCTACGTCGCCTCATTCCAAATCGCGTGCGGAAGTGTAAGTTTCTTGTCTTCTTCGTAGACACTAATGAGTGTAGCAAGAAGCTGACAAAAGTCCAGTGCTTCTACTGCAAGCAAAAACTCTCCTCCCAGTGCGAGCGGACAAACTCCAACACCATGGAGAAGTCCATGTACGGCTCCCAAACGGCCGGCATGTTCGGCTACTCCCACTTCACGGGCGGCTTCGCCGGCGGCCAGGCAGAGTACGTCCGCGTGCCCCTCGGCGACGTCAACCTCCTCGCCATCCCAGACAACGTCCCCGACGAAAAGGCCCTCTACCTCTCCGACGTCCTCGCCACGTCCTACAACTGCGTCAAAGACACAGCCGTCTACCCCAACGACCAAGTCGCCGTCTGGGGCGCGGGCCCCATCGGCCAAATGGCAGGCGCCTTCGCCCTCGACGAGGGCGCCTCCAAGGTCATCTTCGTCGACACGGAGCCGCGGCTCTCCTACATCAAGTCCAAGTGGCCCGCCGCGCACGCGGACAAACTGGAGCTCATCGACTACAAGACGCTTTCGCACGGCGTCACGAATAAGGAGACGGTCGTCTCGCGGCTGAAGGAGCTCTGCGGTGGTCGCGGACCAGATGCCGCGCTCGAGTGTGCGGCGGGTGAGTACCCCAAGGGCTGGCTGCACACGGTGGAGATCGCGCTCGGCGCGGAGACGGACACGAGCGAGATTGTCAACGAGATGATTGAGGGCGTGCGCAACTTTGGCAGGGCGGGCATCACGGGCGTGTATGTCGGGTACACGAACCACTTCAACATCGGATCGCTGATGGAGCGCGGGGTGCGGCTCATCGGTAATGGGCAGGCTCCTGTGCATCTGTACTGGGAGGATCTGCTGAAGAAGATTCAGGAGGGCAAGATTGATGTGTACCAGATGCTCTCGCACCGCATCCGTCTCGATGACTTGGACAAGGTGTACTACAAGTTTGACAAGCATGAGGACGGGATCCAGAAGATTTTTGTCGAGACAAAGTTCTCGTTCCCTAGGGCGGAGGGATCTCCCGAGTTGACGACGTATTAGGCTAGAGGGTTGGCTAGAAGTATGAGTAACGTGGCTGTAATGAGATATGATGAACATTGCATTCGCGATTAGACTGTTCAAGCGTATTATGCTGTGTATGATCTAATCAACTTTCCCTATTTCAACGTACTCGACCTCGATGGCCTGTATATGATTTAGAATTAAGATGAGATACGACTTGAGCATAAGCATCGAACAATAAATTCCGGCGCCACCAAGAACCACTGTCCGTGCCAACGTTAAATAAAGATTTCTTGATTATAGTGTCACTCACTGACTTCGGTATGGACGGATTGCAGACTGGAGAAGGATGGTAGACAGTCTCTGGGCCTGGATCAACTGTGCCAACCACATCTCGAAGCGAATACATGCATGTCTCACCTTTCAGCAGTTGTTGATGGCTATACTCTCATCAGCCAGCTTGATGTCCAGGATCGTTCAAGCCCGGAAGCGACATCACCTTGCAAGGAGGGTAGCTCGTCGTGCTGCAGCGCTTTCTAGTTGATATCTCACCACACGACGTGACACATTCTATAAGTATATCCAGACTTGATGTAAGTAATCGTCGGATCCATTTCGGCCTAATCATCAATGTCCTCATCAACATATTGAATAACCATACAATGAACGGACCCTCTTACCCCTTCAACAGCCCGCCGTAAACTATCCTCTCATCACCACAAAGATGATTCCACTAAATCAACAAACCCCCTCGCCGCCAACTACCTCTTTTCTCTACCGCCCCAGTCCACGCAGTTGTTCCTTCTTAATGTCATCAATAGTATCCCTCGACTCGACAGACACCCTAGAAGTTATACCCATCTGCTGGTCCCCAACAAATCTCTTGTTGTTCGTCCCATCTCTCGGCGTATACGCTGTCGGGAGAGGATACTTTGACGTTGAGTACGGGGTGGAGGGGTACGACGCTGGAGCCGAGAAGATGGACTTCACGGCGGTGGAAAGTGAAGAAGAAGAAGACGACGAATCGGTCTTTTGTTTGATGGTTTTGGCGTAGGTGTTGGGCATTGGGTATCGTGAAGCCATTGCGTTGGAAGTGGTCAGAGTGAAGTTGAGCTTGCTGTGACAAAGTTTGGCTTTAGAGACGTTGATTCTTAAGTAATGAGAATGAAGATACAAGTCCGGGAAGACATCAAGCATAAGTTTGGCGACAATGCCTCCCTTTTATACTTTTCACCGCCGACACCTCTTCACCGACGCCCTTGACTGTTCACTTGACTCGGTGTTAAACAACGCAGATAGATCGCCGCCTTCCAGGCCGCCAATCATGCAACCGGCTGACATCCATCGCGACGCCAACGGAAGCCTTGCCCGACGCCATCGCCCATGCAGCTGCCTGGGCTTACGATACCGGCATACCTGGAATATGAATTCCTTCTCGTCCCTTTCATCAAGATGGCGTCCGTGACGCATCACGCACGACACCAAAATCCAACCAAAGGGCGCAAAAGATTGTCCCTCATGATGGCAGGGCTACACTCTCCGCCAATCGTATCGAACCCAACGCCCGGCGATAAGCCGACGTTCAGCCTGTCCAACTGAGAAAGATGCACCCGACATCACCAAAGAAAACTCACGACATGGGTACAAACTAAAGATAAGGTAAGTCCGTCAGGTGGGAAACAGCACGGGGGGCTGCCAGTACTTCCACAATGAGGTGTAAATGCCACACCCGGCGAGCTGGAGCCGGCAAGTCGGGAGGCAAAGTTTACGGGGGAAGCGGGAGATGGGGCCGGGGCTGTGTGGGTGAACTTCGCGTGATTGTCGGGCATTGGGGGAGCGAGGAACCCAAGTGCCGGGCCGGAGGACCAGTCGGGAGAGAGGGGTCGTGGGGCCGCGTGGTGCCGGGCTTGTGCCGTGCAGGGGGGTGAGGAACGCAGTCGTGCCGCGATCCGTCAGTGCCTACTTGCGAAGATCACAAGACAAAAGTTTGTTTATATGCGACCTATCGGCGGTTGCTGGCAATGTGATCTGCTTACATCGCCGACGTGCCCGCTTCGTGACACATTCGCCAAGCGGTTGGATGCTCATGATTGTCGTCTCTAAGCTGTATGTCGCGGAGGTTGGATAGCCCGTCTGACATTCGCAAAACAGCACTTTCCGACTTGTAGCATTGGACATCACATCACCTGGCAAATTACAGCAGAGCGGATTGAATTTGAACTTTTTGGTGGTATCTTGAAGTAAATAGAAACTTAGGTATCTTTCATCGCCCACCATTCATGACAGACATTAAACTCTCGGTGGGGTTCATCTTATCAACCCCGCCTCGGCATCGCTATGCAGTAGAACCCCCACATCATCCCCCTCTTTAAACACCAACAGTCTTCTCGTGGTGCGTAATGTCACCATCGCTGTTGGGCACCGCCTTGTCGCCCTCGGCGGCCTGGCGCTCGCGGAAGTTGGTGGCGGGTCTCCAGCCGACCGACTTGCTGGCGACGCTGACCTCGGCGTAGAGCTCCTCGACCTCCTCAAGGGTAAGACCCTTTGTCTCATAAATGAAGAAGTAGACGAAGGCGATGCAGATGAAGCAGCACGCGAACCAGACGAAGAAGATCTTGGACTGCAGGTTGGCGTAGCCGTCGCCGTAGTTGACGAGGTAGGGGGTACTGTAGGCGATGGCCCAGTTGAGAAGCCACTGTTCACATGTTAGCGTTTTAAGCTCGAATGTAGGAGAATTTCGTCGAGTAACTTACGTTGGTGGCAGTCGACAGAGACAGAGACTTGGCACGGGTCTTGAGGCCGAAGATCTCACCGTTGACAACCCACGCGAGCGGACCCCAGGTGGAGGCGAAGAAGAAGATGTAGACGCAGACAAAGGCGATGGCGGCCTTTTGCGCGGGCAGGTTGTACACGATAATGTTGCCGGCGTCGTCCTGGCCCGTGGTCAAGGTTCCCAGCATGGCGACGAGGAATTGCGAGACGCACATGCCGACGGCACCCCAGAGAAGCAAGGGGCGACGTCCCCAGCGGTCGACGGCCCACATACCGGGAAGAGTCGAAGCGACGTTGATGGACGAGGTGATCATACCGATAACAAAACCGTTGGAGAAGCCAGAGTTTTGGAAGTACTGCGTTCCGTAGTAGAAGATGAAGTTGATACCGGTCAGCTGCTGGAGCGCCTGGAGAGCGCAGCCGGTGAACTGGCGCTTGAGGACGGGGGGCTTGAAGCAGTCGAGGTAGCTACCGGTGCCGATGGTGGCCTCGTAGTCGTTGTTGGCCTTGATCTCGGCAATCTCCTCGGCGACGTAGGCATCGTTCTCGGGAAGGCGGCGGATCTTGGCCAAGGCCTTGGTGGCGCGGTCAATGTGGCCCTGCTTGATGAGGAAGCGAGGCGTCTCGGGCAAGAGAAGCATGCCGAAGAAGAGGATGAGAGACCAGGCGAACTGGACGGCGATGGGGATGCGGTAGGATCCAGTGTCCTGGCGGGCGTGCGTTGCGTTGTTAATGATGGCAGCCAGGAGCAGACCGATGGTGATGGCCCATTGGTAGGCGCCGACAATGGCACCACGAATCCACTTGGGGGCGGTCTCGGATTGGTAGAGGGGGACTATTCACGGTTAGCAGAGGTTCTTCATGACGGAGGAGAATAATACTGACCCAGGGCGGAAATCAGACCGACTCCGAAACCGGCGAAGAAACGACCGGCCAGGAAAAGGGGAATGGCAGTAGCAACGGTCTGGAGAACAACACCGAGGTTGAAAACCCAGCACGAGGCGACGAGGGCCATGCGACGTCCGATGGTATCAGCGAGGAAGGGGGAGGCCAGGGCACCGAAGAAAGTGCCGGCAGAGAGGATGGAGACGATGGCGGATTCTTGGTCGGGCGAGACGTCCTTGTTACCGGCGGTGTTCACGTAGCCGGTGCTGAAGAGGCGTTGCCAGTAGGACTGTCGAAAGGTGGTTAGTTTGTACGTCTTTTATCAAGGTGTTGGGAATCAAGACATACCATCTCGAGGATGCCGTTAATGGTACCGGTGTCATATCCGAAGAGGAGACCGCCAAAGGCGACGAAGAAGCCAATGGCAATGGCCGGCCAGGCCTTGCCTGGGACACCCTCAGGCTTGATACCCATGATGACGGCGGGCTACGGTATCTGGTTTGAGTGTGATGTTGGCAATGTGAGAAGAAGAGGTCAAGCCGTGTTCAGCAGAAGGGATGCAGTTGCTCGGACTCTGCGTCTGAGAGGAAGAGTGTTGGGCAGTGAAAGGCTTGAGCGCGACGACGGAGAAGAAAGAAAGACATCTGGGGAAGAGATGGGAGGAAACGACGAGCATATAAACTCGTCCCCAGAATGCGGTACGACGCGGAGCTCCCACACAACAGGAAACCTTCCCCAAGGTGGGGGAAAGTGGAAGAGGTGCCACGGTGCTACCGCATGTTACCTGAGTTACCTAGTAGGACTTTTCGTGGTATCCGTATTCCGTAGGCGGGCCATGACAAGGTAACAAGGTTTCCTTTCTGCAAAGGGGGGGTGTAATTGACCTCAAGTTCAGACAAACCATGTGGAGAGACGTCCAAAAGGTCAGGATAGGGCCGATGGACGATCACGAGGTGATGTTGGGATGTGGAGGGAGGAAGAAGGAGAGTGTGGGTTGACCGTGAGCTCGCGGAACCTAGTACCAACACATCAAGGCATCTGAGCTGCAAGAAACCAAGTATTGGGTACTTTGTACAATTGTGACGATCTCACGAGCGAGGTGGCAGGGGGAGGTAGACCATAAAAAAAACCAGAAACAATAAAACAGACTACCTTGGTGTATCCGCAGCCGTAAAGTCGCCAGTTTAGCCCGCCAGGTTTTCCCATGGGTCCCCCTCTTCCCCCAGCAAATGTGAATGAGCCCCAGCAGGGGAATGGCCGGCGCTAGTCAGGTCAGAGGGTGTGAAGGAGAAGGGAGAGGGAGTGTGAGGGGGGAGACTCTACAGACTCTGGGGTAGCTCCGGTCGGTAGCAAGTGTTTCACAGCAATTGGACTCTTTCTCAGCGGCGTAATACGGAGGCACGCAGGCATATACTGTGTAGGTTGGTTCATACATAGGTAAGAGACGCGGACTGGCGGCAGATGTCTGCTCTACGCGCCTAGTCTACGGCTTGACCCAGTCAGGCAAGTAAAGATATCCGAGGCTGGATTTAAAGCAACGGGAAGGGCACATGAGCAACGCCCCCAACGGTTCATCGGACAAGCACTACAAGCCTACAAGGTAGGGCCAAGTCGACGTTGAACGGCGCGACCGACGTTGAATAGGTACAATGGGATTGTTTCCGCCCGATGGCATGGATACGGAGTGCGTGATCTTGGTAAAGCTGGGTGTGGTGGAAAAGTTTTTCTGGGTCGCATCGAGTGGCATCAAGTCGAATCTCGTGCATCCCCGCGAGTCGTTCGCCCAAGACTTTGGCAAAGGTTTTCTGGAGAACTGGAGGACATGGAGAAGATGGAGAAAGGGCGGGGAGTTTGGAGATTGCCAGGGCCTTTGGGGCCTTTGGGCAGGGCGTGGGCCGTGGGGCAGCTTTTTCTGGTGAGATAAAACACGCCCCTCCCTCCCTTCTGATGATTGTGTTCTACTGCGTATACGTAGTAGACTATCCGCAATGGTCCGATTCATTGTTGGTTTGCGTCTGTTTTTGGGGTTCAACGTGGGCCTGGCATCGTGTAAGGTACCTAGACATCCATTTAGCTGGTGCCAAACAGAGTGGATGAAGTGTTGTGTTTACAGAGTAGTGGCATTGTATCGCAACTATTGCCCTCGATGCTGATGGTACCGTATCCGTACGAAGTAGAGACTTGCAGACTCGGGGATTTGTGATCGGTCAAGGTACACTGCTCGAGGTACTCCGCGGTCCATACATTGACGGATCGCTAGGTAATCAGGTACCTGGAGGCTTCAGCCATCAAGCATCGAGGTGGAGTCTGAACGTGCGAAATGTGGGCGAGAAGAAGACGATGGGAGCGAGAGAATGTGCGGTTTGCGGCTCGCCAGCCAGTGACGGCGTAGCTTGTAGGTACGTACTGCGTAGTGGAAGCGGGCTGGGGAAACTTGAAAGTTGTGTGGAGACCCCACAACGGTCACGCCGCGTCGCCGCCCGAGGGCATCGCTTAGGGATACGTACTCTTTCTCAATGTGGAGTTGCGTACTCTCGGCGATCCAATCAGCCAAGCAGATCGCCTGAGCTTGGAAGGAAACAAGCAACGGCCAAGGAAGTCGCGACTCTTCACTTTCTCTCTCTCACTTGGTTACTGAGGTGCTGTCTGCCTCGAATGAGATCTTTCGATGGATGAGCTTACATAAGGAGGCACGCAACTCGTAAAGCAACTAACAATGCAGCCAAGACCCGCCGTGGCCGGCTTCGCCAACTGCCGTCTTCACAAGCTCACAGCGTTTGCTTCCGTTCAAGGCTTGATTGACGATGGACATGGCCATTCTCGCCCAGCTTCTTCCTCTCACCTCATGCATCGTGTCACCCTCGTGATCTGCGGCGAGTCCTGCCCAGTCATTTCGAGACATCTGACATGCTGCCCTACACCGTAGCATGTTCCCGACTCACTGGGTCATGGCAATCATCGCCTGGCCTCGGCTCAGTCTCACTCTCCTCTCAGTGTCGTTCCCCAAAGTCTCACTTTCATTTAGTGAGCTTTCCTACGAGCGTGAGTGAGAGACAAGTGAGACGTAAGGTGAAGGGACCCTGGCCATGATCGACTGAAAAAGTCGAAACTCACTTTCGGCCCGTTTCCTCGCAGCTGCCCCGTCAATACCTTAATGTGCCCACGCTCCTCCCCTGCTCACCTCTCCACGTTGGATCCGCAGCTTCTCGTACTGGCTGCTCTCATTCGCTGCGCATTCACCACTTCATCTCCAACGCTATTTCTCTCGCTGCTACTCTTTACAACATTTCCACCTTCATCGTCAGCTGCGACATGAAAGTTTTTGTTCATCTTCATTTTTTTGTTTAATGAACCATGATACTTTTAGTTTTCATTCACGATGGCATCAGGGCATAATCAAAATTGACACATTCGCTCAAATGAAATTACTAGCAAACCACTCAAAAGTGTTTGCTGCAAGCATAATCCGTCACCAGATCGCCGAATCGCAAAAGGACGTCAGTGGCTTTATTCGGAATTCACCGACCATCTTTCATTCGGCCGCCCTCACACCATCTCGACGCTCGCCGTCTCCGCGTCTCCACCCCTCAACCGGCGCCCGTTATTGCCCGCGCCTATGCGGTATACTCGCCGCCATGAACTTGACTGTACTCGAACGGGTACAGTACTCTGCTATGTGGACTTTTCTGCATTCAATACCTACCAAGTATCGTGCGGCGTGCCTGTCCATCCCGTCGGTTCGGGTGACAGCTGCCATTACAGCATTGACTTCCGTACGAAAGTCTCGTAAGATCACGACTACTGTCGACAATGACTCTCATCCCAGCCCAACGTCTCCATCCGGCCCGATGCCTGTCAAGTCTTGTCAGATCGGCCGTGTTCCATAATCTCGCTCTTTTAAGCGCCTCATCCCCAGTCGCCCACATTCCCGCTACCTCTCTCGGCGCTTCTTCGTTGTCTTTGCCCCGGGCTCCATCCCGGCTTCGGCCAACAATCCTGGCGCAAAACGCCGCAAACCCACGACGACTTCACTTGAGCCGTCCATGCTCCTACGCCCTTAACGCCTCCTCGCAATCGATTTGCAGACGTCGTTCGATGTGCTAGCCTTTGTAGGCACTTCTCGTGTTCTCAACAACCTCTCAACATACATCACCACCACCTTTCCCCCCATCATCATCACCCGTTAGCCAACGACCTAATGCGCAGCACAGCGCGCCGCAACGTTGACAGGCCGCTTGGCAGCGAGAATGGGCTCCGTCTCGGACCTGAGACGCCTCATTTGCGGGCGCTCGCGCAGTTCTCGCTTGCGAATATACCAGTAGTCCCACCAAAGGCCCGATATCTCCAGAAACGCGGGGTTCTTTCTCTCCGCCAGCGCGCCTTTGCTGGAGAATCCTCGCGTATCGAACTATCAATGGCTATCCCTAGCTCGCCCGCAATCGAGCGCCGACGCCTCCTCGGTTTGACGGGGCTTTTCCCCTCGAAACACCATACAAATTTTGAAATGGCTCCAACGCCTCCTGGGAAATGCGGCAACAGAAAAGAGTCCAACTTTCAACCCAGCTAAAGCGCACTTGAAATAGTAGGTTTACGACCTCGCCTACCGTGGCGTGGGAGAGTGTGGGAGGCTCAAGATGCGTTCGCGCGTATGGACCAACAGCAGAGCCGCTGCCGCTACTGCTCTTCCAATGAAGAGGATCGCCACCGTGCCGGCTACGCGGCCTCGAATGACGGCCGGTATCGCTATGCTCACATGATCAACTCGAGGGGCTACAGGCTGGCCAGGCTACAGGCTGGCCAGGCACCGGCCTCAGCGTTCCCGGGACTTTGGCCTGCTGCGGGCGGTGAGGCCAGACTGGTCTCTTTCCGGGGAAGCACCGCGGGGGCCGATGGGTCGTCCCCGTGTCTCTGACGGCCCAGTGGCTACAGAAACGGCGGGCTGGGTACGGGGTTGGTGATCTGACCGATTTCTGACCTAGTCTTCACGTACCCCTCAACTGCGCATCACGAGACAACGCGGAGTCTGGAGAAGCCTGCTTGCTCCAGAATCCAGAATGTAACGAGCTTCCACACATGCCACGCGCGGACCTGTAGGGAACCCGAGCTGGAGCCTCCATCGGTCAAAAGCCACGCTGTGTGAGGGTCGAGATCTGGTAATCGGCCCGTTGCATAAATCCCCGACAAGGTGCATAAATCTGATAACCACCGTCTTGGTATCGCATGGCCTTATCGTTGAGAATCAGGGGCCTCGAATATTTTGGTTCAATTTGATGCCTGATTTGAGGATAGAGCTGATCGCTGGGGAAAAGTCAAGGTCGAATGCTCAAAATCTCGTTGTTCTTGATAAAGTCATCAAAAGTTCGGCCCTGACTTACTTAGACTTGGAAGTCCTGAGAACGCCAAGTGGCACACGACAGCGAGTCACGGCTCTTAGTTGAGGAGAAAGCAAGCTGCCAGAGGAACGAACACAAGCTGTGTAAAGAGTGTCTCAATGTGGCATTATCAAGCTCTCCAACTGATTTATTCCCCGCCACGGAACCGGACGAGAATGATGAGGCACGCCTAATGCCACGACACTTTCATCAATCACGAATCCACAGCTCAGCAAGTCCACTGCGTAATCGTCAGTCTTTACAAATCAAGCCATATAAGTACGCAAACTTACCTCCGCACCACCAGGGGCCACATACGACGTGAACCCAGGCTGGTAGATCTGCAAGTGTACACGTCAGCAAACCACAACACAGCATAACATCACTTTCCACCACAGGGAGGACGCTCACGTTGACAGTATACCCGGGGTCAGTATCCTTGAAAGCACCAGGAATACTCAGAGTCGGCGCAAACGAGCTCGCGGAGGCGGTCGAGCCCGTGACGTTGATCTGCGCGCACGAGATGTAGAACTGCGGGATGCCGGCCGGGTAGGGGTTGTGGATGCCCAGCTGGTGGACGCGCAGGAGGTACTCGCCGTTAGGAAGGCACGTCGGGATCTTGTACTCGTAGGTTTCTAGGTGCTGATGGTCAGTTCAATCCTTGACGGATAGGAATTTGATGAGGTGAGTATCGTACGTCTCATTGGCCAAGTTGCCTGACCGTTGCTAAAGGTCGGGAGGAAGTCTTTGAACTTGGCCCATTTCCCGGACCCGTCGTAGTCTTGGACGTGAGAGGGCGCTTTGGACAGGAAGCTGGGCGTCTGTCAGCGAAAGCTACTGTGCATTGGCCGAGTAAGTACTCACAGCGAGATGGGACCCTGGTGGTAGACGGCCGTGTCGAGGGTGAAGGTGAAGGCGTCGCCGGGCTTCACGTTGACAACCGTAGTCTGGGCACCGCTGGCACCGCCGACATTGCATCGCAAATCGTTCGAGGCGAGGTCTATTGGGCCGATCAGTTTCTTCTGTCCCTTCCAGAAACACGCAGATCAAGTGATGAGGGCACGTACCAGTAACGGGAGAGTTGTAGTTGGTGTTCTTCCGGATGTGCTGGAAGACGTCGTACTTTGTGGACCCCACGGACAGCTGCTGGAAGATGTAGTGCCCAGAGACTTCCGATACGGCTGCCGAGAGGACGGCGGCGGCGGTGAAGAACTTCATGGCGTCGGATCCGTTAGGTTGCGTCTGGTCAGAGAAGACGAGCGTATATTCGGAGCAGGAGCTGACTCGGAAGAAGGATGAAGATGATGAGGGAACCACGTCTACGGGCTCTTGGCTCTGTGCTCATCATTTAAATGGGATACTGGACGTTCTGCCATTTTCCTTCGCCAGGTCGTAGTGAGACGGCTCGGAAGCTCAGCTTCCCTGATGCTACTCTGGAGAGCAGTCATGATTGGCAAGGGGGTCAATCAACCTTGGTAATCAACAAGACCCTCTACGCGGCAACGATGAGAGGTGGGATTACTTCGGCTGTTGACGGGTCTCCGGTACATGGCCCCGAGCATGGTGTATCGCGTGATGGGCGGTTTGCTCTGACTGCCAGGAGACGGTACCAGATGCTATGTTGACCTGGTTGTGCCCAATATGCGTCAGCCAATGCTAAGCCGTGTTGTCGGACCACGAGACTCGGTCTGGAATGGTAACGGATCAGTGGTCCAGGGCTTACTTCGTGTGTCTAACTGAGCTCTTAGAGGCACCCAGAACTATCCTTAGACGGTGGCTACCTCTCTTGAACAAGATCTTCTGGATGATTCGGCGTGCTTAACAGTGACACGTCTTAGCTCACCGAGGCTATCTGTAAGACTCCACGCTCCATCACTGATGCCTCCTGCAAGCAAGTGAAAACTCGCAAAGAACCACATCTCGAGCACACGGCGGCGTTGGATCTCGACAGCGATGATGAAAGTCATGTAGCCACCGGCAGAAGTCGTGCATGGCACGTGAGCCGTTCATTTGCCGGAGGTGAAATGCACCCCAGACTCTGTACTCTACTTAAATTAAGCTTGTATGGAATAGCATTTTAGCCGTGTAGATCACTTGGCAAACGTCGGCCTCGGCTGAATTCATTGTTGCTGAGAAGCGTTGCCTATAGTAGTTTGATGTGATCACTACAACGGATTGTAGAAAGAGGAAGGTGACTCTAGAAAATATTGAAGGGCACTGAGAATAGACATCTTTCCCGCATTCCTTTGAAGCTTCTGGTTCAAGTGCCGGCGGCTAGAGCCATGGGCAGTGATAGTCTGGACTCACAGCATATAGTGCTCTTACCGCTTTGCCGCCATAATTGCGTATCTCGCGATATCGATTGTATATCAGTCGACAGTCAGTCCAGTAGTATCTGCTTTGAGATTGAGAGTACTCCGAGCGGGTGATTTATATTAACATCAAACTCCTTTTTGAAGCTATCCAGGATCGTGAAACGGAGTCTCCCGGAGCCACAGCCTCCGGGCTCTAAATGGTACATGTTCTTTCCCTCCGATCACTGATGTATTAACTTTATGCCACTGACCAGTAATCAATCCAACTCATCAGAACCGCTTCCAGTCAAATTATGACAGTAATACAACAGAAGAGCATGGGGATGGCCTCAGAGGGAGTATATCAATTTGATTCCAGGACTGACTCATCTCATAAGAATTAGGACTGAACAAAGAAGACGGACAGAGTCATATGAAAGCGTTCACCGCACGATCAACGGCTTTCCATAAGGCTAGAGTATCTCAGGAGCACGTTCAATCTCCCCGCCCGGAGCGAGAAAGCGGATCGATCACCGGCCCGCCCGGGAAGCGGACCATGCTCACCCCCTTGCTCTTCGGGATCAGAGCTTCCGCTACCCCCGCAGATAAGGCGAATTGTACCCACGTTCACGCCGAGTAGTATCGCAGGCTTTATATTTGACCGCTTTATTAGAGTTTTGATTCCGGATCGGAGAAATAACAAAAGTTTCGTACGGATAGTCTATTGTATGCGGATGAGTAGTATATTTGAAAAGCTGCCGCGACCTTACTTGTAGTCGGCCCGATACTTGATGATGTCAACCAACGACGAACCTCGTGATTCGAGATGAATAATTGTGAATAAGAGGCAACAAGAGTTGTGCTTGTTGTTTTGCGCTGTGATCTACAGACAGACGGGTGTCTGCCAACCCACTTGGTTTGGCTTTACCGCAATAAGCGCTTTGGAAACACCCTTTGAATGATGTTTCTTTTCAATCTTTTCTCCGCTTTGATGAGATGGGTGATTCAACCTTTAGGGCGCCGAAATATTGAGAGCGAACCAGTCGGATGGACACACAAGACTTGGAACTCTTGCAGTAGATCACGTTCTCTCGTGTAAGCGACACTGGGTTTAGCTCACCATTTACATAGGTTACCACGACGGAAGCAGACTCTGAAAAAAGCGCCCTACGACGCAGCAAGCTAAGATGAAAGGCCTCAGCTCTCGTGTGATGCGGTAGAATTCACCGGCTATATCCAGGCCTGTAACATCGTCACGTCTCGGCAATCTAATCTCGACACCCCTTGATGTGTATTAGGCAAGTAGCGGACGAAGCTCAGTGTAGTCTAAGCTACTCGATGGGTCTCAGGGGTAATTTCTACGGGACATGTTGTAAATCGGTTTCTCGATGACTTTAACTATCGAGCCTCGTCCTGGCAGCTGACAGCCTTGAGCTGCTGTTGAAACGTTGACGGAAACCCTTACCTTTCAGTAACTTCTAGGATCATTTACCTGAGGTCTCAAAATGAAGGCCTTCATCGCAATCCTTACGACGTTTGTCGCCCTGAGCGAACTTGTCTCTGCCCACTGTGAGAAGCCCAAGAAGTGAAGAGCGTCCCATCCCGAACTGACAGTGCTCCCCAACTAGACCGCTTCACGAGCCTCGTGGTCGGGGGCGTCAACACAGGGGAATACGTCCATGTCAGGCGCAACACAAACTACAACAGCCCCGTCACAGACGTCCTCAGCAAAGACATCGTCTGCAATGCTGGCGGCCTCTCCTCCGGTCCGGCGACGCAGATCGCCACCGTCGCGGCCGGTTCGACCGTAAATCTTTCTCTTCTTCCTCCTCCTTCTTCTCACATCTTCACGCCCCCCTTATCCGCCTTCCTGCTCCTCACCCCCTCCCCGTTTCCGTATCTCCATGCTCGAGATACCTTACACCCGAAGATCCGCGAGTCGACACGACTCGAGAAGACTCACTAACCAACGCACTCTCTGCAGGTCGGTTTCGCAATGGATCAAGCAATCTACCACGACGGGCCTGTCATCGTCTGGCTCTCGCCCGCCGCGGGATCCAACGTGACGACCTACGACGGCAGCGGTCCCTGGGCAAAGATCTGGGAGCTAGGCGCGCAGACAGGCAACGGGCAGATCAAGTTCCCCGCCTCGAACCAGGCGGGCTTCAACTTTCAAATCCCCTCATGCACACGTACGTCACGACATTTCCTTTCCGTCGAATGGTCAAGTGGTGGACTTACTCGTGCAACAATGGTGCTTGCTGCTTTCCCCGGTCGTGGCCCCTCACCCGGGACTATGCAGCCGTGATCACCGTTGATCCCCACGGACGGGCACTCAACGCCCGCCCGTGTGTGATGTATGTATGTATGGCTGGGCCGCGGAGTACTGACGGAGTCTAGCCCCGGGAGAGTACCTCCTCCGCATCGAGCAGATTGGACTACACTCCGCCAGTGCCAAGGCCGGAGCCCAGTTCTACATCTCGTGCGCCCAGATCAAGGTGACGGGATCAGGGAGCGGCACTTCGTTCTCGCCTACTGTCAGATTTCCGTGAGTTGTCTCCTCAACTTCCATGTCATTCACAGATATGTCCAGCCTGGTTCCCATGCTCAATGCTCCCAATCCCAACGCCTCCCCACACCAAAGGCAACTCCACCTGCAGGGCAGGGCGGCGGGCGGGCGGACGGCGGGCGGCTCGTTCTCGTTTAAAGAAAAAAAATGTCGCGATGGAACCTTGATAGGGTGTTAATCTCCACGTATCACTTAGGGGCGCATACACTGGCGACGAGCCCGGTATCTTGATCAACATCTACTACCCTGTGGTGAGTTCTCTCGTGCGCAGACCTTTCCGCGCCCACGCGGGAAAAAAAAAAGTGAAGTCATCGTGAGCGAGTCGTGCTGATGTCTTGGCGGGGTCGAAAAATAGCCAACAACTTACACCGTACCGGGAGGACCTGTGGCAAAGTGTTGATCCAGGCCCTTCGTTCGTGTCATTTCATGGCGAGGGTGACGCAAAAAACACATTTTCCTTCACGATAGCCATGGTTGTTGGGTATTAGGGTTTCCGCGGTTTCCACGGCGCGGGCAGCGTGCGTGGCTGGTTGGCTGGCCGTGCCGCTTGGTATAGTCTGTAAGGGAGGTGGATTAAGATGGATACGAGAAGATCCAAAACAGAGACAATATTGGATTTGATTGAATTTTTTTCATTTGTTTGATTCATCTACCAAAAAGCTTCGTGAAATACACGAACTTGGCAGAGGTGTTGGGCATGGCTGCCGTGTCGAGACTCTCGTGTCCCGACAATAATTATCTTTTCAAAAAAGAAATGGGTACTGAGTAAAACACCAGACTCCATTCGCAAAAAGTCCCAAAGAGTCGCTCGTTCGATCCTGAAGCCATCCATAAAAACAGGGAAATACCCCCCACTCTAGAAAGCCCTATCAAGATCGTCAAAAGAGAACGAAGGAAAAAATGAGACAATAGAGCTCCCATAAGTCGTTATCCCCGCAATCACCGGCTCCCAATACCCGGTCTCAAATCCCGATTCTGACGATTCATTCCCCCCTCTTCCGCAGCTCGCTGGATTCGCGATCAATAGGGACTCCACAACTTATCGGGGCTCCCGGGATAGTCGAGATATGACTCGGGGACGGGACTCGAGGTCGAGACGGGAGGAGGGACAATGCGGTATGCGTCGAGCGCAGACATATCCAATGCCAAGCTTCCGGCCCCGTCGTTGGCATTGGTGTTGCTCATCAAGTCCCACGCCGGAGCCTGCCCCGCAACAGCAGCAGCAGACATCTGCTGGCTCGCGCGGAGCCTGTAGCACTCGTTGGCCAGGAGTCTGTAAGCACAGCAGAGCGCGTCGTTCTTCTGACTCATGTCCTGGATCTGAGCCTGGAGCTCCTCGAGACGGGACTCTTTGCGCTTTCGGTAGGCGCGCTGGTTGGCGCGGTTCTGGGCGCGGCGCTTCTATACGGGGAGAAAACGTGGTCAGCCTCTTTTTCCTTATTTGCAGTCTTTCGGATGCGGCCCGCGGGAGATGAAGGCCGGGGAGCCGATGCTCGCCAATAAACGGGGCTCATGCCACGGACTCGGGGAGGAAATTGCAGACTGGGAAGCCGGGGGAACAACTTACTGATAGCACTGACTCGCTGCAGTTCTTATATCTGTTGCCCCGTCTTCCTTTCTGGGGCTTTGAAGACTCTTCGGATCCGCTGGTGGGGGAGTGTGCGTCATCGTGCGAGTCTTCTGCCTTGCTGTGATCGATGCTGGAGGTCGGGCTGTGAGGGCTAGACCATAATGACGTCGGAGTGCAGTAGCCATTCTCGTTGGAGTTCTGTTCGACTTGTGAGTTTCAAGAGTCTCATATGTGTTGTCTGGCAGGCTGTAGACATACGATGCGTGAGGCGAACTGCGCGGCGATGATGTCGTAGGGGGTTGTGCCAGCCATTGAGGAGAAGTCGACGGGCATGGCGTATGGCGGGAGTTCTGGTGATATGCTGTCCATTGCGTAGATGTGTATTTTGGGTACTCTTCCCAACCTCGTTGTTGACGATGATTCACAGTAGATGAGATGGTTCGTGAGATTGGTGTGGCAATACAAGGATCACGGTGACGTTAATGTATGGCGAACTAGTGTGAGAACTGAGAATAGTGTTGTAGATGGATCTGTGGGATGAAGAGGCGAAGAGGGAGGCGTGGAGGTGGAGGGCAGTAGCGTGATCGAGGAGGCGAGGGTGGGCAAGGGCAACTTATATATCCTTAGTTCTCGGTGTGAGAGCGAAGCATCGCCAAAAGATCTCCGAAGACGGCACCAGAAAGAGATGTGACGATTCTGCAATGACCAGAAACAGGACAGGAGACAGGGGGAAGGGGTGTGTGTGGGAAGCAGACACTCTTGTAGACAACATGGTACATACATAGAGAGCCGATGGAACTATGAGGAAACGAGAGCACGAGAACCATGGGCTGGAACCAATGACGGTGTGTGTTAATGTCAACGCTGGCCCGGCACGGGTGGACGAAGACGTGAGAGCGAGTACCTGCATATGGAGTCAGTTGGTCGTCCATCCCAGTCCGTCGCATCTGGAATTCGGTATTCGGTGCCGCGCCGGTCTACAGTGTACGTATCTGGAGGAGGAAGGGGGAGGGGTGTGTGAACAGTGCAAGGCTTGATCAACAATGAGATCAAAGAGCTATGGTGGGCCACCGTCCGTGTGTACATGAAGGGTGAGTGGATGGCTGGTGAGGATGAGGATGGGTATGTTCTCGGCGTGCGAGTCTATGAGTAGTAAGAGGTACTTTGAGACTGTAGGAAAAGACATGCTTGTCTACAGTTTCTGGACCAAGTGCCATTACAGAATACTTCGACGCATATAACGGAACTCTGAAGAAGGAGTCCAATGGCAACCAACGATGTAGGGTAACATTACAATATTCGCGCGTTGTTTCGAAGCCAGAACTGAGCAAATAGAGGGCCAGAGAGGACTCTCTCTCAAGTAGCTGATTCGGGCTGTGGCCCATTCGATCCCGGGACGCCGGAGACGAATCGCGTGTTTTGCAGAAGTCGAGGCCCGAAGACGAGCGGAGACGACCCGGGAATAGCAGAAGGGAAGGGAAGCCGCTGGGTCTCGTCACAAGTTGAGAGAGAGGGCCGCTCACAGAGAACCTCTCTAGTGAGACAAAGGTGTGGGTGAGTGAGAGGAAATGAGAGTGAATGAATCAGTAGGCGCGCTATTTTCCCTGCTGGCTGCGGGTTCGATCGGTTTGGTTTCCCAGCAATCATTGCGGGAGCTAATCCTCATCCAGTCTAGCTTTGGCACTGGCTCAGAACACCTTATTTTCTGTCAAATGTCTTGTCTCCGTGGACCGCGGACCGTAGTGTACGGAGCATGCAGAAGAGTGTGAGAGGTAGGTGGGAGTGGTGTGTACCCGTAAAACGCGAGCTCGGCCTCATCCGTTATGATATCATTTCGTCCCTCAACGACAAGGATGGCATATGTATGAGCGTTTCTGGGATCTGTATCACTGTGCGATACAGCTGTGCTTCACTCTGTGCGAGTTTGTCAAGGTGGCCTGGACTTGGACTGGCATGTGTTCGCAGAGGGGTTCAACCGTCCAGCTCAGTCGGAGGCTCTGAGTTCAAGAGGGCAACGATGAGACTCACCGGTACCAAAGTGTCAATTAAGCTCGGCAGAGCCACAAAAATAAACCAGCCCTGCAGAGTCTCAGACTCACACTGCGTATCCATAGAGAGTAGAGACTAGAGACTAGAGACTCGCCATTCCGTGATCTTCGCGCGGTGCTCCACGGATTTACCACTCTTTGCGTGGGTCAGATGGTTGGTTTTCTCCGTGATATTTTCTCACTTCATTTCCACTCCGTTTTCTAGACTGAGTAGATTCTGTGTTACCATGGGACTTTGCCCGGCATTTCGGCGTCTCGCAAAGTGGGCGGCCCCTTTTTACAACGCTCCCCATTGAAAATGAAAATTTTAGACAAGTTTTTTTTTAATTGCTCGTTCCCCATCTCGAAAAACCCTTCAGCTTCAGCTACTCCAGCTGAGAATAATTCGGATGGGACGGTCTTCACCCAATGCGAATGCCCTCACAACGACATCATGGGACCATGGGCAGTGATCAGATCGGCAGAAACTCAAAAAAGCCTGGACCTGTCTTCCCGTGTGGCTGCCTCCCTCTCCAAAACCTTCAATCCGTTAATTCCGCCATGCATTGAAAGACTGTCGACCGTTGCTCTATCCGTACTGTCCAGGCGCACCCAGAGCTAACCGGTGCCCTTTCGGCTCCGACAGAGCTGCATTGACCAATTCTATAGCCGCCATCGGGCGACGGGATGTGATGCTGGGACCGGGATGTGAACACTACTTACCCGAAAAGGGAACAAAACAATTCTCTCTCTAGGGCGTCCAGTCCAGCCCTAGCAAATACGTCCAGCCCTTTTTTTGTGTCTCTCTTGTTCTTCCCGTCGGAACCACAACCTTGCGGTACAGGGGTGCTGACGCCTGACTCGGGTACGTCGGACTCGCGTCGGTGGCGTGTCGGTGGTCGGCTTCAGCTTGCGCCGGGAGTGACAGTGAAGACTGGCAGGGCTTCGAGTGACAAGCGATAGTTGAGTAGTATTCCAGCAGAGCCGTCAGTTTCATTCCCGGTAGTTCCCATGGCGTAAAGTGGGATAAGGAGACAGCTTGAACAGGGTGGATTCGCGTAAATCGGCTGCCCGTTGATCATCCACCCCCGTACGAATAGCTGACAGTCTCGCAGAGACCTCAACGGCAGTGGTACATGATATCCCTGAATAAGCTTATCCCACTGAGCGTATCGCTGCAAATCCCTCTTGTCTCTGCTTACGTTTTTGTTCATCGTGCCCTCTCTTCTGAAGCTTGACGCCAGATGCAGATGGGAGAGCCACACCCTTCCCCCTCTCACCCCCCACCACCATCACCCACCAGACCAACGGTCCATCGATGCACAGAAGGCTTGGCGTTTTCTTCCGATGCTTCGATGTCCTTTCCATCCGGTATCCATCCCTAATCACGACGTGAACTCGTGATGGTCAGTGTGGGTCGAATTGGCGATATGCTGCATGCGGTAAACTGCATCTCAGTTTTGTTGATCACTATTGTTGGAATCTTTACATCACTTCTGACGGCCTTGCTCACTACGATCGCATCTATCTCGGGATTACACATCGCTTGTATGCCTAACATCCCCATGGAACGATACAACATGTGAAAGACACTAGGCGTGAGCTCGTTCGGCACCGATCCTCGGTGAGCTTTAGTGAACGAAGCACACTACTCTTAGTTGCTGACGTCGTCGAACCCAGGAAATCCTTCCCTCCCCGCTCGGTCGCGGTTTGGGAGCACGGGTCCCGCCGTCAAGTTTCTAGTCGGGCCAGCTATGAATATCTTACCGTAGACACAGATTCCATACTCTATGGTTGGTCCCCGAAAATTGACGTGTCTTAATTCCGACTTACCCGCCCAGCGAAGCAGGACAGAAACTTTATCCTGAGCCGTTGGAACCGGGGGCGGCTTACTGGAGCCATTGCATGGCTAGGACACCACCACGTCAGGAATCCGGCACAACACAGGGGCGCAAGTGCGCCGCAGTAGCGCCTATTCGGCTGATGGGACGTGGAGGTCCTGGACCATGTCAACTGTGCCGATTCCGACTCTCATCATTGCCATGCAGGCTGAATGGAGAGGGAGGGAGTTTCCCCGCCATTGCCAATTCTCACACTGCGCCGGCGGAATGGCCGATTAAAAGAGCGGGACAAGGCCGATTCGCGACCCACATTCTCATCGGCACCGTCCCGGCGAAGCGGAGGCAAGGCGGAGTCCCGCACCGGGAGCCCTTGCACATCCATCGAAGATATCCTGCCTACAACTGACTCTGATCCACGCATACATACGTACTCAAAGATACGCCACAGAATACGACTGAGTGACGCGAGGGCGAAGCGAGGAAGTCCTTCTTTGCAGATGGCATTTGACTTTTCGGGCGCTGTCAGAAACATCAGACCAAAAGTGTGACTTTCAGGCTACCCTTCTCTCGGCGGGGAGGTACTGCTCATAACAAGCAAACAAAGCCAGCATATCCCCCCCCTCAAGTCCCGAACCCGCCACACCGCAAGTGCCTCTCTCCCCATCCCTACCACCCTTTTCGCGACGCGAGATTCTCCCCGAGGCGCAAGCCAAGCCACACACGTCGAGCGGTTTGAACGTTTCTTGAACCCCGAATTTTGGGGTTTGCGCAACCCCCGGTGTACCTAATCTCGTTGGCCCGTTTGAAGTCATTTTTCGTCCCAAGTCGAGAGGCTGAAGTGAACGTTCAATACGAGGAAGCTCGAACCAACAAAGTGCGTCTGGACCTCTCGTTTCCGCGGGTGCTGAGTATGGTACCCTTTTCGGCCAACGGCGTCGAGTCACCGTCGGTTAAAGGGCAGGCATACCGAGATCGTTATGCTGCAGCCTAATATTGCAGAGTCAGACTCAGACAGCTAGTGCGTCCCTACTGAATAAGTGATTATTCGCCATCCTAGCTTTCTGCTTTGAAAACCATTTTGCTTCTGGTTGTTGCCTAGGTGTTCGTCATCAGCTGTATCCCACCTACGGCCGCTGTCCCAGATACGAGTGACGACTCACGCCGCGCTGCCGTCTCGAGAAGGGCGTCGTCATCTGCCGCCTCATAGCCTCCGTACGCCACACATGTCTGGAAGAGGTCTGGACTACGATCGTCTAGCCCAGATCGTCGGCTCTAGTCCCTGACCTAGCGATTTTCTGGGGTATCCCGATTGTTCGTGGTTGTACTTGTTTCACCTGACGAAGATCAAGAGTTGATAGGAACCTATTTTAAGATTTCGTGAGAGGGCCATCACAACTCCGCTTTCATAGTGTTGAGGTCAGGTCCCATACAACGTTCTCTGGACCGTAAGTCGATGGCAACAAAACATGCCGACACAGAGCCTCGCTCCTGGCTATGAAGGTAAGATGTGAGCCTTGGTGACTATTGTTGTCTAAGCCCCGTTTCTCCGTGCCGATGAGCACCTGAAGTAACCCGTCAAGGTTGAAGGTGTTTCTATCCCACCCAAGTCCCTGACCAAAGCCATCAAGCTCCTCGCAGCCAACAAGGGACCCAAACTCAGAGCAGCTTGTGTCATACTCTATAGCTGAGCAGACCACAGAATCTTCCGTCGGGGTAAGCAATGGCGTACACGTTGGCCCAGTGGGTTAACGTGTACAACGGCGCTTACGGAGCTCACATCTAAAAGACTGGCCTGCCCGACCGTAGTCCCTTGTTACAGCCGATGAGTGAACATACAATCATATAATTTGCCATTTTGCCATTTGGCGCCTTTTTCTTTTTGATGAGGAGTTGCTTTCGTTTTGCTGGATGGTTTGTTCAAGGTAATTTCCCTATTTGCGTAGCCGTTGTGAAGATGCTCGTGGGAAGGGGGATACGAGAGATGTTGGTCATGCCATGGGGGTTCGAGCCTACCTATGGACGCTTTTTGTAGGTTCCCTTTCGTCAAGGAAGATGTGATTGTTTCTTTGGACAAGAATTTTTGTCTTTACAATATGTAAAAATGCGAGTGGAATACTCGATCTGTCACGACAAGGGCACGTTCTGTTGTATAATATACGTCGTACCCAACAGGACGAGCAGATATTGCCAGTGACTCTTTACTCCATCGCTAAACGACACCGCGGATCCCATTGAATGATCGGAAGAGAAGAGCCCCACTCAAGCCGTTCCGAAAACCAAAATTGTCAAATCATCAGTCATCCACGCCTGTCTTGCCCCGAGCCAGCCGTTTTTGACCCATCCCCCATCCCTCGTACGCCATTATATAAATCAAGAGCTGTTGGCAAAGAACTTTGTGATCTTCTGTGTGCCGCCCTGTTTCGACTTCACAGGACTCTTACTCCCATTACTCGTTGGGTTGATCCTGCTCTGCCGTCCCTTCACAGGCGAAACCCTCGAAGTCTTCCTAGGCGGCTCCTCTTCTGCATCTTCACCAGCGTCAGGTGCCTCCCGCTTGACCCCTGCTACCTGCTGGCTGCCCTCCTTATCAGCCGCCTTGGCGATGACTTCCGGCACCGGCTGGCTCTGTCCAACTTGTGACTCCTTGGGCTCTTCTTTTGTCTCGATAGTAGGCTCGAGCTTCGTGGCCTCCTTGGACTTTTGCTTGGCAGAAGCATTGGCGAAAAAGTTTGCAATGTTGTGTTTGTTCTCCTTACTCGCGACGGGGATGATGAATGAGGGTGAGTTGTTGCCAACCTTGCCGACCTCTTTGCTGACGGCGTAGCATTCGAGCTCGCCGTCGAATGGCTTCAAGAGGTCCTGCAGCTCCTTGGACCATTCGTGCCGCTTCGGGTCCAGCCACGTCTTGAGCTCTTTGGAGCCCGGGTCGAGGATGACTGGCATCCTGTCGTGGAGGAACTTGAGCTGCTTGTTGGAGTCTGTGGTGATGATGGTGTAGGTATATCGCTTCTCTTGGGCGTCTATCTCAAAGTTAGACCCGCTCGAAACGATTGAGGATTGGGGATGCTCACCTTCATACTGTGCACAATCCCACAGCCCAGCAAAACACATGAGCTGCCCGTCCTTCCTCTTGACAAAATGGGGCGTCTTCTCCTTTCCATTCTTCAACCACTCATAGAACCCCTGAGCGACGACGATACACCGTTTCCCCGCCTTCATGGTCGACCACATACCGCCAGGCGTGCTCAGAGAGTCGTCGCGGCAGTTGATCGTCTTGGAGAGCGTGGCGTAGCCGGGATCGCGCTTCGTCCAAAATGGAATCAACCCCCATTGCATCGACTGCAACTTGTACTTGACCGAGCTGTCGCTGCCATCGTTGCTTTGAGACTGGCTTGAGGCGGCACCATCCTGTTGGCTGTTCCCTTGATGACGGCCATGGCCCGCGCCACGGTCCGGGACATCGGCGCGATAGACGACGCCGTGGTAGCCTGGTGCGAAGTTGTATGTCTGGCGAGGAGACCCTTGACCCTCGTCTTCTGGCACGTCATCCACTGACATGTCATCGTCCTCCAGCATCCGTCGGATTTGCGACGGCCGCTGCGCAGGTGTTAGTATTGGGCTTGGAGCTTGGTCATGTCTCCGAGACTCACCAGAGCTAAAGCGTATCTTCCGCACATATTCCCCAATGACCCAGTGATCCACAATGAAACTTTGTCTTCTACGAAGACTTGCGCCGAGATGCGATGGATGGTTTAAGGGCCAAGAGCTCATATGCATTGATGACGTCGTCGAGACGCGGGACACTGCGGCAGACGTGACTAATCTACGCGCTAGATGCACGCCGGCACGTGACCCTCTCCTCCAAAAACCACTTTTCGAGATATCACGAGATACCTCATCTTGCTTCAGTCCTTCGAAGTTTGATTCTCTTACTCTGAGAGAAGAACATGATGCAATCGATGTACTCTCTACGCTCGCGGTCTTAACCCTCACCCATCAACGCAACTCCAACTAGAAGCAGCATCAATATCCCCCTTGCCACCCCACGAAGCATACCCAGGGTAACTACAAATCGGCCTCTGCCTCAATACCCCCTTGTCAACAGTATCATTAGCAAACTTGGTCGCAATAATCTCCCTCACGCCCTCTCCGCCACCCTCGACCCACTCAACAAGCGCAAGCAACACATCGTACCTCGCATCATCCACGCCAGGCACAGGGAACACATGCTGCCCGCTCCCCTCCAGCGCCGCAGCGTGCCCGCTGCCACCAAAGTACCACGGCGCGTCGTACACCCCGCCCGAACAGTGCTGCATCCCAGGCACAAAGAACAGCCTCCAAAACTCGTCCAGGTCGACCCCCCGCGCCGCCATGGCCGCCCACGTCTCGTCGTATAACACGCGGCTCACGTCCGTCGGGATCAAACCGTCCGCATAGCCGTGGTACTGCACCAGTTTCCCGCCTCTCTCATAGAACGCAGAGAGATCAAAATTGTCCGCGTTCACGTTGCCCGGGTTCAGCCGCGCGGCCTCGACGAAAGTAGAGTAGCCGAACTGCGTCGTCCAGTCCCACGACGGGTCTTCAAAGAGGTAATTCTTGGCGTACTCCGTCCCGTAGAGGCTGGGCTCGTTGTTCGATCCGAACGACGACGGCATCTGCTTCTCGGAACCGAGGCCAAAGTTGGGGTAGACGTACGTCAAATTGTGAACGTCGGCGTCGAGCTGGATGAGCGGGCGGTACAGCTGCTTCAGTGTCGCGATCTGCGGCGCCGTCAGACACGTAGTGGAGCGGTTCGAGATCGCGCCGGTCTTGCAGAGCATCTTCTCAGGCCGGAAGTTGCAGTGCGTAGGGTTCATCACCACGCCGTCGACGACACCGTCAGACCCGTCGCACTGCCACAAAACCTCGTCGCTGATGGCGTCAAACACGGCGGGCGGGAGGTACCCGGGCCCGTCCTCGGGCAGATTCACAGCCCCGACTTTGAGCTGCCACAGCTGCTGGCTCGTAGACATCCACGCCGGCGCACCGGCAAGGATCCCGTCAAAGTCCTCTGGGTGGTCCTGCGCCGACTTCACGCCCTGCCGGCCACCTGTTGAGCAACCGGAATAATACGACCTGTTGGCCGCGGCGCCGTAGTATCCCTCAACAATCTGCTTCGCGACGACGGTCGAACCATGGAGACTGCGCCCTGCCCAGTCGGCCTTTGTCTCGGGGTTGTTGAGCGCCCAGCCCATGTCCTGGCTCGACGAGTTGTGGCCTGTGGAAGTCGACATTGTCGCGAAGCCGTATTTGACGCCGGTGCCCATGGCGTACCAGTTGATACCCCCCGAGAACCCCCCGTTACCGACCGCGAGGAACCTATTATTCCACTCATCTGGTAGGAATAGACCAAATGTGTAGGACGATGTCGGCGAGGACGTGACGTTGATGGAGACGACGCAGAGGGGCGGAAGGTGCGTCGCGTTTTGGGGGTAGGCGATGTTGCCCACCTCTCCAAAGGTGCCATTGTCACCTAATTGTAAAGTCGTCAAGACTTCGGCTTGGTTTTCTGGTGTAAGGAGGGCGCTCACGCTCTCGAGTGAACACTGGCTTGGGGTCTTTTGCGCGGAGACTTGTGAGGCACAACCCTCCGCCCACAAAAGCAGGCTCAACACACGCGGAGCAGACGGCATGGTGACGAATAAGAGGCCCAGAAAGATCATGCCAAGTTCAAAGTCGTCCCGACACTCTGGCACTGCGCACCTTCTTTCATGGCCGGCATATTTATACAGAGGCAATGGCCGAGAGTGCAATCTGAACCGTTGCATTCGTTCAGGATTCCACCCCGCCGGCTCCGCAATTCACCTCCATCATCCCCGCGTTAGTGGAGAGTCTGTCAATTGCACCCCGCAATCTCGTTGCGCTAATCTTATATCAGTCTCGTCAGATGAACATCTCAGAGGGGGGGAAACAAATGAAAACCAAGTCCGAGGCGGCGGAGGCGCAAGGTTTGGAGCCAAATGTGACGTTGCTGATGGCTCTGGGGATAAACAAAACCCCACGGCGTCCGGCATCGGCCCGGTGGTGTGGACTACATGGCGGCCTTTAACCGTCGTTATTATCCGCTTCATTCGGTGTTGTTGAATACCTAGATCTAGGAGGACCGATGAGAGCAGGTTACTCTAACACATCTCTAGACAGCGTATTAACGTCACTGCATAGGCCATACGCCTTGATCTTTCATGTCTTCGTTCCGTCTGATACTAGACTCTGTCTGAAGACAGCGAGTACTACTCTGTGAAACCGTATACAGAAATGTACAATCCCTGGTTGAATGAATGCCATGCCTCTCCACATGAATACTCTGAAAACTCCGTAATCCCCTTTTTTTAAACAGTCCGCCTAGACTTGCGCTTGAGCGCCGTCTGCGCAGCCCATGCATCCTCGAAAATAGTCTTGCGCTGCCCAACATCTCCCCTCTCCATGGCGAGGCGGCGCACTACGTGGAACGCGCCGGTTCCTACACTCATGGTCTGGCCCATGATGATACACTCACTCACGCCCTCAATCTGATCCGTCTTCATACCGGCAGCCGCCTCGAACAAATGGTCTGGCGTCTTCTCGAACGAGGCCAGCTGGAGAACACTGTCTCTCATCTTGGACAGTCCGAATCGTGTGATACCGAGGACCTCGCCCTTGTAGGTCATGACATCAGCAAGCAGCTGCATGTGACGCGGATCGATACCCATGTCACCCATGACCTCGCCAATTTCAAAGGCAATTGTGCTTCTTGCGGCCTCGATACCCAAGACGTCTCTGCACTCCATAATGTTGTTGGACTTGACCTTTCGTCCCTCGACACCCTCTGTGTTCATGCAAGCGAGAAGCCCATAACCTTCGACCAAAACAGTGTGAGTTTCGTCCTCGGACGATTGGATGATGGCACGAGTGGCCTCGGGGTAACCAGAGATGGCCACGGTCGGGATCGTTCGGCGGAGGTAGTTGGCTCGCACCAAGAGATCGCCAAGCTCATCCACGGGCTTGGCCTTGACAGACCGCTTGGAAGCCGCCGACTCGTCGAGGCGAACGCGGATCTCGATTCTCCCGGCGCCAATGTGCATATCGGACCTCGACACCTTCATCTTCTTGTGCTTGCAAATAGACTCGGCCACATCGCCCAGGGTAATGCCTAGTTGCATGTCGGACAAAGCATCCATGTCGACCTTGAGAACGACGCTTCCCGACTCGGCGAACCATTCGTCCTCAATGTAGCTCAGGATGTCCTCAACATACGTCTTTTCGATACGCGCCTTGACAATCTTCGCGGCTGTCATCTCCCTGTTCTGCATCAAAGGGCAGGTGATAACGGGGGTACTGATAGTCTTGGAGGCGTTGATAATTTCCTTGATACGGGGTACACCCTGGGTGATACTCATACCAGCGACACCAGCAAAATGGAAAGTCTTCAGAGTCATCTGCGTACCGGGCTCACCAATAGACTGCGCACCAACAGCTCCGACGGCATGTCCGGGCTCGACGTGCGCCTTTTTGTACTTTTCCAAACACAGCTTGATGAAGAGTCGCAATGTCGTCTCGGACATCTTGGCGACCTTGTCGGCAAAAGCCTTCTTGGCCTTGACCTCATCCTCATCAATGTCAACATCCATGCTGTCAGCGTTGGCTGTCAGGCCGGTGAGCTCCATCACACGAGCAAGCTTGTTGGCACGTCCGGTAATGTAAGACTCTAGTGATCGCAAGAAGTCTCTGGCGCCTTCGTGCTCGTCTGTGTACTTTTCTTCCTCGTTGTCGTAATCAAGAGTCAGATCACCCAACAGCGACTTTCTGGGATAGCGCGCGCGTTCTCGAGCAAGCAAGTTGTCGCAGAGTTTGACCATCTCGTTGGGCAGCAAGGCAGCCTCGTCATTGTCCCAGGTAAGGTTCTCAGCGTGAGAGAAGGTTCGGTCAAAGTTGACAGGCTTCGCAGTGGCCTCCATGTCGACGGGGTCCAGTTTGTCGGCACCGAACTGGAACTGAACAATACCGCCGCCAGATGTCCGCACAGTGTCGTCGTACTGCGTTGACAAATCTTCCAGAGACTTCATCAGTCTGCGTGACATGTAACCGGTCTCGGCCGTCTTGACAGCGGTATCGACCAGGCCTTCACGACCAGACATGGCGTGGAAGATGAATTCGGTGGGCAGAAGCCCAGAGTAGAAACTGTTCTCGACGAATCCCTTGGACGGCGGCTGAGGCGCGTTCTTGTGGAAGTGAGGAAGCGTTCTGTCCTGGAAACCATCGGCAACACGCTTGCCACCAATAATCTGCTGTCCGACTAGGGCAACCATCTGGGCCACGTTAATTTCTGAACCCTTGGATCCAGACTTGGCCATGACCAGCGGGGCGTTGTTCTTGCTGAGAGTCTCGATACAGTGAGAACCAGCCTGCGTTCTGACCTTACTGAGAAGACCCGAAATGGAGTTCTCTAGCGTCTCCTCCATGCTGCAACCCGTCGCCTTTTCGAGCTTGTTCTTCTTGTACTTGTCAATGAGGACATCGACCTCTATGCTTGCACCCTTGACAAGCGTGCTCTTCCTCTCGAGCAGTTTCTCGGTGGGGAAGACATCACCAATACCGATGGAGAAGCCTCGATTTGTGAGATGTCTTGCGCACAACTTGGCAAGTCGGTTCATCGTAACCACGGCCGCATCGGGACCAAAATCTCTCAGGATAACATAAAACACTGAATCTTTCTTTCCTGATCCGACCGTCGACTTGTCCATGACACCGCACATGACTTCGGAGTTGCGAATCACCAACCATCCGTCATTGGGATCCATATCGGGGCACTGTCCAGCTCTCGCCTTGTATTCTCTGCACTTAGCGTCAAGGTTAATCTTGACAGGACTGTCTTTGTTGGGTCGCATCATCATGCTGAAGACCTGCTTGCCGGTCCACAAAGCCTTGGGCTTTAGAATGGCAGGAGGGGGCAAGTCGAGGTGGACCTTGCCGTCCATCATGTGCATGCAGATGTACGTGAACGTCTTGCGGTCGAAGAAGTTGTCCTTGCTGCTCAGAAGATAAGCGGCGGTAATGAAATCTTGCGTAGCCGCAATGACAGGCTCTCCGTTCTTGGGCGTCGCCAGGTTGTGTTTCACACCCATGAGGTTGATGGCCTCGGCGCGAGCTTCCTCTGTCTGCGGTACGTGAAGATTCATCTCGTCACCATCAAAATCGGCGTTGTAGGGGCCGCATACACACTCGTTGAGGCGGAACGTCCTCCACGGTCGCACTTTCACCAAATGACTCATGATACTGAGCTTGTGCAGAGACGGTTGACGGTTAAAAAGAACAATGTCGTTGTCTTCCAGATGGCGTTCGACGACATCGCCGATTTTGAGATCCTGGGCGACCTGGTTCCGGTTACCAAACTTCAAGGAGATTTTGTAGCCTCCCTCATCGTTCTTGATGACCTGCTGAGCGCCAGGCCAGATGCTGGGGCCGTTGCGAACGCACTCCTTCAACTTCTTAATGTTGTAGTCTGACACTCGCTCCGGGTAGGTCAAGTTCTTGGCGACGAGCTGGGGAACAGCAACCTGGTCGATGCCAAGGTTGGGATCGGGAGAAATGACGGTTCGTCCGGAGAAGTCGACACGCTTTCCGGACAAATTGCCACGGAATCGACCCTGCTTTCCCTTTAACCGCTGGCAGAAACCTCTCACGGCTTTGCCAAATCCCGGCTGTTGCAGACCTGGCACGTCACTGTTGACGTACATGGCAACTTGGAGCTGGAGATACTCCCACTGTTCCATAATGGTCTGAACTGGCGAGCCCTTTTGTAGTGCCGAGCGAATCATGCCGCTAACCCAGACAATGTCTGCCAGCTTTGTTGTGATATCGTCCTCGTTACTCGCGTTGTCCTGGGCTACTGATGGTCGAATGCACACAGGAGGCGCAGGAAGGAACTGCCAGATAAACATTTCAGGACGGCCCTCGGCGGGGTCCAGGCCAAGAAGCTCGCAGTCGGTGGGGCTGATCATTTTGAAAAGGTTAAGAACCCTCAGAGGATTCATATCCTCCATGGCCTTGCGCAAGTGCTTGTCCAGCTCGCCATTGTTCTTTCTGGCCTCGGCGAAGGACTCGTCGAACTTGATCTTGCTCTCGGGAGGGATCTTCTTGGCCGAAGTGGATTTGTTGTACGTGACGAACTTGTCGTGGGCGAGCTTGAGAACACCAACTTTCCTAATCTGGCCTTGGACGGAACCGCAGTACATGCAGTTCTTGACCTTTCTGCATTGCTCGTTGATTCGTTTGCAAATCTGCGTCCGTCGCAGATTGTCGAGCAAGGGTCGCCTCAACTCCTTGAGGAACGATCTCTTCTCGCTCTCTGTGAGTAGGACTTTGCCGCAGTCCTAGATACTGTCAGCGGCAGTCATTACGAGGGAAACTGGGAATGCTCACCTTGCAGATGTCCTGCAATATCATCATGACGAAGCGCAGGTAGCCAATGTGAAAGGCCGGTAGAGGAAGTCTGACATGACCGAAATGGCCTGTGCAGTTTTGCAGCGATTCCTCACATGTTGAACATTTGCCTGTCTTGCTTGAGGTACCCTGTCGGCCAACACATTAGATCGTCTCATAGATGAATCGTTGGGAGTCGCTTACAAGACGGGGGTCAAGAGGACCATGCTGATACGGGGCTCTGTTCTTTTCGATGTCGTACAGGAGGCGATCGGAAACTTCGAGGACGGCTTGGTTCGCGATATCTTGGTTGGACCTGGGAGCAAGCGGACAGAGTTAGCGCTTCGGTTTATGGCATGAGCTGGGTGTGTGGGTGACTGACTGGATGCCAAACTTGATGCCTCTGAATCGCTTGGGCAGCTTATCGACAAGCTGCGACTTGACCGGAGTCACGGTGGTGGTGGTCGCCATTGCAATTGCTCGTGGAGCGCGCTCGTTTGGTTCGGTTGGGAGAAAGCGGCGGCGGCAGTGGCGGGTGAGTCAACCCGGAAGGGCGAGGTCGAAGTCTACGGGAGGAAATCGATGGTGGTGGATTTTCGCATTCGGCGCAAGGTCATGATCGAGATCCGAAGTCAGTAATAGGGTAAATACGGACGACGGGAGGTTCGGTGCGACAAAATGCTACGGTGTGTTGTGCATTGGGGATCGGTACGGAGGCGTGGAAAGGTCCAAGTCGTCGTCGGGATGGCTGAATTGGAGTCGGCCTCGCTGGAAATTTTGTGAAGATGGAGGCACGGCGGGACAACTGGATAAGGCGACGGCTTAGCGTGGGAATGAGGGACGGCATGCAGGTCGTACCCCACCATCGAAAAACACAGCTCGCCCCGCCCACTGCCATGCGCGACGACTTACGGGTACGTATCTGTTGCTCAGTGCTAGTTGATAGTGGAGATTCCCAATTCTTCGTCCCTACCTTAGGTCGCGTAGGAAACTGCCTTAGCAAGCTTAGGTAAGGCAGACTTCCTATTGCATGCCCTGTGATTTACTTAGACGAGTCTGAGATTTATTTCCATGCCATAATTGACCAGCCTTTGAAATTGCCAAAGCATTATTACCTGTTCCGAAATGTGACCGAACTAGAGCATCAAGACCAGAAGCAGAAATTCAAGTACCTGGAGGCATCGCAGCTGTCGGTGTGAGTCTTTCGGTGCAAGTACAAGTACCTAGGCACCTAGGTATGAGGTATACCTTATGTACGGATAAGCGGCACAGTGGTTGGTGAGTCTTCAAGTCTGCAGTGAGTGAGGTGCAGCTGGCTCGCTTCTGACGGGAGATGAGGTAAGCATCAAGAGCACCTCCAGACCTCTATACCCGACCGTTAGTGCAGTGTCACTGTAAGGTACTTCGGAAGGTGGCCCTTCGGCTTGCATTCCACCGTTGTTCCATTTACACGGGACTGCAAACTGCGTCATGGGGTCCCTGAAAGCTGGAGCTCCCCATGTCCAAGTGCAGCTGACTGGGGCCGTCTGCGCCCTTCATTCATCCACCTCCATCATAGCCCATACGGAGTACGGATACAAAGATACGAATACTCTGTTCACTACGGATCCTGTGCCTGGGGAAGCACCTGCAGATGGGTAGGCGACCTCGTGTTCCTTTACCGCGTATTTCCCTTTGATCCAGAACTGTCCACTCTCATGTAAGCCTCCATTACCGACTGGACACCTTACCTCACAGATACCTACCTGCCTCAGAAAAGGTACTTACCGTAAGAGCAAATACCGCCAAAAGTGCAAGTACACGTTGTCCCCTTTGATAGTAGTGCCAAGCAGCCAAAGCCCCGCGACTTGTTGGAAACTCATTCTTCCTGAGCTCTTCCATCTTCCTCCTTCGCCCAGCTTTACCTAAATACATACAAGATTCCGTCAACCCCCCAACCTTGCTCTCTCTCTCTCTTGACTTTCGTTCGATCTCTCTCACCTCACTGTCGCCGCCTTAACCCTGCACCACTGCTCCAGTCTGAAACCAGCATTCCTGGTTCCCGCCCAACCAGCTCCAAGCTCCCCCCGAAACTGCCCTCCAAACCGGTCACTGCTCTCCCCGACAGTCGGTCACGTCCTCCCCCCCAAGAGGACTCCGGTGACGCACTCGCACTGATAAGTGCCCGTCTGCTGCTGCCTCTGTCACGTTGGCGCCCGCGATTCTTCGCTCCAGACAGGCTTGGGGACGACACTGCAGACCGCCGAACCTCTCCGGCACATATATCAACAGCTACATCACCGCAACCTCTCGCCGCTCCTGGGCATCCCGTCACACCTCCGCCGAATGGCACTCGGCCCACTCGCAGATCATGGCTCCCGGCGGCGCTGACCGCAAACCAGAAAAGTCCTACCTCTCATCCGCTGTCGACTCCATCAACCCTTGGGCCGGCAGCCGGAGTTCAACACCGACGCCCAAGGATCCTCCTCCACAGCCCGTGCCCGTCCCGACATCCCGTCCTGGCGATCACAGCATCACCCACTTATACGGCCAGAGCATCAAGACCTACCCCTCCGACTGCCCTCCACTGAACGTCCTTTGGTACCACGCAACTGATGTGAGATCCCCATCGTCAGCACAAAACTTGCCCACTTTCAGACTAACTCGATGCTGCCCAGGTTCCCAAGCGCAAACCACAATTCCTCCGAGACAAAGCGAAGCCTGCCGAAGATGCCAAGCCCCCGACCCAGCCAAAGAAGTTTCTGCCATTTTCCAAGCTAGATTCTCGTGCAATCGAGACGGCGTACCAGCGTTTGTTGGAGGATTCAGAGAAGCGAAGAGGAGAACGATCGTTGCGCAACGTTTCGTCCGGCTCCAAACGTGGTCGCCAGAATACCGACGATGAGGGCGCGCACAGCAGCGTGGAGACCAACCCCGAGGGTACCCAGACCCCCAAAACGCGCGTTCCCGTGAACGAGGACTACCTCTTTGATGTCGATATCGAAAACCGGGAGCTGGGCCCGGTCTACTGGCTGGGTCCTGTGTATGAAGTGCGTCGCGGCACCTGGTTCTACGACGAGGGTTCGTCTTTGCGGCCATGTGAGGAGAACCTAGCTTCACAGCTGGAGGAGGGGTATCTCAAGGTCAAGCCCTGGACATATCCCAAGCCGCGAGTTCGCAACGACCCGAAGAACAAGGACCCCAAAGCCAAGGATGTAACGCCCAAAGCGTCCGTCGAGAATCTCAAGGCCGCAGCAGCTACAACTCCTACGACTGACGGGAGTCTAAAATCGCCGGGGCCGCAGAACCAACATCAGCCCTCTTCGCACCGCTTGTTTGGCGCCTGGATGAATAACATCGCAACATATCAAGATGCAGGCACCGCGTGGCTGACCTCAGACAGCATGCTCTCGTGGGTGACATCAACCATGTATGAAAGATTCTCGGGCGGTGGTTACATGAGTGGTGTCAAACTGGTCAGGGGCTACTCTGACGTGGCAAAGAATAAGAAACAACAAAAACAGCCGGCGACGCCAACCGACCCTACAGCAACCCCGCAGCTGGATGAGAAGCAGCAGAAACTGCTCAAGAGGAGGTCTGCGCCACCATCTTCCAGACCGTCGCAGTCAACCGACGAGATTTCCCTGCTGGAGGAGGAAGATGACAGGGAAAATTCCCTCCAACGGCAGATCTCTTCGCTGATGGAAGGGGCTGAGCGCAATCAGGAGGAACAGGAAGAGGAGATTCGGAAAAGAGAGGAAAAGGAGATCGAAAACGACTACAACGGCCAGCTTGGCGAGACCCAAGGGCGAGAAATCGAGCATTTGGTATTAGTCACTCATGGTATCGGTCAGCTCCTCGGCATACGGTAAGACTAAAGATTGGGCATATTGTCTACTTGAGAGACTAACTTGCACAGCATGGAGAGCGTGAATTTCGTCCACGATGTCAACATTTTGCGCAAGAACATCAAATCAGTGTATTCCAGCTCTGCTGACTTGAGAGCACTCAACTCGGAGCTGGAAGATGGCCCTCGAAACTGCCGTGTGCAGGTTTTGCCGGTGTGCTGGAGACACCTGCTTGATTTCCCCAAGAGACGGGAAAAGAAAAAGGAACAAGATATTGGTGACGGTGCCCAAGATGAGGACGAATGTAAGTGACCGGCCTGAAGTTTAGTGGACACGACTAATCATTCAGAAGACCCCTCCCTAGAGGACATCACCATCGAAGGCGTGGCGTTTGCCAGGTCCTTGATTTCCGACCTTGCGCTAGATGTTCTCTTATACCAGAGTGCATACCGAGAACAGATCTCGGAGATTGTGCTAAAGGAGTCGAACCGCATCTTCAAATTGTTCATGGAACGGAACCCAGAGTTCAAGGGCAAAGTCCATGTTGTTGGCCATTCCCTCGGCTCGGCCATCATGTTTGATATCTTGTGCCGGCAAAAGGAGAAGCAAAAGACGTTGGAAACCCCTCGGAATCCCCTCCGATTCTGGCCGGCACAAGAAAAGATGGAGGCCCATCGTGATCGAGAAGCCAATGAGCTGCGATTTGAGTTTGACGTGGAAGATTTCTATTGCCTTGGGTCTCCGGTGGGGTTGTTCCAGATGCTCAAGGGACGGTACGTTGCTGCAATTTCCTTGCTGAGCTTGAGTTGACTAACACAACTAGGACAATCGCGGCTCGCCATCTGCCCAACTCCCGGCCATCAGAAAGCCCCTTGAACCCGGATTTGATGGACGACCCGTTCCTCGCCGCGAATCCGGCTTCTCCTACGCATCGTGTTTCCGCGATCACCGGTCTGCCCTATTCAGTCTCGTCTCCAAAGGTTTCGCAGCTCTTCAACGTCTTTCATCCGTCAGATCCAATCAGCTACCGTCTCGAGCCCCTGATTTCGCCTGCAATGTCCACCTTGAAGCCCCAAGTCTTGCCGTACACCAAGAAGGGCATCTTTGGCAACGTGGCGCAACAAGGCCTCTCGGGCATCGGTATGAAAGTTGGCCAGAGTGTCAGTGGGCTATGGTCCAGCTTGAGTGCAGGCATAGCAAGCAACATTCTGAATCGCAGCCTCGGTCTCAGCAACGAGGATGTGGCCAAGATGAACTCGGCCAACTCACCACAGCAGGTTTCAGGAGCGGGCACGAACATTGCAGACAGCGGTGTGATTTCGGATGCGTCGAAGCTTGGGGAAAAGACGAATGAAAGAAAGAAGCAGCTGGCGGACTCCAAGTCGATGATGGGCCGCACCAGCATCAGCGGGAATGAGATGACGCTGATTGACGACGAGCTCGAGACGTTGTATTCCAAGTTCCAGGAGAAGCGGGTGGCACTGGCCAAGACGGACGACGACGGCGGCGCCGCGGACTGGCTCGAGGCAGAGCGTAAGGCGCAGAAGCTGCGGCGGGAGGAGATGAAAGTCCGGGCCCTGAACCGCAACGGGCGCGTCGATTACAGCATTCAAGAGTGAGCAACTGATTTGAGTCTTGCTTGAGTCTATATACTAACACGCGATAGGAGCGTTCTCGACTTCAACCCCATGAACACGATTGCGTCGCACATGAGTTACTGGTCTGACGAGGATGTCAGCCACTTTATTCTTTCACAACTTCTCTCTAATAGAAGCCGAGCAGACCGAAAGTAGACGTGCCATAACTTAGACTAGACGTTTAGGATGGGCGACCTGATCAATACAATGGTATTTCACGTTAAAAAGTAAGATGTCTCGTCACGTATGAGTGTCTCGTTGCATTGTACAATTCTTCCACAATAGGCTGGGTATCTTTTTGTTTACTTCTCATCTCTCAACATAACTTAGGCACGCAGAACACCGGCATCAACCAAGGCACCCCAACGAGCAGGCAGCCCCTTGGCCACATCCTCGGCCGTCGACCCGTTCTCGGCCTTGAGCGCGCGAATGTCCTCGCCCACATCGTTGGTCAACCTCACAATCTGCAGCCCTTCAGCCGCCTGCCGCGCCGCAGCGGGGAACACGTCCGTCGGCAACCGCGACGCGATCCACAGAAGCAACCAGACCACCTCCTCCTGCGCCTTTTCCACCGCGACGTGTAGGGCGCTCTTCCCTCCAGCGAGAGGGTCCTGGTAGCGGATCAGCTGGCCGAGCGCGGCGACGTCGCCTGCGAGTTCCTCGTTTGCGTCCTGGAGGAGGGTGACGATGCCTTCGACGTCGCCCTCCGAGCACATGAGGTGGTATGCGCGGGCGGGGCGGGCTTCTGGGTTGGAGGCGAGGTAGGCTTCTTCGGTGATGGTGGGGAGGATGTTGAGGCTGTCTTGGAGGCCGCCTTCGTTTACGTAGCGGGTTAGGATTGCGGGTTCGCCTGTGGGTGTTTGGGTTGGGAGGTAGGTTGTGCAAGAGGGGCAGGTTAGGGAGAGGGCTGTCTGTTCGGATTGGTCTAGGAGGCATTGCCTGATTTTGTTAGCTGGTGTTCGAATGGGATGAGAGGGGTGAGCAAAGTGGGTGAGGCGGAGGGATGTACCAGTGAAAGTGGCAGCCGCAGGGGAGCTCGAGATCATCGGGGACGTTCTGGGGCTCGTCGCCGGTTTGGTTGTCTTCGTCTTCGCTGTCTGGGTCGATTGTGATGATGAGGGGGTCCTCGCAGGCTTTGCATACGGCTGCCATGGCGAATGTGGATGGCGGGGGTGAGAAGCAGAGAGGTGATAATCCGGTTCTGTGGTATTAGAGCGTCCAAGCCACAGACGGGTGTTCTAAGAGTGGTGGAGGAGATAACGACGAAGTTGAGGTGAGATTCCTTTGGTCGCGATGAGGGTATCGCCACGGAGGATCAGAAAATTCGAGGTGGGGGGGGATTCGGTGCGGGGACTGTGCTCAGATTAGGGAAGCACTGTACTTGGTCAGGAGTTTGCTACAAGCAACACAGTGCATCTTTTAACCAGTGCTTTACCAGTAATGTGCCGGGATCATGATGCATATCTTGGTCAAACTTCCCTGAACCTAGTCGTTCCAGAAAATTGCCTAGAGCGGCCTACGGGCAGATTGACGGTTGGCAATCTATTTCAAGGCTAGGCAGGTCTGGAGAACACTTTGGGCGCTTAGGCATTCATGGGCTAGGGAGTAAGGGGGCGTCTAGCTGCTTGAACTGTGCAAGTGGGCAGCAGCATAAACGGAGCGGGAGATCGATCATCGGGCCTTGCGCAGGGCGAGGTTATTTCGAGATCTTGGGTATTACTGCAATAGCCCTTTATGCCTCATGAGACCTTCCAGGCTGCTTTACATAAGTATCATGCAGGGGAAACCATATGAGGCGAACCACGTCAAAGAGAAAGAAGAAAAAAAGCTGATGGCTGGCGGTCCGGAAGACTCTCGCGGACAGCCAGGTCTGGAGGTCTCGTTTCCGCGTCCGTCCCCGTGATGGAGAGCCGAGAGCGTCGTGGACGTGCAGAACATGTGTTGTGGTGCCTGGCGAGCCACGCGTGCACGTCGTCGTAGATTCTCCCGGTGATGACTCGACGTCTTGGCTAGACTTCATCTCACGTAGTGTAGCGGCAAGTAGGTATCATGAATCGGGAATGAGGCAAATATGGCAAACGGCAGCCTGAGATTGTCGTACGCTGGCTTACACAAGTAGTCGTAGGCGAAACGAGAGCGAGCTTGCCTTACGCAAGCCGTTGTGGCTGGTGGCCGTTGGTCGTCGGGTACCTCGGGCGTCTGCTTGGATACGCGGAAGGGTAGAGTACACTAGGTCTCACGGGTACCCGACTTGTCCGAATCCAAACAGGCTTCCTGCGGTTACTCACCTACCTTAAGGTGCTAAAGCAAGGGAGGTACCGCGTTTCTCGCATTGATTTGGGTGGCAGGTCGAGGTACCTTACCTCAGCTTGCTTCAGATGTGAGCACTGAGGAATTGGGATGTACCTCTCGCCCCAGTTTGGGCTATCGGGTACCTATGGGTCCATCACTCTGCTTGAGCGGCTTGCCTCACTCCTAGAAGATGAGGTTTGGCAATGTCCACGGGTACGGCAAGGCAATAGTCCAGGCTCTGCTAGACCACGTGCTGAACATTGCTTCGCTTCACCAGCGTCGCGTTGGGTACCTAGTGTACTCCGTAAGGTAAGGTAGAGGCAGAGTCAAGTGTCGCATTGCAATGTAAGGCAGCCAAAGTCGAGAGCAAGAGGTGTCTTAGGTAATCGAGGCGATGGCTGTACAATTACATCAATGGCCCCTCCCCGCCCCCGCCATCGAACTGGGAGAAAAAAGGTACCTACCTACGTAAGTCTCGCACATTCCATCCGGCCCCCATTGCCCCCTCTTCCCCCCTCTTCGAAGTACCTCACACGCTCACAAAGTCACCTTTCCGCCTTAACACGCGCATTTCGTACCTCGTCGCGGCATAGCGCAGCACAGCATTTTGCACAGCCAGCCCCATTGCGAGCATACCTATTTTACCTTGCACAGTACCTATACCTTGGTCGTACGGGTACCATACTTACAGTACCTGCTTACCTTGTGCCTACTTCCATTACCTGAACAACCCTCTCCTGGGCCTTTAACCTGCTTGATTTCTTGACCTGGGTACCAACAAGTACAACCTTGCTTAGCCCCGGTTGACCATCGACATCATCACCCTCCTCCCTCTGGTTTATTCAACTTGTTTGTTACATACACTTTTTTCTCGAAATACAACACCGACAACATAAACAAACCACGACTGCTTAAGCCAAATCCAACACCTCGAATGCCCTACACACCAAGGAATTTAGATAGCAGGACCTAGAGGTACTGCGCCTACGGATACAAAGGACCAACCTCCGTCAACGTCCGTGCGTTCCGGAGCTTCCTGCGCATCTGCCACTCCCGCTTGGTCCCTGATCAAGTCAAGTGCTTCCAACCTGCTCCTCCGCGCCGAGCGCATTACCCAGAGAGACTCCCGTCATCCTCTTCTCTCCACCGTCCACCAACCTCACCAGCGGCCTCGCTACCCTCAACCTGCCGTCTCCCTCAATCGTTCGTCTCCTTTCCCGCGACACGCCCAGAGACGACCACAACCATGAACGTTCTCAAGCTTCAGAGGTGCGCACACACTCAATCGCATTCCCTGCCCCGCACCGCTGCGAGTGATTCACTCCCGCCAGCATTGCTCAGGGGCTCTGCTTTGCTCTAACCTCTACGTCTCGTCTGCCGTCACTAACCAAGCATTCACCCACAGGAAGTATCCTCAATTCCCGCAAAACGAAATCTTTGGTCTCAGCGACGCATTCCGCAAGCTCGACATTGACGAAAAGGGCTACGTTGACGAGGCCACTGCCATCAAGGCCACCCAGCAGAGCGAGCGCCAGCCCTACGATGTCGTACGACAGGCTCTGAAGGAGGTCGATCTTGACTCCTCCCGCAGAGTCGAGCTCGAGGACTATGTTGCCGTATGTTTGAATGGAATCCTGCTATCCATCGCCCTCCAAGTAATGCTAACAACACACCTACAGCTCATTGCGAAGCTCCGCGAGTCCTCTCCTGCTCAGAAACGCATGTCGACCGGTCCCGGTGGTGGTACCGGCGCATCCATTGTCGCGCAAGCAACCGGAGGCATGGGTCACTCTTCAAAGTCGAGCATCGGCAAGATTCACGTCCAGGGCTCCAATGCCAACGTCACCCATACCATCAACGAAGATGAGCGCACCGAGTTCACCCGTCACATCAACGCCGTCTTGGCCGGTGACGCAGATATTGGAAGCCGTCTTCCCTTCCCTACTGACACCTTTGAAATGTTTGACGAGTGCAAGGATGGTTTGGTCTTGGCCAAGCTCATCAACGACAGTGTCGCCGACACCATTGACGAGCGTGTTCTGAACCGACCCAAGAACAAGAAGCAGCTCAACGCTTTCCAGATGACGGAGAACAACAACATCGTCATTGAGTCGTCCAAGGGTATCGGTCTGTCCGTTGTCAACATTGGCAGTGGTGATATCATTGAGGGCAGAGAGCACTTGATTCTCGGTCTGATTTGGCAAATCATCCGCCGTGGTCTTTTGAGCAAGATTGACATTAAGCTGCACCCCGAACTCTACCGCTTGTTGGAGGACGACGAGACCCTCGAGCAGTTCCTGAGACTTCCCCCCGAACAGATTCTTCTCAGATGGTTCAACTACCACCTCAAGGCCGCTGGCTGGAACAGACGGTAAACACTGAGCCATGAAATCAATGCTAGAAGCATGCTAACTTGCGCAGGGTGAACAACTTCTCTAGTGATATTAAGGACGGCGAGAACTACACTGTACTCTTGGCACAGATCGGCTCCGAATATGGCGCGACGAGAGCCCCTCTTCAAACACGAGACCTTCATCAGCGCGCCGAGGAGATTCTGCAAACCGCCGACAACATGGGCTGTCGCAAGTTCCTTACCCCGTCATCTCTGGTCGCTGGTAACCCCAAGCTGAACTTGGCTTTCGTTGCCAACCTGTTCAACACCCACCCCGCGCTTGACCCCATCACCGAGGAGGAGAAGCTCGAGGTTGAAGACTTTGATGCCGAAGGAGAGAGAGAAGCCCGCGTATTTACTCTGTGGCTCAACAGTTTGGATGTGCAGCCTGCTGTGCAATCCTTCTTTGACGATTTGCGCGACGGCACGGTGCTTCTGCAGGCGTACGACAAGGTTATCAAGGGATCCGTCAACTGGCGTCATGTGAACAAGCCACCGGCGCACGGCGGAGAGATGTTGCGGTTCAAGGCGGTTGAGAACACAAACTACGCGATCGAGCTCGGCAAGCAGAACCGTTTCTCGCTTGTGGGCGTCCAGGGTGCAGACATCACCGACGGTCAACGGACCTTGACTCTTGGCCTGGTGTGGCAATTGATGCGCAGAGACATTACCGTCACTCTGTCAACACTGGCGCAGCGTCTTGGCAAGAAGGAGATCACGGACTCGGAGATGGTCAAATGGGCCAATGACATGTCTCGCAAGGGCGGCAAGTCATCTGCCATCCGATCCTTCAAGGATCCCTCCATCGGCACCGGTGTGTTTTTGCTGGACGTGCTCAGCGGTATGAAGAGCAGCTACGTCGACTACGACCTCGTCACCCCCGGCCAGACGGACGACGACGCCTACCTCAACGCCAAGCTCAGCATTTCCATTGCGAGAAAGATGGGCGCCACTATTTGGCTGGTGCCCGAGGATATTTGCCAGATTCGCAGTCGCCTGGTGACCACCTTTATCGGTTCTCTCATGGCCACGGCAGAGAAGCAGGGACTGTGAAACGATGCGTCTTGACGAACGAAACTTGTTCTCTCCTTCTCTCTCTTTCTCCCACGCTCGATGTTTCTTGTCTATGAGGATAGAAAAAGGCCAAAACTGCGGCGAGGCTTTGATTGTTTGTTTTTAGTTGGATGAATCCATTACGAATACCACAGACTTTTGTAGAATTGGGCCAAATGTGACTTCTCATGTCTTGTGCATGTATTCTTATGACGTATACGCGGTAAGGTTTGGCTTCCTTGATCATCAAACAGTGACCATCCGTGTATTCGTGCAATCGTTTCAGACGCACTCCTATTTGGACTTCAAGGTAATGGTTTGTCATTGTACAGATCACCAGCCTCGCGGCAACTTGTTTACACGTAACATCACAGTATAAGGTACAGGCTACACAGCAGACTCGGCCCCGTAAAAATGCCAAACCAAAAGATGACGTTCCCCAGCACCTTGCGATCCCTCATCCACCTCGTCCGGCTTAGTTGGACAAGCTATACGCAGTCAGCACCCATGTCATTTCCAGACATGTAAACATGATCAAGTAACTGGCAACGATGTGGAAAATAGGGAAAACATATCGAGGGCCGACGTACCGGCAGCTGACACATTTGCAGGAACAGGAGGTAGCCCCTCAGCTTCTTGAACAGACACCACATGACGAGCTCGTGGACGCAGGCGGAGAGGAAGAAGGTGATGAGGGTCGCCGTGTGGCGGTTTACTTTCATGGAGGAGATTGAGCTGTGGTAGACGTGTCGGAGGAGGAAGTTGTGGACGGGGCTGTTGGGTTGCGTTAGCATTCATTCGTCTTTGTGTTGTCTTTTGGATGGGGTAGACGGTGATGCTTACCGGTTCCAGTCGCGGGCGAATTGATCCCATGAGACTGTTGTCACGTCAGTAAGTTTAGGAGTTTCGAGCAAAGGGGGGAGGGCAGACGGACCGCTGTTCCACCACGCGTCGTAGAAGCTTCTGTCGGCAAAGTAGGTGAGTTCCGCGAGGGTGTTGAGGACGGTTTCCCAGATGAGGTACCATGCCATCTTGCGTTTGTCGTTAGTTCTCGTCTCCAAGGGGGGACGTTGTGGGGAACATGGTCTTGACTCACCATGTACTCCATCATAAAGGGGAAGATGAGATCACTGAGCATCCAGGGGAAGTAGCGGAAGCGCTCGGCCAGAGGCATGCCCGCCTCCTTCATGGCAATGGTTTGCATGACTACGGGGTCTGGCGGGCGTGTTAGTAACGGAGTCGACAGCATGATGAGAGAACACCGAAGTGTTCAAAAAGACACGAGGACTTACAGATAAAAGCCTGTGACACCATAATCATGACGAGAATGATGCCAAACGTGGCCGCCGTCTTCTCGGCAACGTAGTACCAGTCAATCGACTCGGAACGCGGGTACTCGAGCTCGTACACGACGGTCGGGAGAACAATGTACTCGTAGTGGTTCGCGAGCGAGAGGTTATTGGGGTACGCCCGGACAACGCTCGTCGCCTGACCCCGGAGCTCGTCCGTGATGCCGTCAATCTCCCACCGGATGATGCGCTCAAAGACCCGGACCTGGTCTGCGTCGAGGGGCTGTCCGGACTCGATGGCACGGGCGATGCGGTCCAGATCCGTCAGCTGGTGCTGCTCGTCGTCGCCGCCGCCGCCATCCTTTGCATGCGATTGGGACTGAGCCTGCGCCTGCGCCTGGGCGATGGACTGCCTTCGCCCGTGCATCTCGGCCGCGGAGGGCGGGTTGGCGAGGTGGGAGACGGAGACGGTCGAGGCCGAGGGGGTGGTGGAGGAGGGGAACTCGGTGGGCGCGACGTGCTCCAGCTTCTTGAGTTTGGAGAGGAGGTACTTGCGCTTCTTGTAGGCGGACGAGAGGTAGCCGTTGTAGAAGGCGTACGAGTGCTGCTTCATGAGCATGACGATGCCGTGCAGGACGAAGAAGACGGTGTGCGTCCAGGGCCAGTCGCGGATCAGCGTAAGGCCTATGACGCCGCCGATGAAGGCCGACTGCCAGATCTGGTGGACTGTGAGAATCCTGTCTGCTTTCAAGGTATGGTGTTCACTTACGTTCTGGATAATCCAGCCTGACCTGTCCCAGTCAACGTAGCCGGCAAAGACCAACCGCTGCAATACCCAGCTGACGCCCGTGATGGCGCACAGGACGCCGTCGGAGGCAAGGAGCACGACGACGTCGCGGCGGAACATGGTCTTCATAATCTCGTTTGTGCCCAAGGGGTTCCCCGTCGCCCGCCAGTTTGTAGCGGCGATCCTGGTGACGAACAGCGCGACGGCCAGCCAAAAGAGCGTATAGAAGCCGTGAAAGGGGCTGTTGGCCGTGTTTACGTTTTGCCGGTCAAACGTGGAAAATTGCCGTGTGAAGACGAGGTCGCTGAACTTGCCGGCTCGGCGTGGTCTCCTTGGGTCTTTTTCCTGTCATTGTGTTAGTTGGTCATTACATGGTTTGCGTGAGCGACCTACCCTCTCTAGACCCCGTTTGAGAACATCCCGCAACTCACGGTCATCCGGAGACAACACGTATGTCTTGAGACGACCGGATCCATCGCGGAGGGGCTCATCGTCGATGCTCGAGGTTTCTGATAGCGTCGATCCGTCTAGTGAGAGCTTCCTCTCACGGTTTGAAGAGTTCTTGAGAGGTGATGCGCCGGGACGAACCGGTGCTCGTCCTTTGCGCGGCCTCGCTGACAACTTCGGGTCATCGTAATCCTCTTCGCTTGGGCTCTCGGAAGGCGTCGCCGATGCTGCCCGGCCCGTAGCCCGTAATGCATCCCGGAGTGAACGGGGCTCCCGGGACGCGGCCAATGAGGTTGTCATTTGGCCGTTCTTTGGTGTGTGTCTTTGCACGGTCGGTATCCCAGAGGATACTACTGCCAGATCATGCAAAGAATCTGGCTCACTTGAGACGAAATAAGCGCCGTGCGGTGATGCGCTTCAAGGCGATGTCGTCTGGAGAGTATAAAGCAGAAGCTCAAACTCAAATGAATTGGCAAAAGATGATTGTGTATATGAGTTGACGGCGTCACGGTCCAAAGTCGATGTAACGACACAGCCGAGGACCCAAGAACCCGGAAGCCAGTCGACTCGCGCGACTGGGATGCGAGTCCGAGTGATGGACGATACGGGTACAGAGGAGGTTTGATAATGACTCGGCGCGAGTACGAGAGTACGAACTGTTTCCCCAAAAACGGTTTGATGGAAAATGGGTGCCAAGCAAGCACAACAGATGGTAGTAAACTGAGAAAGGATGAAACACGAAGACGAGTAGAGAACTAAGACGAATTGGCGGGCAATGATATAAGACCAGCTCCCCGCCAAGTGATGGATTCTACGGGCCTACCGGACTCAGATGTCAGTCGTGGCGGATCATAGACGCCTCTGCCGAGCTACTACTCCATGGCTGACACGGATGCGAGAGAGACAGAGATGATCTGAGATTGTAGGACAAAGGCGTTGGCAGGAGGCTCAAGGTCGGCCGAGGTCCCCGGTGAGTTTCCTTGCAGTCATTGCCGACGTGACACCACAGCTTTGCGGCTCACGGATGGTACGATGAGGAAGAAACAAGCCCGAAGATTGCGAGGTTTTCGTTGGGGAGCTATAGTCTATCAATCCCGCTTATCCCGCCCCAGGACAGGGAGCCGGGAACCTACAGTAGGAGGCGACATCATGTGGGTGGTGCATGTGGACTCCGACGAAGTCAGGTAAAGTATAAAAATAAGATAACAGATGCAGCGCGTGGGAAAAGACGGAATGAAATGGTGGTCCTCGCCATCCAGAGCACAGGCGACCCCAGTTGATGAGTTGTTCGTTTGACGAATAATAAGCCCGATCAAGGGGGTTTTGGTGAATAGGATCCCCGTACTCCGTACAGTATCGCATAACACGTGAAAAGGGGAGACTACTGGTAGATGATTGTATGCCAAGGTAAGACACTGGTCTACCCCGAATGTCTCTGGTTGTTGCCTCGATTGTAGTGTTTGGCTAGGTAGATGCCGGAGAAGAAGTCGCGGTCTTCTTGTTCGGCCTTTGACGTATTTGTGCAGATGGAATAGTTGAGTAGTAAAGATTGAGTGAGCAGCTGGGAGAAGTGTCTCCTTGAAGGGGCATGTCGCATCCGAGGAGAAGGCATATACACGTTGTCCATGATCTATAGTGGAAAGTGGTATGTACTCTGTCTTCTCATTGGCAGTTCTCTAACGAGAAGCTGTCGCATCGTGTGGCCGGAAGCGGAGAGACAGAAACACACTCGCATCCGGGCACAGGCCGAGTTGCCCCGTCGGTGCGTTGTCTAGTGTTTTTGGCCGGAGGATGGTGAACATCGATGCACTCTGTAGATGTTTTGCTACGTTTAATTCTCGAACTGCTATAAACCTTTGGTGGTAGGCAGGAGCTTCGGCAACTCACGGTGAGCGTGTTGGGTCACCTTGGTCACCTTGGAATGTTTGCAAAATAGATTTCCTGTCCTGGTGTGCAATGACATCACTCGCACCCGAAGGGGCCGGGTGTACCTGACCTCTCCGTTTCTGGTTAGCTTGAGCAAGGTAGGTACTTCGTCCCTTACCTTCCATTGCTTCTGAGGTGCTGTGGGTGCTTGCTGAAACAGTGTCGCAGTGGGCGGGAGGCACCTGCCAGCGCATCGCGTTTCGACCTCCCCTGGCCTTCTGGAAGGAGCCACACAGCAACAGACTGTCACTGACTAAGGTACCTGGAGCAATGAATGGGAGGCAGGAGGCCCCAGCGGTGACTGCTCCTTACAAAACACCCGCCAAACACCTGATGCGGACTACTTTACGTAAGCTTTTCCAGCTCCGAGCGCGGTGCCAACAGAGCAACTGACGTCCTTCCACGTCGTTTTGAGGTGGCACTGCTCCACCGGTACGTACCTCCAAGCTCGTTTCCGTCAGGCACTCCGTACTCCGTACGCCAAAATCTTTTTGATGCGCCAGGGCCGATCCGAGCGACCTCACACTTCCTCTCCTCCTCCTCCTCCGACCACTCTCATCACCAAACCACCAACGCGCATCTTCTTCCACCTTCTCCCCCATCGCGAGGCTCTGCTCCATCAGAACCCCGTTCTTCGTTTCAATCTCCATCGCGAGACACACACTTCTCTCTTCTCTACCCTCACATTTCTTTCAGTTTCTTTCAGCCAAAAAGTCAGCATCACCAACATCATGTCGCGCGGTGGCACCACCTTGTACGTGACTGGCTTCAGCCACGGCACTCGCGCCCGAGACCTCGCCTACGAATTCGAACGGTATGTCAACTGAATATCAGAAACTCCCACGTCGATGCCTCCGTCCGTCCTGTTTTCCTCCCGGCACGCGAGAGCCTTCCGAGATTTCCGATCATCTCTCCTTCCCTCGCTGCTCCCCGCCCACGCCTCCGTATTCGTCCTCCGCCCGTCCTCCCGCTCTCGCATTCGCTGCTCTCAGCCTCATGCATCAACCCAAAGATGCCTCCCTCGCCCGTCCTACGTTTCCCCGTCGATACGTCCTGTCTTCGTTCGCTTGGGCTGCCTCCTCCCAACCCACCGCCCGTTGTCCGCGCCGCTGTGGCCTGCCAACGCTCCGTGGCGCACCGAACACAATACAGCTTCCTTTTGCTGCGCCGACGACGGCCGACGTTTGGTCTATATCGGATCAAACGGACAACCTCATGTATGTATCTACGTGCTGACGTTCTGACTCGAATATAGCTATGGACACCTTGTCCGATGCGACATCCCTGCTCCTCGCTCGGCATCCAGCAGACTGTGGGTTCACTCTCCTCTCGCGTATCCGCACAGATCCGAATAAAGACTGACACCATGCCAGGTTTGCCTTTGTCGAGTACGAGGACCGTCGCGATGCTGACGATGCTTATCATGAGATGCACAACAAGCGCATCGGTCGCGACGACATCCTGAAGATTGAGGTAAGGCGGTACGAGACGCAGCCTTGAGGGACGTTTGCTGATACGCTACAGTGGGCTCGCACCCCTCCTTCCGCCTCATGGCGCTTCGACTCCGGCCGTGACCGTGAGCGCGCTCCTCGCCGCTCCTCTCCCCGTCGTGGCCGCTCGCCTTCTCCTCGTCGCAGCACCCGCGACTACTCTCCCAGAAAGGACGACCGCCGGGACCGCGACCGCGACTATGACCGTGGCGACAGACGCGACACCCGCGACCGTTCCCGCAGCCCTGACCGACGGTGTGTTGACTCTCCTAGATCTTTCAAGAACTCTCCCAAAGAATCCCCCCTGGGCCAAGGGCCCCTCAGAAATGCCGAATTTGAACTAGTGATCCTGACTGGTCAGAAGTGATCGAGACGCCAAGGAAGACCGCGAAGACCGGGAACCCCGTGAGAACGGTACCAACGGTGACGATAGAAAGGGTACGTAAACCGGCGACTAGGTGTGCATTGGGCTGCATAGTAAGCTAACACTCGACAACAGCACTGGACAGCCCTCCCCCTGCCCATGACGACCTGGACGTTGCTGCGGAGTGATAAGTATACCTGGCAATCTTTCTTGTCGGGTTGTGCGCGGCTGTGCCAAAAGTTTTTCTGATTTCTCACCCGGTTCTCCTCTCTCTCTCTCACACACCATCTGAATCCTGGATCTGTAAAGTGTCCTCACCTTCTGGGAGATATTTAGTCTCGATGCGACCGGTCCGGCTTCTTCGAGTTCAGCACACGACACCCCGGGCTGTCCGATGTTGGCAGCATCCGAGTCACCAGACATACCTATCCAGACTCGATATCGGCGGGACATACGTTTCGGAAACGAACGCGAAACGGCGCGAAATTATTGGCGAGGCGGTCTTTTGAAAGCATTACCCCCTAGTAGTTAGAAATTGACATGTAGGTTTTTTACAGCAGCCTCCAGATCTGGCCTGATGGCTTAATTTGAAGCTCTTTGACACAATTGAGCTCAGAGTTGACTGGGTTTTGATTTGGTGATAATCCGGCCATGACCCTGATCTGTTTTGGATCGTGTAGCAACCAACCACATACGTTGGTCAGGGAAAACTCCCTCTAGAGCAACGTCTAGTCAAGCAGTCCACGTGTTTATGGTTGCTAAAGCAATTCCTGCGTTATTGAAGCAGTTTGTAAAAAATATAGCCTGCCGTCTCTGCCTGTTGGGGGCTTTGAAGGTTGTAAAAGGTGTGAAAACGCAACTGGTTGAAATCATCCACAGAAAGACATTGAAGCGTAAGGTAGGCAACATACCCTGTGACTTTAGGTAAGGGTTACTAAACCATTGGCTAAAGGTATTATGTTTAAAGTACTCTGAGAAAACCGAATTGCTACTACCCAAACCCAGCTGCATATTTTGATCACCCATGTACCTAGGTAGTACATATCTCAGGTTGCTTTGCGATAGCGAGCTGCTTGTTATTTGCTTGCTAAACGACAACACAGCAAATAGAACGTTCCGTGATGCAATGCGGGGAAAGCTGGAGGAGGGCGGGGTGATCTCCGAAGACTAAGGCAGGTAGTTGGGTGTTGATAGGGAGGATCCGGAGGGTCGGGGTGCCGAAGGGAGGGTTTCTCGGCAAACTCGCGCTGATGTGACCCGGACGCCGCCGAGATGGATGAGGGGAGAAAATGGAGGCACTGCCGGACCTGGGTCTCGGGATTGGCGGTAGTCGCTTGGGATAGTTTGCCCAGGCAGGATTGGCGGTGTTGAACAGTGTTTGGCAACCTGGGTGAGAATTGCAGCAACACCAAATCCTGGCTGAACTGTGCCGATGGGATGTGGCTATACCTGTTCTATCACTGTGAGTGCGAGATGAGATATCATGAGTTCCCGGATACCAAGATTCTCAATGTGGTCATGTGTTCTTGCGAGCCTGTACCGTATTCTTTTCACATACGGAAGCTGGCTACCCCATTTTCCCCCAGATTGTCGTCATGGGAGTGGAGTTCAAAGCGAGGAGAGCAACAAGGCCGGAGAGCCCTCCATCCACTCAGCGGAAGCAAGATTGTGATTTCAAGAAGAGAGGAAGTTACCAACTGAAATTGAGCTGTTCCGGCAGCTGCATCATTTTCCGGTTTGATTGTTAACGGGTGGTATCAGCGGATAAAGGGTAAGCCGGGGTTGGTTTCCAGTCTTCAGGTTACAAGAAGCAGCCGCCTCAAGAGGGACAGGTAGAGGTACCAGGCGAGATGTACACATCCCGAGGTTCCTCAGCTGTGGTGACCAACGGACACTTTCCGTGCCCAGAGCCGGCGGGTGAGCCACAGCCGCTGTGGCCCGCGGGGTCCCCTAGAGACTGTCCGCCTTGGGCTGATTGAAGTGCTGTCAACTGCCCTGTAGCCCTCAAATTTGGAGCCAGTTACATCATCGCAAGTACCCCAAGTACTTCGTCGAGGTCCCAAGCAGCCACTTTCCATCTTCCGCCTGGGAGGGAGCTGAAATTCGATCTGCGTCGTTGGGATCTGGTCACTGCGTCCGCCCCTTCACAACCAGCTAATTCGTTCCTCGCGACCTCCAGCTCTTCCTCACACCTCGCCCCTCGACGACCTGTCACCGCATCCAAAGACCAAGGACCAAAGGTCTCGGCGCAAAAGCTCCAAGCTTGTCGAGGCTCTGCTCCTACACATCGCGCGCCTTTTGTCAATTACGCCGGCCCCCCTCACCCTCCGTCTCGTCGCTATTCTTTCCTGTCCCCGTCGACCGAACCGACTCTGTTAATACTCGACCTCAACCTCTGCCCGTCCCGACCAAAGGGTTTCTTGCTCGCACATCCCTCGAAACGATCCTCGTCTGCTTCGTGCCAAATCATCAATTCGTCGAGCACTCGTTTACCCTCGTCAACCGAATCGAAGCGCCCTGCCCCTGCCATACCTTCTTGTCATTGTCAGCTTAGCCGCGGCACATGCGAAATACCCTCGTCCAAACCCAGCAACCAGAAAAACCCGCGATACCCACGACCACCGCCTAGCCGCACCAGCTCGCGGCCACGAGTCACCTTTGATGCTCGAATCCTTCTCCTCTCCATCTACTGTCCGCTCGATTATGCCTTCGTCGTCGTTACCACTCTTCTCTTAGAATACCTGAATCTCTTTTTCTTTGGACTTTTTGGGTCATTCTTTTTCCCCTCGAGCATACTTTTCCCCCTCGGCGCTCCTTCTCGTTCCTCCAGAAAGTCGCAAACCTCATCGAGTACTACGAGATCCTTCCCCCTCCCGCCCTCAACAGTCTTAAATGCAAGCACAGTCATAGCAACCAGGTGGCTTCGGAGGTTCAGCAGTGTGGTCGTCAATCACGAGTTTTGCGCTTGCAATAACACGCACACATCCATCCGCACTGCTCCTTGACCAGAGTCTGAAGTCATGTCGCCTGTAAGTGCTGCCCGTTCTCAGCTGCTGCATTTGCAAGCATCCTTCCTGCCCTGCTACATCGCTCTGCCCGGCCATCTACCAAGTTTTGTCTGCAGCAAGTCAAAGGTTTGCTGACATCCAGTCTACACTGGCAGTCTCTCAATGATGCGGCGGTTCCTGCTGCTGCTCCGGGCCCAGCTCCGGAACCGGTCAAGTACCTCTGGTTTCGCGATACCTTTTCCCAGCCCGTCGTTGCCGCCTTCTGCGCTGGCGGTGTTGCTGGTGCCGTCTCTCGAACCGTCGTCTCCCCCCTCGAGCGCCTCAAGATCCTGTTCCAGGTCCAGAGCGTAGGACGCGATGCCTACAAGCTGTCTGTAGGCCAAGGTCTGGCCAAGATGTGGAGGGAAGAAGGCTGGAGAGGCTTCATGGCTGGCAATGGCACCAATTGTGTGCGCATTGTGCCGTACTCTGCCGTTCAGTTCGGCAGTTACAACTTTTACAAGCGGGTGAGTACCACGCGCCTTTGACCACCTTGTGCTGGGTCGGAAGTGTGGCTCACATGAGCCGCTGCAAAGAACCAAGGCTAACGCGGCACGACTCACAGAACTTCTTTGAGTCTTCTCCCGGCGCAGACCTCTCTCCTCTCGCCCGTCTGACGTGTGGTGGTATCGCTGGTATCACTTCCGTCTTCTGCACATATCCTCTCGACATTGTTCGCACTCGACTGTCTATCCAGACTGCTTCCTTTGCAGAGCTAGGCCCTAGGGCCGAGAAGCTCCCGGGCATGTGGACTGTCATGGGCACCATGTACAAGACGGAGGGCGGTATCTCTGCCCTGTACCGTGGCATCATCCCCACCGTTGCTGGTGTTGCCCCCTACGTACGTGGTTCCCCTGTCTCGAGATGAAATTGGTCCTAGACTCTAACTTGACGACACAGGTCGGCCTCAACTTCATGGTCTACGAGTATGTACGCAAGTACCTAACCCCCGAGGGTGACAAGAACCCCAGCGCCGTCAGGAAGCTGCTTGCTGGTGCCATCTCTGGAGCTGTCGCTCAGACCTGCACCTATCCCTTGTGAGTCGACATGGCTGACATGAGTTATCATTTGTCTTGCTAACAGATGTAGCGACGTTCTTCGCCGAAGATTCCAGATCAACACCATGACGGGCATGGGCTACCAGTACAAGGGCATTACTGACGCTATCCGGGTCATCATTACTCAGGAGGGCGTCAAGGGCCTGTACAAGGGCATCGTCCCTAATCTTCTCAAGGTTGCGCCGAGCATGGCATCCAGCTGGCTCAGTTTTGAGCTGTCACGCGACTTCTTGGTCTCTCTCAGGCCTGATGGTGACGGCGAGGCTGCTCTCTGAGATGAGATGTAGCTCACATTACTTTACTTACATCCGATTGGACTCGTCAAGGGGACCTTCGGTATGAGGATTCCAACGATCACCAGGGTCAACGGAATGCCTTTATTAGACGGTGGCTGGCATAACAGTCACATCGAGGCAGAGAGACTGCCTCTCCCCGGGTTGTTCCTTTCCAACCTGGCATTTCAATCACCAGTGTTTTGATAATGTATTACAACAAGACTCCAAGAGAGGCGAGGACGTCATGTGACTTTCCTGCATGGCATCATGGAAACGTGAAAACGGGCACCGCTTTCCCAGTAGGATCGATGCACAAAGAACCAAATGGGTAGACCAAGCATTAGCTCAATACAAGACATGGATCGAGCTCACAAGAGTGCCTTTTATGCTGGTGAGGTGGTAAATGCCTATACTACATCAGCTAGAGGTTAAGGATGGGAGCATCTGGGCTATTCTAAACTCTTTGTCATTCATCCCTTTGTGAAGAAATTCTCTGGTTATATCGACATGCACTGGAGTACCTCGGTCAACATTGCCTTGACCGAAAAAGAGGTCTGACCGAGACTGACCGAGGATGCAGGGGACCCTGCAGACTTTCCATAGAGTGGGTCCGTGCAGGTCCACCGTTCAACAGGAGCGCCCCTCTGGAAGAAAAGGACCCACCGGAAAATTTATTGATCCACTCGACGTTGATTTCAGTTGCCCTAAAGCCCACACAGCCCGATTTTTCCGCCTGGCGAGGAGTGCGTAATTCTAGTGTGGCCCAGCGGAAATCTTTTGAAAGTTTCTCTTTTACACCGACGACGACAACATCACGGCCGCCCATTTGACTCAATTCGCCAACTTCGGGAGTCTATCGACAAAATGGGTACGTAGGAATTTCCCATTCAAGCCTTTACATGCGAGTGGAATTGTGCAACGCGCGGTCCTTTTGTGTCTCTCTGATTGTCCTCGTCGAAATACTTGGACCTGGTGAGAGATGAATCGGATCTGCCGTTGCCTCTTCTGCGAACTTGGCGCGGCGAAAGGAAAAGGAATCCTCTCCTCACCACAAGATGATGATGCCTTCGTCTCTACTCCTGCGCTCTGCGGGGAGAAATAGATTCGTACCAGAGCTCATCGCATCGTGGTCGACGGATGATGGACTTTTCTCGCCTGCATTCAGAGCATGCTTGAACAAAAAGGCTGACGATTGGGCTCTTCACCCCCGTTTATAGGTATCGATCTCGACCGCCACCACGTGCGCAGCACGCACCGCAAGGCTCCCAAGAGCGACAATGTGTACCTCAAGCTTCTCGTGAAGCTGTACCGCTTCTTGACCCGTACGTTGACCTCGATCCAAGAACCCCGCGACGAACGAAAGAAAATCGACTAACCTTTTGCAGGTCGCACCGACTCCAACTTCAACAAGGTCATCCTGCGCCGTCTCTTCATGTCGCGCATCAACCGCCCTCCCGTCTCCATCTCCCGCATTGTCGGCAACCTGGACAAGGAGGACAAGCGCACCGTCGTCATCGTCGGAACCGTCACTGACGACAACCGTCTCCTGACCGTCCCCAAGCTGACCGTCGCTGCCCTGCGCTTCACCGCCACCGCCCGCGCTCGCATCACCGCTGCCGGCGGCGAGGCCATCACCCTCGACCAGCTCGCCCTCCGCGCCCCCACCGGTGGCAACACCCTCCTCCTTCGCGGACCCAAGAACTCCCGTGAGGCCGTCAAGCACTTCGGCATGGGTCCCCACAAGCACAAGGTACGATCATGTCGCCTGGTCCAGTGGAAATGCTACGAGAACAGTACTAACACCCTCTGCAGAAGCCCTACGTCGAGTCCAAGGGCCGCAAGTTCGAGAAGGCCCGTGGTCGCAGAAGGTCCCGCGGTTTCAAGGTCTAAGCGTTGGTGGTATTTCCCATCATTGCTTGGCTCTTTTTCACTCTGGGGTTCGGTCGTGCGTGGCCTGGTCGCGCAGGTATGGACCAGAAGCAAGAACAACGCTATCACAAGACGGGTGGCGTGGGGTTGAGATATCCCCTGCGCTTCCTGTCGTGCTTTACAGGGAACACTTTTTCTTGCATGGTATGGCGTGGTTAGGTATCCAAAAAAAAGAAGAATTGACGACTACGAAACCTTCTCTTAATGGCGTCGAATGGCATCTCTTGGGCTTGGGTTTTTTTACCACTTTCATTCTGGACTTGCCCCTCTCTGTGACTCGCATGTGTGATGCTGTGTGCGAGATGTGATTTCTACCACGTCCATACCGGTTTGTAAACCAACTGTGGTCGTAGAAGAGCAGCCTATATATCGGAGGTGAAGTCTGCTTTACCACGGACGTATGTCCCCTTCTCGCAGATAAGTACTGGACAGTACTATTGTCCCCGCCTCTCGAATCGACGACAAACTGCCATCACCAGTTCTTAACCACCTTTTTCACCCTTTCCAATTGCACTCTACCTCACCCCACGTTCTAGACTGTAGCCAGTCCCATCTACACGATGACATGAAGCCATCGCGAGAATGATCCTCGAAACAGCCAAACTCTTCGTTTGACCGCTATGACTGCTCCCAAGGCTGAATATTTCTTGTTTGTATTCACACTGTTTCACGTTTGCATACCGTAAGTCTAGACCTTGCTAAACAAAAATTGGCAAAGGCAGTAGTAGTTGTTGGGTTGCAATGATGGGGAAGAGTGGGAAGGATTTTTGACCTACAGTTTGTTCTCCAGCGTACCATTGGCCCGACTGGTTTTGATAATCTGCCAAAAGTTGGGGCGGATATACTCGAGTAGACTTCCTGTTGGTTTTAGGTGCACTGTTGATGTGAGGAGGGGCCACTCTCTCCATATTCTGCGAGAGGTGTAAATGAGGTTCCGACCTACAAGTAGCTTGGGTGGGCTACGATTATCGTCAGTATGGTCTGTAGGTGGCCCCTACGTGGGCCCATGGCCACGAGGTCGAATTGGACTTCCAATCCGACACTTGCTTACTTTAGAGGGGGAAAAAGAGACATCTGGCTCTCTACGATGGTAGAATCGCCTTATGGCTTGCAACATGTATCGCGGCCCCCAGATGCAGGAGTGAGTCAATATTGACAGAAACGAGTTCAGCTGAACCCATCCTGACCTGGATCAGTTCTCACTTACTGTAATGATCGGCAGAGTCATAGCAGAGACAGACTGGTCCCACCCCTATCTCTTGACGACGGCCGACGGGATGAAGCAGCTGGAAACAATTCATATGCATTGCCGGCAGGCAGACCTGCATATACGGCGGAATTGTATATTTTCCACCCGCTAAAGCCGGATTGCCGTCTGTAGCATGATGGTCCCCGCGAGGATCTCAGTTCTGCTTTGAGGGTGTTGAGGGGAGAGACAAAAGGCGCCTCTGGGCGTATGAAGCGTCATGAGGACTATAGGTGGCTCATATAGATCAATTGACCTCTTCGTCAACTCACGGTTCGAATCAATTACCCTGTGATACGGATACCAACAGCAAGTAATAATCGAGTGGTGCTTCTTAGCTAGTATTTGAAATGCAAGCCATGCCTTGCTCCCGAATAGCTCTCTGATAAGTAAAAGGCTCCTACCAGCAGGAAGAAAAGCAAACGGTGTCTCAAGCCAGCACTCAAGCATTGCTCTTTGAAGAAGAGCTGAAGCCGGCGTGGTCAAGATACATATGCGCCAAGAGGCTTCTTGTAGCACTCCTTGCATATATCGAAAGGGAATTCGGCTCCGCGAGAGCACAGTTGTCAGCACCTCCGCACTCGCCCGCGAATCTCGCGCGTGAGGCTGAGATTTCTGATGCGGACAACCCGACTTGCCCTAGCATACCGATAAGATTCGAGATTAGAACGGGTTTAGTGTTATCTCGAGATCATGTTGTGTCTGGATGGGTTGCATCAATCATCTCCTAGGTGAGCCAATCTACAATGTCAGCTGCGCGACAAGTCACAGATATTGATGCAATAGAGTGGCTACTGAAATCTCATGTTTTAATCACATAGTGTTCTTTTCTCTCTTCGAGTGGCCGTACAGCTAACTTGTCTCATGCAAGGCCCTCGTAATGAGGGTTCCCGGTATCTATATCTAAGGACCTGGGCTTCTTCCACCCAGCCTTCTTGCTCATACCATGCACGAGTCACCCCATTCTTCTATACTTTTGCCATGGGCACCGACATCTCCACCTGTCCACAGGACAGTAACTCGACTGACTGTCTACTTCGAACTCTGGTCCAAATTCTGAACGGATCTCAAAAGGCCGACGATGCGAAGTATGATTGGGACCCAATAACCTTTGCCTTTACTGTCATCGTTGGTGCTGTGGCGCTTTTGTTCGCTCTAGTTCCCATCGTTCAGACCATCATCGCACCTGGACAAGGGAGCAGAACGACAAATCGCCTTGCCATCGGAGAAAAGTGGTCAAAAGAGAGTTCGAGACAATGGAACTGGCGCCAGTGGACATACGAGTATACTGTCATCACTCCCATCTTCCGTATGCAGACCCTGAGGAAGTGGGTGCAGGCGGACATCGACAACATCAAAACAGTTCCCGACGAAACCAACTTTGGGAGCGACATTGACGAGATCTGCGAAGAGAGAACCAGGTGCACGGATCCAGAAAAGCACATCGCGTGTCAAAACAGCACCGACGACAAAATCACCGAGAAGGACTCTGAGGGGTTGAAAAGTGCTTTGATAACGATCCTCCGCTATTTTCTCCCAAGGCAGACCTCCGCTCATTCCGAGAACAGGCCTGCTGCAACCTGGATTGACTTCTTCCACAAAGTTGGACTGGACAGAATAGACCCTCGAGACGACTTGGGTAGACGGAAAGTCACTGCTGACTACCTACCCAGCGACCTCGTGGCCGCTCCTGCGTACGCGCAGATTGGGGTTATTGTCACAGCCGCTTCAACAACACCGGGCTGGGCGAAGTGGCCCACCGATCCATCGTCAAATTTTCCTGTGATCTTTGGTTATGGATTTCAGTTTGACTTCCGTCAACACCCAATACTTGGTGTTCTTGGAGCCTATTCGCAGTACAGCAAAAGACAGCAAGATCAAGACGATTCTCGCAACATCCCCGGTATCTTTGGACTCCAGTGGCTGTACGACAAGACCAAGGCGGGTAAGGACGCCCTTCAGAAGAAAGAGGAGAGAGAGAAGCTCTTGTCGTACCACAGCCTATCCCGTCTCAATGTGGCCATATCCCACTCACGCGCATCCATAGTGGCCGACCGGCAATCTCTTTTTAGTGCCGGGCCCAACAACCCATTGACTGTCATCAATCTGAGCACCAGCCATCACCGCGTCGAGGTATTAAGATACATGCTCAAATTGTCCGAGCAGGATATGCATTCCAGAGCACAGGGTGCCTTCATGTTGGACTATGGAGGCCTCTCCCACGAACAATACATGCCCATTGTCGGGCTGTTCCTAGCTTCCACACCACGATATGTGCCTACGTTATTCCCTACGGACTTGCTGAGCAAAAGGCCTCCTCTTACTCTTCTCGCTTTGAATGGACACTTCTGGACGAATGTCACAAGAGAAAGCGTCAAAGGAGACGACATGTCTGATTGGCCTGTGTCGCTCCAGACCTCGGACTGGGACCAAAACGTCATTCGATGGGTCAATGATGGGATGGATAAATTGGGAAGGGTCAAAGGTGAAACCCTCGAGGCAGTTTTCAAGGAGACTAAACGATCAATCATCCACCACTTGCAGTGTCAGGGAGTGGGCGCAACGAAGCCAGCTGTTGGCCTCAAGGTTGTACTTCATCTATGCATGAAGCTGCTTCACAACGACAAGACCTTTCGAACCTGGTTTTCCAAATATCATCCAGCAGTCGCGGCATACTTGAGACGCATCATTCATCTGCAACTCCAACTGCTGGATCGCTGGTTCTTGAACTCCAACCATAACACATCCTCCACTCAGTCTCGCGCAATCCGCATTTGCAACACGACTCTCGCGTTGACGCTAGCGGATGAGAAGGCACCAAAGAAAGATGATTCAACCAGTCCAGTTCCTGATGAACTGGACCAGACTGTCTGGCATCTCCACTCTAACACGCTCGAATGGATCGAAGACTTGATGAATTCCATTGGCCTCACTCCGGAGACTCTCGAGAGCACAAGAAGCGACTGGGAACCAGAAAAGAGCTCTGATGTCAAGAACCGCTCAATCCAGAACACTGGGACTCAAGAAGAAGACTCTGATGAGGTCTTAGTACCCTTGGCTGCACAGATGAAGCCGCGCGATAAAGATCTGAAGTACCTTGCAGGCGCTCATTACAACAAGAAGTGGGAGCTGTTGAATACTCATCAGATGTTAGACAGGTTGGACAAGGTGGCCTCATCCAGGGCCGACAGCTCCTATCGGAAACGGCGATTCCAGCAACGTGATGGAGGAGATGTGGCCAATGAAAAGACAACTGACGATATGATCATATTCCGCTGTATTCTTATAGCATTACTTTTCCAGACAGCCCCAGATAACGCAGCGCTCATCAAGTCGGGGGTTTGGGAACAGGTTGTGGCTATCGTCTAAGGGGCAGAGTGTTGGTTGCGACGAGCAAGGACTGAGGCCACGATACTTGTAACTCGCTGTCTACGATGGGTGTACCAAAGAGTATTGCCCAGAAAACTAGTAGAAGATAATACATAGTTTAATATGTAGACACCGTTACTGGCATCCGTTACTGTTGAGAGCTCGTTGGATATTTCCTCATTTATGACGATGATAGCTCATCAGGAGAACCTGGCAGCGCATCCGTACAAATAGTATCTATATTCTGAGTTCTACTCTCTGAATCTTACACTTAGTTATGAATTTGGTGCGTAGGTACCAAAGGAGAAAGGTATAAGTCAGTGTTTAGTCCATGAGTCTAGCTATAGATTGACGGAGCCTTAGCATCATTCCTCCGCTCATAAAGAGATCATTCGGAAACAGACTCGAATTCACCCGAGATTTATTTCCTCTTACTCCATTCTTCCAATAATGCCCCGGCTATCGGCCAATCCATCAAGAAATCAAAACACAGCCCTCACAAGATCGACCAGTCCAGTGCGGTCTAGCTCATCAGGCAGACCCTAGAAGCAACTCTCCCGCAGTCGCCTCTATCAACCGAAAAGCCGATTTCGGCAGCAGCTTCTTGCACTTGGGACACGCCGGTTCCTTTTTCCGCAGGGTACTCTCCGTCAACTTCTGGAAGAGGCATCGTTTCCCAATAAAACACCTGCATTTCTTCATCCGCACGATCGGCTCTCCGCGATGACAACCGCGGGCGCCATGATCAAAGGGCTTGAACATGGCGCCCGGCGAGTGATCGTAGTACTTCTTGTTGCAGACGGGACACTCGAGACGTGACGGTCCTTCCCAGTCGTCGACGTCCTCCGCTACAGAATCGATCAGGGCCCGCCTCGCCTTGTAGGCGATGACTTCCGAGTTCCACTCTTGGCGGCGGTCGTGGTAGTACTTCTGGATCAGCTGGACAAAGCACATGAAGGGTTTATGCGGCAACGATGCCTTGTCAGTCGAGCTTGCAATCTCGGCGAGATTTTCCAGCCCCGGAACGGTCGATGGACCGCGAAACACCAGGGGCATGATGATGCTGCAGAGCACTTTCACAGCGAGGCCGAACCGGCTGTTGGAGATACCGTTGTCGTGCAAGAGAACTTCTGCCATGAACTTGACCAGGTTGGCGCGCCTCGACATGGCGCTGGACTCTAGGGTATGCGCATCAGTCCACCCGCCGCCATACTCTGCGTTCTGCAAGACCAAGGCTGACGCCAGCTGCATGTGGTCGCGGATGTTCTCGTCCAGCGTCTTGCGACGGCTCTTGACAAGGTAATTCGAAAACAGAGGCTGGTGAGAAAGCCCGCCCCTGAAGTAGAGCTTCTGCGCTTGACAGAAGCCAGAGAGCACGGTATGTCGGAATCTGAACAGGTTCTGCATGGCAGGGTTCTGTATACGCATATCCGACTCGGCCTTTTCCCCGGCCATATCCGTGAGGTACTTGCGGGCCGCCGTGGCCGGGTTGTAGTAGAACGCCAGCGGGCCGTTCGCCTCGCAGGAGCAAGCGCCGACGCGGTGGTCGTTCTCCTTGCACCGGCGCTCCATGAAGAAGGCCCGGAACCACGACTCGCTCATCTCCTCGTTCGTGACGTCGCTGGAAGGGAATTTGCTCCGGATCCAGAGTAGGACGGAGTGGGAGTACTCGGTCATGTAACTCTGGGCCCAGGCGCTATCCTGGACGTCGTCGCGGTGCCACTCGTCGTGCGAGGGGGTCACCCGGGGCACGGCGGGGGTCTCGCCCGAGCAGCCGGGGCACATGTAGCAGTAGAAGCTGGTGCGATTCTCCCATTGCTGGGCCGGGCAGGGGAAGATGTGCGAGCAGAGGATGTTGGCTATGACGCGGTGTCGTCTCTTGGGGGCATTAGGACGCGGGCTGGCTGGGCAGTTGTAGAACTGTAAATGTTTGATACACATGGTTGCAGTTGATGGCGGATGAAAGTATGACTTGTGGCTCGTCTTTGAGAATTTGAAGCCCGCTTTCACATTGGATGATGAGTCGACAACGCCAACTTTTGGTCCTTATTCATCTCTTAAGTTACTACCTGCGGCTTTGTATTAGCTCGAGTGTTGGGCAACATAACGTTTCCCAAGGGCGAGAACGGTTCTAAAGATATCTATCACAGACAAGAATGGGAATCCCTGGGCTCAGCGAAATGTAGACCGTTCCTTCAATGATGGCCGAGCTCTCGACAGAGTCGGCGTCGCTTTGTGCCACCCTTGACGTCGGCGTCTCTTTCTCACAGTCGCCTGGAACCGGTGCCATTGTGGACTTGTAGACAAAGAAGGACGTCGACATTCAACGTTAGCAATTGGATGAATAAGGGGTATTTGACTGCGTTTGTAAAATAGCGATGCAGTTGGACATAAACCATCAAGGCTTATCCTTCTAGCGCCTTAGAGGACCGCTTGACTGAGGAGAGTGTGAGAAGAGCTGTGGTGTGTTGGTCTACGAAATTCACCTCGCACATCGGAAGCCCATTTTTGAGTGTACCGTGTAAGTCAGAAAGCTATGGGATAGATCTCTAAGGTGGAAGGGGACATATTCACGACTTTTTCTACAATGATTCTCGTGTCCAAATTTTTGGATGTTTAGTTCAGGAGCCCGATGTCCTCAGAGTCTCCGAGAAATTTCACAAAAACATGACATCAACATCAACAGTCTACCGTGATTGGCGGCTTAATTCAGCGCAGTCTGCGCTTCGAGAGTCGACAAAGAGTCTGTGTTCTGCATCAACGCGGCGCAGTAAGTGAAATAATCCCCAGCGCCAGCCTCCAGCCTCCGGTTCCGCGATAACAGACCGCCGGTTCAAGATATCCAGAGAGTCCAGTCTGTTGCGTCGACATAATAGCCAAGTTTGCGTCTCATCGGTATCAGCATTTGCAGAAGCCAGATACTGTATCTTCAAAATGCCCCCTCAACGCCCCTAACAAATCCCGCACGATCAAGTTTGCAGTCTAGGATTGATAGTAGTGTTTGCTCCAAGGTACAGGGATATCCCCTTAGCGAAAACGAAATGGTTTCCCAAGTCCCTGTCGTTGCCGTCTACTCCTTACGTGGGCCGCGATCCCCGTTGCTCGAGCCAACGTCGATGCGGGTGGTGCCAACCGCGATCGAAAATCGCCGATGTATCCTTGTCCCAGATCGTGTCTTTTGTGAGATGAAATGAGCTGGCGTCCTATGCTTACGCTATAACGTGCGAGATCCGAGATTCTGGGACGGCCAGACGGCGAGGGTGCCGGGTGTCGACATGTTGGATCCCACTGGACTCCATTTCCAACGTCAAGCTGCAAGTGATGAGGCTCTTGTCCCGACGAAGGGGAAACCATATCCAATGATAATATAGATTTCGACTGCTACAGATATTGATAGACGAACCGTCTGTAAAAAGTCTGCTTTGCTAATGCCACCGTCGACTCCCCGACTCTTCTCTCACATCTCGCTCTCAGTCTAGCATTTGGCATGGCGCTGGTCCAAAAACAGAAGACTTGTTTGGCCACGACCAACAGGTATGTTCACCACATGAGATTGTTTGCCCGCGCCACTCACACAATCGTGCTTCTCCTCCGAGCCTCCTACTTTCCTCGCTTCTCGCACAACTCACAGGGGGAGGGAAGTGAAAACGATCCCTTGCGTTCGGCGAAAGTCCATGTTCCTTGTCCGTCCATCGCCGAATGCTCGTCTTCATATAGGAACACCAAATGTCCCTAGCAGTAACACAATGTTAGCCTGAATCTCCCTTCGATCTGCGTTTCTGCCCTTCTCTATTCTTTCTTTCTTTCCTCCCCCCTACCCTCCCAGAAACAGACCGGGAATGGCGGCGTTTTCAGACACTGCCAGCTCCCTCTCGTCAGGCTGTACCATTGTCGGGAACCTGGTGGTATCAGCCTGCATCCCATCAACAATGTCCTCACAACTGCAGACCGCCGACCCCGACGCACCGCTCTTCGGCGTCGCCCACAACGTCTCCCGCCCTGCCCTGACAGCCTACACCTGGGCCAATGTAGCCACCTCGTACATCTTCCTCTCCCTCCGCCTCCTCGTCCGCTGGCGCCGGAACCGGCACCTCCTCCGTGACGACGTCTGGATGGTCTTTGCCTGGCTGTGTCTCCTGACCATGGCCATCCTCCAGATGCAGCAGATGGACTCGCTGTGGTACGTCGTTGAGCTCGAGGCGGGCAGGTTCGTCCCCGCGTCCAAGAGGGAGGCGGAGTTGCAGCTGGAGCAGTGGTTGCGCTGGTCGTATGCGCTCACGTATCTCTTTTGGACGGGGTTGTTTGCGGTGAAGGCGAGTTTTTTGAATGTGTTTTTCAGGCTTGTTAGTCCCATCCCGTGGCTACGCAAGGTCTGGTATGGGATTGCCATGTTTTGTCTCCTTTCGTATATTGGGGGATGGCTTTCGGGGTCGCTCATTTGTGATACTCCATCCGACTACTTCCGGGCAGGTATGTTCACTCCTAAACTCGCGGTAGCAGTCTCTTGCATCTGATGCTTGTGACAAGGAAAATGCCTCTCCCCAAAGGAAGTCTACTATTACCGCTTCGCCATCTTCTTCGCAACAGCAGCCGACGTCTTTACGGACCTGCTCATCATGAGCCTACCCATCGCCGTTCTCCCCTCGCTTCAACTCGACTTTCGCAAAAAGTTTGGTCTTGCGGTAGCCTTCTGCCTGGCCCTCATCACGATCCTCACAGCCATCGTCCGCATGACGCAGGTGCTCAAGGGCGAGACGGTGGACATGGTGGGCCTGGCCGTGTGGAGTCTCACCGAGCTCGGCACCGCCATTATCGTGGGATCGCTGCCGCCACTAAAGGCTCTCTTGACGCGTGGGATGAGAAAGTATAACGGGAGCAGGACGAACCGCAATAAGTCGTACATCAACTGTAGAGGCGAGCCCAGTAACGGATACGGCCCGAATAATACGTCTCGGTCCGTCATGGTTGCTGAGTCGATCCCGTTGGACAACAGGCATAGGAGCGAACAGTTTGATGGGGGGATATATGTTCAGAAGACATGCGAAGTTCGTGTAGAGGGTGCTTCGAAGAGAACGAATGATGAGGAAGAGGGAGTTGTGACGAAGAGTTTTGCTGCAAATAGACCTCCATAGACTCCAAGAATTCTCTACCGAGACTATGAATGATTACCAAGACACCACGGCCCACGACAGGTAAGATGAATAGAAATTATATTTAGGTCGACGCATCATGCTGTATTGCTGATTGTAGCTCTGTGTAGATGATATGGCGCCTTTGGTGAGAACGCCTAGTCGTCCGTCAGTCCGTCTCAATTTCGACATGCTGCCCGGCTTGTGTAACAAAAGAAATGAACTAAAAAAAAACGCGAATGCAGACGCGGCGTAAAGCAGTAGGGTATCTTCAGCTCCCATCCTCAACTATGCCCAGGTTCTCTGAACGCCACTTGTGTTTGTTTGTATACCCAAGAAAATTCGACAAAAGAAATAAAGGATAGCGCCCGTATCCATGAAATGCAGTAAACCATGCTCATACCGAGCCACGTAGCCTCACTCTTCCAACACCTCTCGAAGTGCGTCGACGTCCACCTGGTCAGGCGACACTTTGCTCGGAGGACCGCGACGCTGATGCGCCGCCAGGTATTCATGGAACCCTGGAATAGCACCGGCTTGATTGATGCCCGGCGGTCTGAGGAATTCCTTTTCCTTCTGCTTCTCTTTCCCGCTGCGTTGTGTCGGTGTCGGTGTAGGCGGTGCCTGCGTGGGTGTTGTGGCTCGGCCTGCTGCCGCGCCAGTCCAAGGCCTCCAGCTAACCCATCGACCTATTCCTCCAGAGTTCTGCGAACCTTGAGAATGGGTGCTTGCTGGCGAAGCACTTCGAACCGGAGTGGAAACCATCCTCGACACCGGTCGCCCTGCCAGACTATCGCGAAGCAAGGCGTCACTCCGTCGATCGCTTCCTCTCGATATCGTTGACCGTGCCGTGACTCCGGTGAACACAGCATCGGCCCCACCCAGAGGGCGAAGGGTCAATTGACTCGGTCGTACTTTGAGTGTGTGAATGTCCAAGCCTCCCGACAGCGACATGATTGACTCGTGGGAGACGGCACGGTGTAGACCTCTCCGCGGTAGATCTTCGTCCTTGGAGAATGAGATTTCTGTCTCGGTCTCGGTTTCTGTCTCTCCGTGGTCCTCATTGGAAGTGAGTAACCCGGGCACTTCCTCACCGCTGTGATCCTCTCTTTCTTCCTCAATCGTAGACGAAATAGGCTGAGAGACATGTACTGTCGGGGCAGCTGGCGGCGCTGGCGAACCCAAGTTTAGGAACTTTGGAGGTACAGAGAAACTTCGAATTGACACCTCAGAAGGGCGCTTGTGGTGAGAGACCTTCCATGTAGGCGACGTAGGATCCAGGCTGGTCGTCGGAGACATGGGTATGTCCGTCTCCAGCATTGGGCGGTCGAACATGGAAAGACGAGGATTTGACTGAGGCGAACTCGGGACGGACGACGGTGCGAATTCAGAGGGTTGCTCTGAGAAGACGGACCACCGATTTGAGGGCGGCATCGAAACTGTTGACGTTGATCCCGTGTGAGAATGCGAGGCCCTGGGGGTCACTGGTGAGGGGCCGGGTCGCCACACGGCCGGCGGAGGGGTGGACGATCGCGAGACGCTGGCGGGAGAGAAGATTGCCGGGTTCAGGCTGTGACGCTTCTTCTTCTTGTTCTTTTCGGCAACATGGTAATGGTGGTGGATATGCACTTGCTGGGAAATATTGTGCTGTATCGTCTCGCTCAATTCCGGCCCGATTTCAGCACGCAAGGTCGACGCAGCGCTGGCGTCTTCCTCCCCGATGGGTTGATGACACATGAGCTGGTCCCTCATGGCCTGAATTTCGTCGTTTGAGTTGAGAAGCATTTCCCGTAACTCGGCCATGCCCAGCTGCAGATTAGCATTGTCCTGCAGCAAGTCTCGGACAAAGTGAGATACCACGTTGGTGGCGGGTTTCCCGTTGGTGAGCGACTTGGTGGCGGCAGCTCCCTTGAGGCGTCCGGCGGCAAGGTTCAGTTCCTTTTCCATCTCACGCTGGCGCTCCACCCGGCCCAAAACCTCGGCATGGCGTTCACGCTCTTCCTTGGCCTCCTTTTCCATGCGCTCCAGCTGTTCCTGAAGGTCAGAGATGCCTCTCTCGGCCTTTCTCCACCGCTGCATGGCGGAGCGGGCCTCAGATTCGGTCGTAATTAAGGTGTTTTGCAGCCGCAACTGCTCCTGTTCGAGAAGCGCAATATGCCTCTCCATCTCCGCAGCACGAGCTGCCGCGCCCTCGAGACGCCGCACTGCTTGGTGAGACGACAGCAGGGTAGCCTCAAGGGTCTGGATGCGGATATCGGAATCCTGAACCGTGTTGTTGAGCATTTCGAGCTGATCTAGTAGGGTACGGTTCTCTTCGACGGTCCTCGCGTTCTCGGCCTGTAATTCCACCTTTTCGTTTTCCAACTGCTCTATGCGGCTCGTAAGGGACATGCGATCTCGTTCGGCATCGGCCATGTACGCCTCATGACGAGCAAGTAAGGCCTGGAGAGGGAAGGTCAGCGACATGGCGACATGTGCAGCGAGAGAAGACGACGGTGCATTTGGGACGATTCGCAGGTTTGGTAGCGAACGCAGAGTTTGCGGGCTGGAACGGTGCCGGGACTCCCCATCTTGAAGTTAATCACGGGAAATGAGGTGTTGGAATGTCTCGAGAGATTGGCACGGGCTTGGGGAGCGGCACGGCTGGAATGTTTCGACGGGTGAGGGAGAGAAGGGAAAAGCTAGAAAAAGAAGAACGAGGACGCACCTTGCCCAACTTGGCGGCGGTATGAACATCCTTTTCGACAGTTTCGAGCACGGAGCAGCTATGCTTCAAATAAGCACAATCGTTGCGACCGCAGCAACATCGCATTCTGGACCCCTCGTCCGGGCGGGGAGCGGAAGTTTGGACGAAGTCTGCCATGGGATCGGCGTCGCGAGGACGGGCGTCATCGGTGTTGCGGACGGTGTCGGTGTAGTCGTCGGTGAAGTGGGTGTCTGCCGTGTATCGGTAGGCCGTGGTGTTCAGGTCGAGGTCTGTTGTGTCGTCTTGTTCTGGGTCTGCATCTGGTTCCGGTGGTGTACGGGTCCCGAGTTCTGCCATCGTTATTGCGGCAGAGTCGTCGCCACAGCGGACAGCATGCTGAGAGCCCAGAGGCGAAGGCACGGACGTTGGGATCGGGGCTCGGGGTGCCGGTCTGGGTCGAGCTAGTCAGGCAGAGAGCTGAGCGAGAGCGGGGAGAACGAGGTTATCCGTAAAGGGACTATTCACGAGAGACGACTGTGGGAGGGGTCTCTCTTTTGTGAGTTGTGCGAGCCAGGTAAGGCGGGTTTATGTTGGAGTTGTGACTCTGTGTGTGTGTGTGGGTGCGTATTGTTGGCACTCTGTGTTGTGCGATTCGTACATAGGTATTATTATGGCCGTTGAGTTGGCGGCCGGTGACGCGATTGGGCTCTTGGAGGCCACCTGCAGCGAGGAGGGGACTGTATTTCCCAAGGTGTGATTGTTGTCGCGATGGACTGGACGCCCAGGCGCGACTTGGACCGGTTCTTTGAGCTTGCTGACGGGGGCGACAAGGGTGTCTGTGGTGTCTTGGTGCCTCTTCACTGGAGAAGACAGGCCCTGGTCGTGGTGAACTGTCTGCAGCAGCGCAAGATGACAGGGGACAACCCAGACCAGCGGGGGTAGTCTGCAGTTTCTTTTGAGAGCATGTGGTCCGAGCCGAGATTGGGCTCATATAAAAAATTGGAAGAAAAAAAAAATCGTCAAGAGGACGACGATGGAGGGTTGGGTTCGTTGTATGCCGTAGGAAGGAGGGAGCTATTAGGAAGATGAAAGGCATCTATTCGCAAGTCTGGCTCGAGCAAAGACGTGCCTGACGAATACTGAGTAGAGACCAAAGAAGGGAGAGACAAGATGACGGCGTAGGGATGATTATTCCAGGTCGGATGGGAGTTGGGACGAATACACAGTAGGAGGGTTGGAACTTGGAGGGGAGTGGAGGGGATGAGAAAAGGTCAAGGATGCGGTGCCGCGCCTGAACCGGAGAAAAAGAGGTGGTGAGAGCACCAACCAAAGAAAGAGAATGGGAAAGGTGAGATACCTGAATCGAGACAGTTTCTTTGAGAGATCGTATGCAATCTGAAGGTGCTTTCATGTACCTTTCCTTTGGCCAAAAAAAGACGGACAGGAAACGTTCGCGTCAAGCCAAAAACCACAGGTGCAACCATTGCAGGTCGCACTTCTTGCCGTGCTTGCCCAATCTGGCCCAATCTGCGGTAGCGCATCCTCAGTGCTCCACTTGATACCCGCCAATCCAGGAACACTTCACCAAAGGACCACGGTACGGAGGTACCTAGACCGATGCTCCACCCGCACAAGGTACCTCATCCAGGCACGTGCCACCTCAAGTACTCTCGGTACGTGCCCTGCGTCTTGAGACTTTCCCTCCAATTACCTGGTACCTTACCTCACCTTGCCTTACCTTGGCACCTTACCTAGGTGAGGGGAGCGTGGGGAGATGTCAAGGCCAGCCGTCACAGAGACATTCACTCGCAGCGAATGAAACATGTCTGGCCCTGCCACGATGACGACAGACCTCACCCTCTGCTTGCAAGCAAGCTGGGAAGTAGAAGCACTGAAGGTGGTGAATTGGCCAGTCATCTCAGGTCCTGTGACCAAAGAAACCGGCCGCATCTTGACGGCCAGCGCATCAACACACCACCAGCCACCACAATATCTTCCTAACCGTCTTTTAAAACGACTCGAGCAGATAATCACTCAAGGTACTTCGTGGACTAGCTAGCATGTGGATGGCACGTTTACAGGCCGGCACGATCTGGAAAGGGCTGTCCTTGTGTGGCGCCGCACATGAAGTTGATCGGCATTTGCTCGAATCGGGATGCCCCCGCGAACAACCTTCATTCCTGAGTCGAGACGTGTAAACTGACGCGAGACCGCGTTATTTCACAACAAGGAAACATGGCAATCTCAAACTTTTTCGACATAAATATGGAGGGATATACCAAGAGTTTTTCGATTTTGACCTTTCGCTACCAATTCCAGCAAAATGTTCCTTGAACACCACCTCAAGGTTGATTTACTTCAAATCCTTGCAGGCCCATAACTGGTCTATCAACCGGGATAGCTATAATATGCACACGAGGACGAGATAACAACTCCGGTATATTTGGTAGTAAACCCACAAGTGAGTCTATAGCAGATCACACATAAGCATCGTGCTATTGAATTCGACATTAAGAGAATGATAAGATGACCATGGGTAGAATGCATCGTGATCCATCGGACCATCGTCTACCATGACTTTCGGAGTTGGTTCCCAGACGGGCGGTTCGCCTGCCTGTGCCGGGTACCTGCACTGGACCTTGAAGTACCTTAGGTACCTTACCTCCACTGTAGGTAGCCTGCGAGGTGCCTGCCTGAGGTGGTCCGGCAGCGTACCTGACGCCGCTGTGGGTCCCCCACCGGCCCGGTACACCGACTCCACCCGCACACCACTTTCGGCTCACCACAGACGTCAACTCAGGAACGCCGAGCTCCAAAAACCACCGTTGCCTCAACCTCCCGTCTACCGCACCGCACCGCAACGCATCCCGGTTCGAGGTCACATCCCGATATACCCACGGGGACAACCTTACGGTACGGTCATCTTCTACTCCAATCCACTCATTCACCGAATGACGCAACAATGGCACATTCAAAAGAACCTGCGTCCGTGTCTGCTCCGGTACACACCAACACGGACGCCAGCAAAACTGTCGTCCGCGGCGCCTCCCTCCTCATCATCCTCCAAATCGGCTCCCGCGCAGTCACCTTTATTGCAAACCAGCTTCTCCTCCGCTTCTTGACGGCCCGCCTTCTCGGCGTCTCGACACAACTAGAGGTCTACTACCTTTCGGTGCTCTTCTTCGCCCGAGAATCCCTTCGCGTTGCCGTCCAGCGCCAGGAAACCCAAGGCAATGCCACACGTCATTCCTCCAACAACAAAAAAGATGACGACCCAAGAGCTCGTATAGGTCGAGAAAGCCAGGCTGTCATCAACTTGGGCTACCTCGCCGTCCTTCTAGGCTTTTTTGTCACCATCGGCCTCGGATGGTTGTACCTCTCCTCCGTCGACTCGTCCACCGCCCAGACGCCAAACTTCCTCCTCGCCCTCCGCCTCTACGCCCTGGCCGCTATCCTTGAACTTCTCTCGGAACCTTGCTTCGTTCTTATGCAGACTCGCCTTCGATTCGGCACCCGCGCCACGGCCGAGTCCATCGCGACTTTCCTCCGGTGCACCGTTACCTTTGCTACCGCCTTTTGGGCCTCTAGGGCTGGCGTCGAGTTCGGCGTGCTCCCATTCGCCGTCGGTCAGCTCTTCTATGGCGCAACTCTGCTGGTAGTCTATCTCTCGTCCGCATCTCGCCTCGCCCGTGCAGATGGCTTCTCTCTCCTTCCAAAGAGCCTCGCTTCCACATCGAGTGGCGGACGAGAGGACTACCTCGCCTCCTACTTTTACCGTCCCACCGTCAGTCTAGCCTCCAGCATGACAGCCCAGAGCCTCGTCAAGCACATTCTCACGCAAGGCGACACCTTTCTCGTCTCGGTTCTGTCCACCCCCAAATCGCAGGGCGTCTACGCGCTGGCCAGCAACTACGGAGGCCTCCTGGCCCGTCTCGTCCTCCAGCCCATTGAGGAGAGCAGCCGCAGCTACTTCAGCCGTCTGCTCTCCTCTCATGACACAAAGACCAAATCGTCACCGGCCGCCAAGGACACAGCAGCGACAACCACGGCAAGCCAGCATCTTCACACTCTCCTCAAATTCTACATCCTCCTCTCCTCAATCATCGTGAGCATCGGCCCCGTCGCCGCGCCTCCGCTTCTCTCACTCGTAGCAGGCCAACGCTGGGCCTCCGAGGGCGCAGGCGACGTCCTGGCCGTCTACTGCTACTACCTGCCCCTCCTCGCACTCAACGGCGTATCCGAGTCCTTTGTCGCCTCCGTCGCTTCCGAGGCCCAGGTCCACCGCCAGTCCGCCTGGATGGGCGTCTTCTCCGTCGCCTTTGGCTCGGCCGCCTTCTTTTTCATGCGCGTCATGGACCTCGGCGCCCAGGGCCTCGTCTACGCAAACTGCATCAACATGCTGTGCCGCATCGTGTGGAGCCTCGCCTTCACCAAATCGTACTTTGCAGGGTTGGAAACGCCGTTTGAACTCTTTTCGCTGCGGCCTAACGCCGTCACCTCTATCGTCTGTCTATCGGCGCCGCACCTCATCAGGAGGGTCGCCGGTCTTGCCTCGGCGGGCGTGTCTACTTCCCCGTTCAAGGACATCATCGCCATCGGTCTAGCCGCCGTTCCCGTCGTACTTTTGATGTAAGCTTTTCCCCGCCCCATGTGATTCGCGCCGCTGTGGCCTATTGTGTGCGTATGTGTGTGCTTTTCCCCATCTAACATGACATCAGACTCTTTGCCGAACGCAGGTTCCTCCTGCAATGTTACAACTCGGCACGCAAGCCGAAAGCAGCGTAGGCGTAATTACCTCGAGGCGTAAATGGAACATGTAGAAATCCTCCCGAGAAGCCAAAAAAAATCAAAAAATAGTAACAAATCAGTCAAACGTGATCTTGGTCGCCTTCTTCGTCATATCGACGTCCTTGAAAAAGGCGCCGTAGGTGCTGTGAGCCTTCTTCTTGACGGTCGTGCCGAACTTGAAGAGGTCATCGGGGACCTCCTGCTTGGCACCCTTGAGGATGTTGATCAAACTAGTCAACTTTGTTAGCAACCATGTCCAAACTGAGGTATTTCCAGGACGCAGGGTGACTCACGATCCAGAGTGCGCCTTGTCGTGCTCGGTAAACAGGGTAATGGCCTCGCCAGTCTTGCCAGCACGGCCGGTACGTCCAATTCTGTGAACGTAATCCTCAATCGTCAAGGGGAACTGCCAAAAAGTTAGTTTTGAGGTGCTCGATAGACGTTCAAAAACACAAAAAGACTCACAGTCACGTTGACAACCAGCTTGACCTCGGGAATATCCAAGCCACGGGCAGCAACATCAGTAGCGACCAGCACAGGCGTGGTACCAGCCTTGAAAGCCTCCAGACTCCTCGTGCGCTGCTCCTGGCGCAGATCGCCGTGGATACCACCGACGCGGATGCCGCGCTGCTGCAAAAAGGTCTCGACGCGCGTGGCCTCCTTCTTGTACAGGCAGAACACCAGGATACGGTCATCCTTCTTGGCGCCCGTCTGCCACTGCTTCAGGATCTGCAGCAGCCTTTGCTCCTTGGCGCGCGGGTCGACGACCTCGACGCGCTGCGTGATGCGCGTGTTGGCCTGCAGCTCGACGGCGCCGTTGGCCGTCTCCTTACCGCTCGAGCCGATGGTGATCTTGACGGGGTCGACCATGAAGGACTCGGCGAGCTTGCGCACCGACGCGGGCCAGGTGGCGGTGAACATGACCGTCTGGCGCTGCTCGCGCGGCGGCATGTCGCCGAGGATGAGCTTAATGTCCTCCTCGAATCCCTTGTCCAGCATGCGGTCGGCCTCGTCGAGGACGGCGAATTTCACCTGGCCGAGGGAGATGGTGCCGTCCTGCATGAAATCCTTGAGGCGGCCGGGGGTGGCGACGATGACGTCGGCGCCGCGGTTGAGGAGGTTGCGCTGCTCGTCCTTGGAGGCGCCGCCGTAGATGCAGATGCTCTTGAGGCCGAGCAGGCTGGACACGTGCTCCATCTGCTCCTGGGTCTGCATGGCCAGCTCGCGGGTCGGGGAGACGACGACGGCCTTGATGCCGCGCTTCTTGATCTTGGAGATGCCCTCGACGAGCGGCAGGGCGAAGGCCATGGTCTTTCCGGAGCCCGTCTCGGCGACGCCGATGACGTCCCGGCGGGAGAGGGTGTAGGGCCATGAGGCGGACTGGATCGGCGTGGGCTTCTTGTAGGCGGAAAAGGGGTTCTTCTTGACGAGGTCGGTCTTGGGGAGGTGGGCGAACTCGAGGATGGAGCGGAGGGCGGCGTTGCTTGTTATCGGGTCAGTGACGGTGATGTTCTCGGCGGCCAGGAAGGTGTTGAGGTCCGATTGGGGCAGGGCCTTGAGCGCCGCAACCTCCTCGTAGCCACCGAGGATGGAGGCGGTGGGAGTGGAAGCGGTGGCGGCAGCGGCGGCGGCGGGAGCTGCGGATGTGCCGTTGCTCTCGGCCTCCTTGGCCTCCTTCTCTTTCCTCTTCTTCTCCTTCTTCTCCTTCTTGAGTCTCTTCCTCTCGGCCTTGTCCTCCTCGGTCTCCTCCTTGGACTCAGTGGCAGCGGCCGGAGCCTCCTCCTCCTCCTCGACCTCAGCAGCCTTGGCCTTCTTCTCCTTCTTGCGCTCCTTCTTCTCCTTCTTCTCCTTCTTCCTCTGCTTCTTCAGCTCTGCCGCCTCATCGCTGTCGACGTCGCCACCCGCAGCGAGGTCCTTCTTCTGCTTCTTGCTGGTGACACTGGCCTCGGCCTCGGTGTCGGCGAGAGAGCGCTTCGTGGCGGCCATTGTTGCGGTGGTTGGAACGGGGATTGACGCAACAATTGATTTGGAGGGAAATTTGCCGTGAGAAGCAAAGACTCTTGGGGGGGTTTTCGGTCAGGTCGCAAATCTCAAAGGGCGGGAAGAAGGGAAAAAAAAAAAGAATTTTGTTTATCGATAGGCTGATAACGGTCCTGCCATGCGACGCGATAACGCGATAAGACACTGAGTATCAGATAAGCGGAGGACCCTGCGCTAAGCCGATCTCGGCCAGTAGTCCCCGCTGGCCCACTTCCAGAATCGGAGGCCCATGACCCACTCCGGCCCTTCACAGTCCAGGATGGCTCCACCGTCCCCCGCCTTACACGTCCGCTTCACTCAACAGCTTCCCCTCACGCTCGCCCACCTCAGATGCCACCTGTTGTCCTCGCTCAAAGACGGAAATGCTGTTGCCTGAGCCTCTCGGTCTGCAAAGCATTCCTTCAGACGTTCCTTCACATGCGGCAAATTGCTAATGCGAACGGCTGCATGATGCCCCTGGCTAAGGAACACACAGTGACGGCTAGGCTCAATCAGCTTACAGCACTCATTTGGATCAAATGAGGTACTTTCGTCACTCTCGTCTCTCGTTCAAGTGAACGAGACAAAGTTTAAAAAACCAACGGATAGAGCTATCCTCAAGAAGTCTTGAATGTGGATACAATAGCCTACGGCGTCGGGAGTATCCCAGGAGAAGAAGCAAGTGAGGCCCAACAGCGCGACGTTGATAGATGGCACGTAGGAGTACACACCAGCGGGCCACAAAAAGGTCGGGTTCCGGCCGCGGGCATCGCGGCCAAACACAACCAACCAATAACCTACGCTTGGCGTCAGCAAGACGGCCCAACCCTGCAAAAACGGGAGCTAAGCATCTTCTGCTTCTTTTCTTCGAGGCATTTCTGCAGCCAGCTAGCGAGCAGAACTACGTACAGATCTGTCGTTCAACCCTGCAACATCCCGTTCCCCTCCCAATGGGGTTCATCGTGGTGCCACATGGGGGCATGGCGGTCGAGTATCAACCACACCGCGGGAGACGGGGGTAACGAGGGGACGAGGGGGGCGGGAGAGCACATCATACTGCAAGAGGCAGTCCGCCCAGGGTCCAGCCGTTGGCGATTTGCTCCGTCACACACAGCTGACTGCGGCGTTGACCCTTGTAACTACCTTTCTTGATAGCTGCCCACGTTGCATGTCTACGCTGGCAATGCGGTCTTCTTGTAGAAGAGGATGTCGGCAAGATGCAGAGCGGGAGAAGAGAGGCGAGAGAGACAGAAGCATAAAAGGTATGGGAAGATGGCGTACCTCGACAGAGGGGCCACCTCCCTGCTCCCGCTCCTTTCTTCCTCCACGCCCTCAATATCAGCTACACATCCAGCCATGGCAAGCTGCCAGGTGCAGGGCCAGCCCGACCTCTACGGCCTGGGCATCCGCGTCGCCTTCTACATCCAATGGTTCGGCGCCATCGTGATAGAGTACCTCGACATGGCAGACCTCCCCGACATACGCCTCATAGGTCTCCTCTTCTCCGCCGCAGCCTTCCTCGGCCTCGTCATACGGCTCTCTGTCGCGGCGAGGAGCGTACAGCCGGCCGACGTCTACATTGTCCTCTTGCTCGCCATGGGCATCTACATCCCCCTCGTCCCGCTCTACCTCTGGAAGGCGGTGACGTGCTTCAATAGGTACTGGGATCCATTCCGCTGGTCCAAGGAGACGCCGAGCCCAGCTTACAAGGGGCTTAACTTTGCTTTGTTGCTGGCTATTTCGTCGCTGGGCGTGTGGTATTGGTGTTCTTTTGTGCCGGAGAACGATTGTTCGCGGGAGCAGTATGGGTTCTTCTTCAGCCGCGTGAGTTTGGGCAATAAGGCGTTTGTGGCGTTTAATGCCATCATGTACTTTGTCATTCTGTTTGTGTGTTTGCTCGTCCTCCTGCTCAAGGTCGGTTGGAAAGTGCCCTTTTGGAGGGAGAGGCGGAAGAAGCGGAGAGTCAAGTGAGTGACCACCCCTGCCCAAAGATGAAAGAGGTTTGGGACTGACAATGTTTTGTGCCTAGGAGAATGCACATCATGGCGATCAAGGAGTTGAAGACGCTGAGCAACATCGCCGTCGCCGCAACACTTACCGCAGCCGTCGAGCTGGCCGTCGTCTGGAATCACATCTCCGACGTGAACAACGTTGCGGATGTGGCGCAGGTCCTGCCTTTGCTTGTCAGTGCCGGCTTCCTGGTCCGGATCCTGTTTCTTCATTTCGCGGGCGTACGTGACGGGTCGGATTCTTCAGAGGAGGATAGTGATGGGGGTTCGCATAGTTACATGACGGAGTCTCAGGGCGGGTTGCCGCCAGCACCGCCACCTGTCCATCCGCGGTGATGGCAGTGGCCGTGATTGTTGACTTGGCGTTCATGATGATTTGAACATGAGGTGTACACTATCGTTTCTATATACCAAGCACGCAAGACTTATCTCACCACCTTGATCAGAGCGTGGGAGATTTGTTTCCAGAAACACGCACAGAGTCTCGAAGTATATGAAACACAGATCTCAAAGCAACGTACATCGAGATGTCTAAGAAATAACAGCCTATACTCCTACATCCAAGACTATGCTATTCATGACGCTTCACAATGGTCCTACGCTCTCATGACACAACTCATAGCAACAGCCAGCTTAAACGACATGCACTCAATTCCCAACCTTGCCCATCCACTCAGGAACACTCGTCAACCTCTTCATCTCATCAACAGTCTCATCCCACAACATCCTCTGCAACCTCCAACTCTCATCCGAAACAGCGAAGCCCTCTGGTCTACACATCACTGTCAGTTAAACCACAGCAAATCGCAAAGAAAGAAAACTCACTCCCAAATCTCTTTATCCCCCAACGTCTTTCCATGCGTCTCTCCGCCCGCGACAGCAACAGCATGAAGCCCAACCCACCCAGCCACCTCCGGCCTCCTCGCCCTCACAGCCTTCACGGCGTCAGCGATGAGGCGGAACGGCTGGGGGAGAACGTTGCTCATATTCGTATCCACCATCCCGGGACAAAAGGCGTTGACAATAACCCGCTGCTGCTGCCGTTTCCCTTCTTCTTCAGCAGCACCAGCACCATAATGCCTCGCTAGCTCCCGCAGAAACAGGAATCCGAGCAGCTTACTATCCGCATACCGCGCCATACCAACGAAATTCGCCTCATCATCAAGGTGCCCGAGAAGAGATCCCCCCTCTGGAACCGTCGTCTTCCCCGCCAGACTCGTCTTCTCAACCATCCGGCTCCCTGTCCAAGCAATCCTTCCAGCCCTCCCCGTCTCGCGCGCCGTAGCCTCCAACACGGGGAGTAACTCGAGTGTAAGCAGCACGTTGGAGAGATAATTCACCTGTACGGTCGCTTCGTGGCCCGTGGGCGCCACGCGGCGTCGTAGACCCGGCACGCCGGCGTTGAGCATTGCGATGTGGAGATGCGTGTACTTCGCCTTGAATGTTTCCGTGAAAGTCTTGACGCTGGCGTAGTCTTCTGCGTCGAGCTTCATCACCTCCACGACGGGGTTCTGGTGGCGGGAGAGGACGGTTGGGTCGGAGAGGAGTGTTTGTCGTACTGCTTCGCCCTTGGGCACGTCGCGGACGGCGAGGACGACGGGGGATGCGCCGAGGGAGAGGAGTTGGCGGGCTAGTGCGAGGCCGATGCCTGATGTTGCGCCTGTTACTATCGCTGTCTGGCCGGCGAGGTTAATGCCGTCGGGGAGGGGTGTGACTGGAGGCTGGAATAGAGGCATGTTGGGTCGATATTAGGATGATAATGTTTGAATTGCTTCCGAGTAATCTTTCTTGTCTATCATCATTACTCCGCGTGAACGACCCACGGCTCTCATGTTGTTTATGAAGCCATCGCCAATGTGCCATCTCCACGGTTCGAATCTCAACTCCGCCAAGCCTTAGACGCTCCAGCATCCCAAAGTCCGCCGTCATTTGCTCATTTCCCAACCATCATGACTTGCAGAGGATTCCGTCGTAGAGGAGGATTTGGCGGACTTGGGATTCGTCACAGTTAGCTTGCGGCGCAATTAGTCATCCTTGAAGTCGCCGACTTGCTCAGTCACCAATACACCTCGTTAACAACTGGGGGAGCGGAGGCGGTGCATCGCATGAGTTGCCGGAGCCTAGACTTCCAGACGCCTGTCGTCAATTGATATCACGACGAGAAGTCTCCGAGGACATGCCGAAGCCCGATGGGTCGGGTCTAAAGCCGGTCTTCGGCTCACATACCGTCAGCCGGTTCCGGGGGGTTAAGTGACTCAGCATTTTCCACTCGCCACCAGTATGGGAGAATCAAGTGCCACGAGAGTGAGGGCCAAGACCTGCTCTGATCAATAGCCCCTCTTCTCGCGAATGAAGACAATGCGGTCACGGATGTTGTTTGTTGGCTATCGATGTTGTCCGCACAATAACAGCTAGGTTTGATCCTTGCGGATGCAATCCCGAGGTCAGCACCCAGCCCCGCTCCCTCATTCTGAGAGCTGCGCAATTCGAAGACTCAGTCACACCGTTGGCGCTCACGATGCCCCGTGCAGAAAGCGAACTTATTGTGGAACGGTTTGAATTGAAGCATTGAGTGGTGCATGAGTGGCAGGACAATGTCGTTCTCTGGCATTTTCGTCTCTGTCGACTCGCTGATAAGCTGGCCACTAACTAAATGGTATTCTCAACACTGACGTACAATCAACCCTGCCCTTGAAAGCCTCTTGGTAGACATGAAAAAGGCCTGTTTCGCGGCAGCGTCGATGCTTCGTGTAGCGACTGCCGTCGCTGTAGAGGAGCTCTCATCCCATACAAGCTCTGCGAAATAAAAGACAGCCATAATTTCCTTCCCAAACTCCGGATTTTGTTGAAAAAAGTCGATGAACAAGACGGCGATAAATCTCGTTTTGTTGGCAAAGTCTGCCCAGCCCTGCCCTGCCCTCTAGGCCTCCACCCGGGGACGTCTCCTCTTCACTCCCCTGACCGAACTCCAATGACGTGTGACGAAAGAAAGGTATCACGGAGATGTGTTGTTTATGCGGAAGCGGAGGCGGCGGACTCGGCCTTGGCCTCGGTGCCGGCCAGGTTGGTGGGCTTCGCGTTGGGGTTCTTGGTGTAGTAGTCGGAAATGGCGGCCTTGATGGCGTCCTCGGCAAGCATGCTGCAGTGGAGCTACGTTGCGTTAGTTACGGCGACACAAGAAGAGAAGAGGCTTTCTTGGTCACATACCTTGACGGGGGGAAGCTTGAGCTCCTGGGCAATCTCGGTGTTCTTGACGCGGCCGGCCTGCTCCAAGCTGTGCTGTAGGTCAGCATCGGTGCGAAAGGTATATCTGGGGCGAGGTCACTCACGTCATGCCCCGGACAAGCTCGGTAAGGTAGCTGGAGGAAGCGATGGCGGATCCGCAGCCGAAGGTCTTGAACTTAACATCGGAGATGACATTGGTCTTGGGGTCGACACGGATGTTGAGCCTGTTGAATGTGTCAGCGATTGTAACATAATGGCAGAAAAGCCATAAATATTGGTGTCGCGAAAAGCCGGATTCAGTGCGTCGAGTTGAAGAGCGTGGAGAGTGAGGTAGCGCATCGAGTCGGAGACCCAAGTGCACGCCGCTGCCACAACCCAGGCGGCCCAAACAATGGTATCGTGATATTGAGAAGATGAATCGTAGGATGGCTTACTTCATGACATCGCCGCAAGCAGGAGCACCGACGAGACCCTGACCGACGTCCTGGTCGCCCTTGGGCATTGAGCCGACGTTACGGGGGCGCGAGTAGCTGTACACGTCAAGATTAGCCCTATGTGTCTTTGAAAGGAGATATCCGGGGTAGCATACTGGTCAAGGACCTTCTCGTGGTATCCCCTCGTGGCGCCGACAGTGGCAGCAGGTGCAAGCTGACGAGCGGGCATGGCAGAAGGGCGGACAGAGGTCGCAAGGACCCTGCGAGAGGCGACGCGGAGAGATCTGGAGAACATTTTGGAAGAGTTTCGGACTAGTGGCTTTTCAAAGAGGTGCAGGTCGATGAATATGGAGGTTGAGCAGATTAAATCGATACGAGCGTAGTCGCAAGAGTCGATTTAGGGTATTGTTGATGAGTCGAGATGGCGATGGCGACAAAAGTTGGTCGATATAGCAAATTGCGTTTGGCAAGAGATCGAGGTGTTGAGGGGGGCAGACTTGGAGGGAGGCGAGAAGTTCTTTGAGAGGATAAATGGAAAATGGAAATTATTACGGAGTAGCAGAGAAGGCCTGCGGGACTTGTGACGGAGAACGATGGCGATCTCGGGGGTAGCAGAAGCCGACGGGCCAATGGGAGCGTTCAATGACCATGCATTAAGTCATGGACAGTGGTCGGCCACTGGTCCCCAGGCCCGTACACTGCCTATGCCATCTTGGGCTTTAGCATACAGTCACAGCAGTCGCAGCAGCCAGCAGTCAGTAGTGGACGGGGGTGACGGCTTCAGGGTGGATGGCTCGGCGCCTCGGAGAAGACATTTTTTCATCCGCCTCCACAGCGCCGAGGGTCCCCCAGCCATTAGTGTACACTAATCCGCTTCAAGGTTCCCTCCCTTCTTTAGTGTGTCTCTTTTTCAGCGTGTCAGGATGTCAGAGCTGCAGACCTGCCCGTTATCTGATCCACTCTCTGAAGCATGGGAAGCATCTGATTGGCCGGGATGATGCCGTTGTTTCCTCGGCCCAGCAAGAACGCACCGCACCCAGGACTTTGGTGACTTTGGTCCCGTCCTCTTGCCGTCCATGTCGTTGACCTTGCCTTATCGGATCCACAGTACGGAGTACTTAAGGTACATACTTAAGTAAGCTATCAGGTGCAGGTGACCAGCTGGCAAAGTGAGAATCCATCAACCTGACAGCTCTGGGTGCTCCAAGTGGGGATGACTGGGGGATCTTTTGACGGGGCCTGACGGGGCGGCAACAATTTGTCATGGTTCTTCGCCGTTCTCGCCAGCGAAAGAGATTCAATCTGATTAGATACGCAAGCTACCTCCGTGCTCGCTGGAACGTACTCCGCCCAAGGCACCTCAGGTCAGGTACGTACTCCGTAGGTTTGACGCATTTGTACATGTCCGCTTCCAATGGAAGCCTAAGTCCGGGGAAGCCGCTTACCTGCAATCCGCACCTTATATAGCTCCGATATGCATCTATGATGACTTCCCACCACGGACATTCACATAAGCCTAAAAGTGCATTTAATCCATCTATGCTTTCCTCAAGCTTCCCCACTCTACTACGTAATCCTCAAAATCTGAGGTGCACGCCACACTGTGCCCCCCTCCAAAGCTGAGCTAATGCCACCTACCACTGTCACCTCAGGGAAGCTGCCAAAGTAAGTTCAGGCACCAGGTCCCTGTAACTCCAACGCGGGGCACTCAGTCCAACACCACCACCACCACCACTGCCACCGTCCTCGCCTGCATCAGCCTGAGCACGAGCACATCTCAGCCTTTCACCTCGTTGCTTAGCTCTCGGCTGTCGCATCCCGTTGGCTGCCTGTTTTGTCTCTGGTCTCAACTGCGAGGCTGAACACAACTCACCTCAGACTCAAAACCATCTTATTGTCTGCGACTTTTTCCCAACTCTTCACACAACTCTGGATTCGCCGTCAACCCCACACAAGATACCCTACCTTACCTCAGAGACGACAGCCTCGACCTGGAAGCCTTCTAGGATCGCTCCCACCATGGCGTGCCCGCATCTTGAGTCCATAGCTGCAGGTAATTATTTTCTAGTCTATCCTCATCTTAGCTCTGTCCAATACTATGACACTGACCACACCTCTCCCAGCCCTCCAGCCGCCTGCACCTCACAACTCCGTCTACCGGGAAGACTGCACCCAGTGCTTCGATTCCATCGTGCGCCTCGTCCATGACCCGCCTGCTTCTGCTTCTTGCTGATCCTTTTGCCCAGGACGATCCTGCCGGTGTCGATGTTTGCCTCCAGTGCTTCAACGGCGGTTGTGCCGGTGACCGCAACCATGCTCAGCTCCACCGACAGCTCTGGAGCCACCCGCTCGTTCTCAACATTCGCCGCACCCGCAAAGTCCTTGTCCGAGATGAACCCCCCTTGAAGATGTCCAAGCTCGCCATCGCCGCCGAGACCGAGGCCGACCGATACGATACTACAACCACTGTCAAGTGCCTTGAGTGCAACCAGGAGCTGGACAAGACGAGCGACAAGCTTGCCCCCATTGTGGACGGCATCATGAAGGCCAACACCTTCTCGAGGAAAGAGGAGGTCAAGGCGTGGGAGCAGGAGCTTACGAGCTGCGAGCACATCCTGCTCATGCAACAGACCGAGTCAAGAACCATTCAGTCTGGTGATCTCGGACACTGCTCCGCCTGTGATCTGCACGAGAACCTGTGGCTCTGCTTGGAGTGTGGAAACCTGGGCTGCGGAAGGAAGCAAATGGGAGGTGTCGACGGTAACTCTCACGCCCTCGCGCATTCGGATCAGTCCGGCCATGGCGTCGCCGTCAAGCTTGGGTCCATCACACCCGAGGGAACGGCCGACGTTTACTGCTACAAGTGCGACGAAGAGCGCATCGACGGCGATCTTGGCCAGCACCTGGGACACTGGGGCATCAACCTGGCGAACCAGCAAAAGACGGAAAAGAGCTTGACCGAGATGCAGATTGAGCAGAACCTGCGCTGGGACTTTAGCATGACCACGGAAGACGGCAAGGAGCTTAAGCCTCTGTTTGGCGCTGGATTGACCGGCCTCAAGAACCTTGGCAACAGCTGTTATCTTGCCAGCATCGTCCAGTGTCTCTTTGACACTCCTGCTTTCAAGAATCGCTACTACTTGCCCAGTCGCGACCTGCCTACTGTCCAGGATCCTGCGGCGGACTTGGAAACCCAGCTCCGCAAGGTTGCGGACGGCTTGCTCTCGGGTCGGTATTCTAAGCCCGACTCAGACGTGACTGCATCTGAGCACTCGCCCGAGATTTCGCACCAAAAGGGGTTGGCCCCGGCCATGTTGAAGCACTTGATTGGAAGAGGCCACGAAGAGTTCTCGACTATGCGGCAGCAGGATGCTTTCGAGTTGCTGCAGCACATCTTCAAGCTCGTCACTCGGTCCCAGCATCCCTCCGATCTCGGCGACCCGACCCAGCCGTTCCGGTTCACTCTAGAGCAGCGGCTGCAGTGCCTGGGATGCAAGAAGGTGCGATATTCGACTAATGAGCAGGACAACATCTTCATAGACGTTCCTCTGGAGAAGGAACCCACTGTCGAGGGCGAGGGGACCAAGGCAGACGCCTACAAGGCCGTAACTCTCAAGCAGTGTCTCGATAACTTCACGGCCGAGGAGGTTGTTGAGCTGACATGCTCTTCATGTGGCAGCAAGGATGGCTACACTAAGCGCTCCTTGTTCAAGACCCTTCCCGAGAATCTGGTTGTCAACGCCCGCAAGATGGCAGTCATCAACTGGGTCCCTGTCAAACTTGACGTCCCCGTCATTGTCCCCGATGAGCCCTTCCTCCTCGACGACTATCTTTCCAAGGGTCTGCAGTCCTCCGAAGAGACCCTTCCCGATGAGCCCGAGGCCAGCGCCCCGGCCTTCGTTGCCAACCCGGAGGCTGTCAGCCAGCTGGAGGCCATGGGCTTCGGACGCAATCGCTGCGAGCGGGCATTGCATGCCACTGGCAACTCGGACGCCAACGCTGCCATGGAGTGGCTGTTTGGCCACATGGAGGACCCCGACATTGACGATCCGCTCGTTCTGAGTGGTGGTGGCGGTGCTGGGGGAGCCGGAGGAGCATCTGCGGATCCGGAAAAGATTGAGATGCTCGGCGCCATGGGCTTCTCGGTGCCTCAAGCAAAGAAGGCTCTGCGCGAGACCAACGGTGACGTGGAGCGAGCTGTTGAGTGGCTCTTTAGCCATCCAGAGGACCAGGGCATCTTTGAAGACGAAGCCCCAGCCGCCGGAGCCGATCCCGCTGCTCCCAAAGCGGACGCCGGCAGCGCCGCTACCCCTGCAAAGTACCAGCTGCAGTCTATCGCCTGCCACAAGGGCACAAGCATCCATGCCGGGTATGTTGACGAAGGGTTATACCTTGAAGACTGAACTTTCAAAGTTTGCTAATATTTTCCATTAGTCATTATGTCGCCTTCGTTCGGAAGGAAGTCAACAGCCAGCCCACTTGGGTCCTCTTCAATGATGAAAAGGTTGTCGAGGCAGGCGAGATTGAAGAGATGAGAAAGTTTGCCTACGTCTACTTCTTCAAGCGTGTTTAGGTGGATTTCGGGGCGTAACAAGAATGGCGTTTCGGTTTGGGAGAGGTGTGACGACGAAAACAACATCAAGCCAGGCTCAATCAGTCCTGCGCAACTTCATGACGGTGGCGGTGAGACCGGGCCACGGATGCATCTGATAAGACGGGGATGATTGCATTACAGCATGGGCAGGCGGTGGTTTACTGTGGAGATGAGAGACGAGACACGGAATGCATAGTGAGTGGTGTAGAAAAAGGGAGATTTGAGGCTAGTTATTAGCCATCCATTGTGAAAATGAACTTTTTCCAGAGACTGAAATTTGCCTGTCTTTCTTCCGTGAGTGGTCATCGTACCACAGAACACTACCCAAACGCCGTGACGCCGCACACACATCATATTACATACACACAGATTTCCATGCTGTGTTCTCTTCCCACTTGGCCTATAAACCTTTTCTCGTCCGCCGACAAGCCGTAACCTCGCATCATACAGCAAACCCGCCCACACGAGACTTGCCGAATTCTACTCCGCCAAGCGATAGCTGACGAGGGTGTCAACACGGTGATTGCTGGTGCTGAACCCACGCAGCTGGACGCGCTCGCCATTGACAATCTCCTTGGCGTCGCTGTCGCCCCACTCGACGGGCACCTCGGAGTCGGCGTCGGCGTACACGAGGACGTTGAACGTGCAGTCTCCGTTGAGCTGGGGGAGGAACGTGACGGAGGCGGTGATCTGGCGGAAGATGGCGGCGATTTCGGATTGGATTTCTTGTTCCGTCTTTTCGGGGGCCGCGTCCTCTGCTGTGGCGGGGGATGCGTTTTCTTGGTCTGCGGGTTTGGAGGAGGATGATTTGGAGGACGAAGAGGTCTTTGAGGATTTGGACTTTGAGGGGCGGCCAAAGATTTCGACGTCGAATTGCCAGCGTTCTACGTGTTCGCCCGTGTCCTTGTCTGTGATTACGATGACGAGCTTGGAGATTTTGCCGCGGAGCATCCAGCGGTCTAGTTGGGACATGATCTTTTTGATGTAGGCTCGGACTTGGTCGTCGGAGGAGACTGGAGGGGGAGAATACGGTGTTAGCTTGTGGGGAATCTTTGCTAGATGTGAGAGTTGGCGAAATAGTGCGAAGGCTGTGTCGGCGGGATGGGAGATGAGGAAGGCGAACCTAGCATGTTGAGACCGTATTTCTTGACGCTGTAGAGGATGTGTGGTCAGTCTCTGTCTGTCGTAGGAGGGGGAAGAAAGGCAATGCTAGACGTACGCTGAGAAATCTTCTGCTGGGTAGACACCTCGTTGGAAGCTGTTTGAGAGAACATGTCAGTATTCGAATCGGCGCAGCATGTCCAGAGGGATCAAGGTTCGTACAGAATAGTGTGTATCGAGTATTGAAACTGTAGGTACGAGTTAGCTCGGCGCAACCGCCATTTGGCAATGACAACATGGCAAAGGAAGGGAATGGACTGACGAATTCGGCCACGAGCTTTGCGCTTCCCTTGAGGGCGAGCTTGTGCACCTTGGACTTATCCTCCTTGTCCGACTTGTCGGTCTTGCTAGCCTTGCTGGCTTTGGCGGGTTTGGCATCGGGGGCCATCGTGATGGAATTCGGGGTGTCGATTGACGGTTTCGATGAATGGTGCCGCTGTCGATATCGGTGTCGTCGAACGGAGCAAGTGATGATGGATCCGGGGGGCACCGGAATCGGGGAGAAGGAAATCGGAGAGATTGTTTACTTTCGGGGGTTGAGATTGAGATTTGGGATTGATTTTTGGGGGTTTGGTTGCGGGGTGATTTGGGCGCTGCCGGCGCTGGCTGTCATTGCTCGTGGCTGATTGCCCCGCCGCCTGGACCGTCCGGAGGTCGAAGCTCCCGGCAGTCCACCTGGGTACGTATCTTGACAAGGTGCACCCTTCACCTCACCTCACCTCACCTTGCATTGTTTTACCTCACCTTACTCTACCTTATCTTGGCCTCTAAATAGACATATAGAGGCCCTCCTGTCGGAAGCGAAATCATTTCTAGATGGCAAAATCCTATAACCAAACAAAGTTGAGCCTACGATGAGTTGAGGCATTGTCTTGCTACCAATCCGTTCACATCTACATCAACGAATCATTGACTTGGCTGCGATGGACTGCCTTGATGCTGATCATCTCAAGATACCTTACTGCCTCTCTTGAACTAAATGTACACATGACTTTTGTACATGATAACCAACTTACATCATTATGTTAGTACAGCATTGATCCCGCCAAAACATGCCCCTTACTCGCCATTCCCATACCCCTGAATGGCATCAAAGAACTGCGCAGACCACGCCATCGAGTCCACAATCTCCGCCGGCCACTGGCCGGGCGCCAAAGGAGCCACACCCATCTCAAGCATTCCCATATCCTGCGCGGTAGCAGAGTCCGGCATCCCGCTCAACGCACCCATCTCCACCGGCGACAGCATCGCCTGCTGCGCCTGATGTTGCGCCTGCATCGAGCTATTTGGAACATGATGCTGAGGTTGCTGCTGCTGATGCTGTTGCTGCTGCTGCGGCATCTCAGCGAACACCGCCGGCCGGGGCGGGTTCTTGCTCTTCCAGTCGATGCCGCACTCCTTGAGCCCCTTCAACATATCCCGGGCGCTCTTGGCGCTCGACGAGTTGCAGCTCAATGCCTCAAACATCTTGAGACACGTCTCCGCATCGTCCGAAAGGCCCTCGGTGTCAAAGACGGCCTCGTCCTCCGCCATGGGCTGCGTAAACGTACTCGATATCAACAGAATGGAGCTCGCGCACAAGAGACACGAAATCATCTGCCACCAGGGGAAGTCGTGGACCAGGTCCTTCTCGCTCGAGACGCCGTGCAGCAGCCGCGCCGTCTCCCGCGCCTCGGCAACACATGTCTTTTCTGATATGCTGACGAGATGCCAGTCTACCTCGGAGAGTGTGGAGGACGTGTCGTCGAGGCCGCGGAGGAGGGGGTAGCACAGGTATGGCCGGTGCAGAAGAGCCCGCAGGTGGTGGAACTTGACTGCGAGGATGTTTCGCTGGTGTTTGTTAGTACTATGTTGAAGTTTGCGTACACAGCGCAGACCACTTCTGTAGAAACCTACCTGTCTCTTGAATGCAAAGTTCTGGTCAAAGGCATGCCCCAGATCAAATCGCAACCGTCGCGGGAGCTTCGACTTCCAATCCACAAGCTGGCGATCCAGTTCCCTCGTCCGGAGGGCACCCGCAGAGGTGAGCTGCGAGTGCCTCGGCCCAAAAACATCCCGCAGCGCGCGGCCTAGAATCTGCGAGAAACCAATGACGGCGAGGAAGTAGTCCCCGCCCGACGTCTCCTCGACCGGCGGCTCCATGTGAGTGGCCTCCCAGTCAATCTCCGAGTCGGCACGCCGCGAAGGGAGCGGTACATTGAAGTCGTCCTCGTGTACGGCCGCGGGGCGGCCCAGCTGGAGGGAGAGAAGACGGTCCAGGACGTAGATGGAGTACCACACCCGGCGACGCGTCTCGGTTTCTACCGTGTGCCGGGGGTTGTTCTTGTCCTTTTCGACATGTAGACCGATACCTTGAGCGATTCGGACGGCTTGGCCCAGGGTCATCCAGCAGCTGCGAATGTTAGATGTGTGTAATGGGACATGGTGAGACAATGCAAAACAAACCTGTCCGTCCGAGATACCGCGAGATAATAGAAACATTGCGTCAGAAGCAGTGAGACCTGGTTAATGGACCGATCCGACGATGCCGTTGATGCAGCAAGAGCTAAAGCACGCTGGAAGTAGACGCCGTGGAAATGGCGGGTATCCGAGTTCTTCTCCAGAAAAGACGTATAATATGAGCCAATGGCGCAGATTACATCTATGACTTACGTTAGCCCCGTCTTATCTTGCTATCCCACGGCTCCCAGGGAGGTTGATAGAAAAAGGGGCGCATGATTCAAACCTACAATAAAGAGCAGATTCCGTGCCACCCAAACGATCACCGCCGTTGGGCGCGCCCCCTATCCTGTCACACAGTTTCGAGAAGGTAGACTGCGGTATGAAAGGGTACGCGAGGTGAATGGTTGCAAAGTACACGTCGGTGAACTTGCGCTCCTGTTCGGGGCCTGGAAGCTCCACCAGCCTCCCTCCTGCGGCAGCGCCGGCGAGCAGCGCGTCGCCGTCCTGTTCGTAGCTGTCAAAGTCGTGGTCCGCCCCTGCACTGCTGCCGCCACCGCCGCCGCCGCCGCCGCCGGGAGCGTCTTTTGTCTGTAGGATTCGCTTAATGACATTGAAGAAGTGCACGTCGCTGACCTCGCCCAAGTATCTCTGGCTAGGCTTGAGCGAAGGTGTCGGGGAAGGTTGGTAATCGTGGTGGTTGTGCTGTCCACGGTCCACGCCCGGCGAGTATGACGGCGTCTCTGTCGAGGAGGTCTTATTCACGGCCTGGTCAACTTGCGACTTGATGGAGTTGAGCTGCGCTTGGGCGTCTTGCTGCTGTTGGGCAGAGGGTAGCTGTGTGATGAGGCTCTGCACTAGAGTCTCATACTGATCTACGGCGATCTTAAAGGGGGCATACGTATGCGCGCCGGGGCCAGATCCGGCTGCTGGACCTTCTGCGCCGGCATCTCCGTTGCCGGTGGCCTTTTCCCGTCGTCGACGAGGTCTTCCTACGGAGTAGACGCAGTCGTAGCCATACCCGACGCATCTTCCACACTTTGGCTGTTTCCCGTCGCACTATCAATTTGTATGAGTAAGCTGTGAACACATAGGTATAATGTCAATGCGGAAGAAAGGATGTTAGAGACTTGGGCTGTTTAATCTCACTTTGGATTTCATGGATCGGCATGTCTGGCAGGCCTTTGCGACCCGCTTACGCTTGTATACGGGTTCATCGTCGGCGGTATCTGACATTCTCTCGCAAAGGCGCGCGAAAGCCGACTTTCCCGAACAAAATAGCTGCAATAGTGTTTCCCCTTTCGAATGGGCGCGAATAAAGATATACAAGGGGGGTGTGGCGGATGAGAAGGGGGGGAAAGAGTGTGTATTGTACGAGAGCAGTTGGCAGAATGACGTTGGGGGACGGAGCCGGTGATGCCGAGACTTCCGATATTTCCGGCGGGTGTCAGTCCCTTATAACTCACCTATCTAGTAGGTACTTTGGAACCTCGACCGCATTCTCGCTAGGGCCCAAGCCAAGCAAAAGGTCACCACTCATCTTAGCCCGCGCCAAGAAGAAGCAACGCCCGGCCAAGGTATTGAAGGGTTGCGTTGAAGTGGTGAATGAGGGGACCAGTTTCATCCGACTTGTCTGTGCCTGTCTTGTCTGCAATTTTGACGACGAGTGTTGAATCGTTCGGATGATATGCGGGTCAATTCCCTTACACGGGCAGTACAGTAACCCCTCCAGTGATGCAATTATCCCAGGAATGAGGATGTCCTTTGCTGACTGTGCATGCATCTCTGCCAACGCAGAACAGACTAAAGCATGAAGAGCGTTAAGTTGGCAACTGCTTATAAGGAACGACAGTGCTCAACTGGATAGCCAGACTGAATTGAGAGGATCGGTTTGTCACTCACATGTAAGTATGTATACGTCTAGTGTGGTTTGGTCGGATAAATCTGTCACTATTTCCCACTTTTTACTCTTGCTTGTTTGAGATAGGTGGCTTTCAGTAGTATTCTTCTGCGGCTCCCGCTAATGACTTGTGCAGTTCTTCGTGACTTCGACTGCTAAGCCGAGTGACCGCACTTATGGCACTATTGGCATATGGGCCAACGACTCAATACGATGCAGCTGACTATTCTCACATCCCCCAAATCTCGCTCTTTCTCTCCCCCTCTATCTAAAGTGAAGGATGTTTGGCACACCATGGGAAACTGTCCTACTTACAACCCATGCATCACCTTGTTGGCTTTAGACCAGCCCACGTCTCATTCTTCAACCCCCTTGACCTGCTCTATTCGATGTATAACATCACTCCCATCCGGACTCGCCTCAATCACCATTGCCGATAGCTCTCTACCATACGCACATCCAGAATCCAAACCAAACGCATACCTGGTCCATGGTCCTTGGGCTCCCTTCTCCTTGAGCGATTCCGGTACTTGGATGTCTGGTTCCACCTGCAACCCTTCCTTGGCGTCGTGACCATACACGACAACCGAGCGATCCTCTGGTGCTTCAATCATGTTCTGAGTCTCGTTCCAAGCCTCTCTCCAGCGTTTTCCATCATTGAGTTCAATGGCAATGGTCCCCCCCTCTTGATTTGTTGCAATCTTTGAAACCTCATCACCATCCCACAGACTTAAGACTCGTGCCAGCTCACCATCGAGTCCCTCGCCCTTTGCGACCTGAAATGCCGCATATCGACACAGACGGCTCTTGATCCTCTTCGCAAGAGCAACTTCAACGTTCTCCGGGTGGACGCCGTCGATCGGATACACCAGGCTGCGCATGTTCATCACAGCCCAAGGATCTTGCTCCTCCATCGGTAGCAGCGGTACCAGACCACCATGCGCGACCACCACAGTCCCAGAGTTCCAAGGAGGACTCTTGGCGCCTCTGAACGGTCCGATGTGCAAGATGAGAGGCAGCGATGAGAGCCACGATACCTGCTCCTCAGAAAGCTGCGTCGCAGTAACGTAGTCGCTCGACACGGCGTACGGGATATCCGCCGGCAACTTCTCCTTGCTGTCTTCGAAAAACATCTTCCCGTCGTCGCCCGTAGACCCAGTAACCCTGCCGCGCTCAATGAACCCACGCGCAGCCAGCACGCGGTCCTCGTTGTTGCCCCTGACGCAGCTGGCGCCGAGGTCCATCGCGAGCTGTACCACGCCAGCGCTGTCGGGGCCTTTGTTGACCAAATCACCGGTAAAAACTAGGTAGTCCCCCGCATCTTTATCGAAGCCGACTCTGTCCAGGAGCTTTTGCAGCTGTGATGCTCGTCCATGAACGTCGCCCACGATGACTAGCCTTCTCCGGAGAGCGCCGCATTCTGCCGACGGCACGTACTTCGGGTCCAAGGTTTGGACGGTCTGTCGGAAATTATACTGGGATGTGGTATGGCTTGGTTTAGGAATATTCTCGACTGGGTCCATCATCCTTGCGAAGTGTTGAGTGTGTTGAGAACAACAAACATTGTCTTCACGTGCGGGGAATAAGACGGGTGGACCTGACAGTAACGAATCAGAGGGGGGAGCACCAACCAAAAGAGAACATCAAATGCTGTGTCAAGATGTCAGCTCGCCTCAGTACTTAGGCAACGAACAGCAACTGCATGAGTTAGTAGCCTGTAAGTATAATGCCAAAGCTCGTCCATGAGGATGGAAGCTTCGTACCGGATATTTGGGGTCTTTGTCAAGTTTAAGATCAAGCCTCTGTAGGTAGTTGGTTTTGGGATGATCGCAGATCACAGCAACTCTAAAGTTCCGTATCCCCTGTAAGTTATCAGCCTCAAGCTTGTGACTTTGGAGTAAACCCTCAGTTCCCGCCAAGTCTTGCCAGTAGATCTAATTGAAGGGCTGTTTGCGAAAGCGTTTTGAGAGCAGGCTTTGCGATTCGTAAACGCTGCAGGCGCAGCCCGTTCGGCACAAGGCAATGTAAGATAGAGAGGGTATGCCGGCCTAGATGTAAGTGTCCATTTACATGCTTCAAGACGACCGATCCAACACCAACATCTTGGCATTATGATCGCATGGATCCTCAGTGAGTCGCCAATCCTCAGAAGGAAGCCAGGGCACCTCACATTGCAATTTCGCACTGTCACTTTGTGGCACATGTGCAGGACTCAACATCATAAGGCCACTTCGCAGTAGTTACTATGGAGATAGGACCAGATTTAAAAAGCCAGGATACTTTTGTGAAACGTAGTGCCAGGTCTAGTAATGAAGCCTTAAGAAGACAAAAGCGTTCAGCCAATCTCTGCAAGGAACAACTATAAATGATCAGTTTCAAGGCTGAATCTCGGCTTCTGAACCCCTTCGCCACGCCCGTCCTTGGGAACACCGCTCAAATTCCGGGTATGCAGCCCAATTTCAAACTCCATCTTGTCCGTATCCTTCTTCGTCCAGCCCTCAACCGGTATATGTGTCCTGACCTCCAAATGGTTCTGGCAATTCTTGCACCCAGATACGTGCCAACGACTGAGCACGGCCTCCGTCCCGACCAGCACCTTTTCCCCGCTCTTCAACGTGGCCCAGGCGGAAACGACAAAGGAACCCCCGATGGCGGCGCGGTTGATGCCGCTGACGGTCAACACGGGACTCGGACCATGAGGCTCGCCGACCCGCGTCGGGGGTTCGGGATAGTCGTATGCGTAGCCCAGCTCGGCAATATTGACCACGTCTTTGGACGTCATTGCCTTGTCCGCGCCGTGAGGATTCCTGAACGGGTCGAGGGGGCTGTCGAGGGTGAGCCAGGTGCCGCCCGCCACGCCGGGCGTTGGGCCCTGATTGTCGACGGAGTTGGTGCCGGGGTAGCCCTGGATGATTTCGAGTGAGTGCTCCTTGTTGTGCTTCTTCTGCCACCGCCAGAACATGAGGTCGATGAAGCAGTGGTGGAAGTAGAAGATTGGGTCAAAGGCGGCCGTGTCGTTCTCGCCCATGTCGCCGTTTGCGTCGCCGATTTGGTCAAAGTTACTGCCAGGTAGGTCGAAACCGCCGACGGCCAAGTGAATCAAGTTGTGCGGGGATTCGAGCGGTACGACGGACTTGAACCCGGGCCCTTGAAGGCCCTCGTCGTTCCATTGCTGCGCGGAAGTCGTATTGGAGAATACAGTGTAATTGGGAGCGTCAAGGCAGTGGTAATACTTATCCTTGACTCCGGCAGATTGCCTTTTCCCGTCGCTGTTCAAGAAAGAAGACTTGGTGAGCCAGGTGGTAATGTTGTCATTGAGCATCTTGTTGGTGGCCTTCTCTCCCATTTCATGCAGCGAATTGTTGTGAACCCAGGTCTTGTTCTTGTCCTTCGGGCCCACAAGCCCCGAGAATGGGTAGCGGACGGTCTCATAGCCCACAGGCTTGGTGTAGTCGGCATCCGGGATAGGATCGAGCCTATCCTGGATTCTGGCCTGGAACGTGTACGAGAACAGTGGATTGGAGATCTCCTTGCCAGTGTCGGAGAACTTGTACTTTCTCTGCAGGAAGATGGGAGGAATGCCGTGCTCCAGGGACTCCTTTTCGGTCTCATCCCAGTAGGGCAGAGCTACACCGGGGACCTGGCTCTGGAGAGCTTTTTCGAGCCTCAGGAGGTAGCCGCGGTGCCAAGTTGGGAAGAGGACATTGCCGTGGTTGCAGTAACCACCCCACCAAGCAGGATTGGCGTATCCAGCACCCCTGAAAGGCTCGCCATGGTAACCGGCAATGATGAAGAAGGAGTTGGAGTCATGAGGGGGAAGCTGTTGGATGCCGTGGAATGCCCTGACGAGGTCGTCGAGCTCCTTTGTAGACAATGTGCGGATGTTCTTTCTTGTGATTGTTCCGCCCATATTGAGACTTTGATGAGGCACTCGATGATTTCTCAAAAGAAGTGAGTTTGAAAAGTTGGGGGGCAAGTTGATAGAGATTTATTGTGAGAATGTGAGTATTTACCAGGTAGATATAGCCAAAGGATATCCAACCCTCATGTCGATACTAAGTGCTGTATTTTGGTACCAACCTCTCCAAAGATGTTTTCAGTCGTTCACATTCAGCTTGATGAACCCTAAATGCCATGATGTGCCAACTTTGACGGATGCTATTCGAACGAAATAGGGATTGTATGCTCGCTATATGCCACAGATGATCGTTCCCCGCATCTTTAATGAAGCCTAATCGACGCATCTGGTTACCCGGCTTGCGTGGCTGGAAGCTGAAGTTTAGAGCCAAAAAGCTGAGAGAATGTCTCACCGTTGACGGCTTACAAGCTTTCACCGGACCTTTCTCACCTATCACTGCCACAGCCTTTAGTTATGTTCTCTCCAGTTTCCCCAATCCGACAATGGATTTGCTCAGAACGACGCGTCAATAACTTACGATAGTGGTTGCTAAAGCTGCAGAGTCGACCTCGACTTGTCTCGAATGAAGCCCATAATTGCCGCGACACGATTTGATCAAGTGCAAAGAAGGCGCAAAGCATGTTGCGATATCACAATAACGTCTTGGCCAGAACATGATGTCGTGCTACCAAGAGATTGGTCGCAATGTGCTGTGCAACGGTAGACGTTGAACAGCGTAGGCGTACCTTCCAGAGGCCCATTGAGGGGCGATCTTAATCAATCGATTCTGCACGTTTCCCGCTCTGGACGGAAGGGAAGACAGCGAGGATCCGCGCGGATATGTGAGCCATACACTGCCGAATTAATGTAGGTGACACCGCGAGCCTGTCAGTATGCGGTAGTCCGTGGTGACCCGTGGCTAACTGACATATAGGGACACGGCGAGACAAGGACAACTGTGTGACGAGGCGCGTCTCAGTTCCATGCGATGAGAGAAGAGGCAATGATATATGTGGCTACCATTCTTGTCCATGGGATAACATCAAGTAGGTAAGGCAAGGTACTAAAGTGATAGTGACGGCCGAGGCGAGCCATGAGAGAGAGGCCATTGGCTGTAGCCATCGCTGACGGAGGTGGTGTGGAATAAAGCCGGAGCTCTTGTGGGGCCGCCATGCCGCGATCGGGTCGGAAGCCGTTGCTGCAGCATCAGAGGCGTATTTCCTTAAGTACGTGACTTGAATGCCAAGCTATCACTATAGAAGCCACATGGTTTATCAGTTTTCGTGGCCTGTATGTAGCTGAGCGTTGCATCTGGGCGGAACATCTCACGGTGACCAAATATGTGCTGAGGGCTAGGAACATTTGAACGTGGGAGCATTTGAACGCGGGAGCATTTGAACGCGGGAGCAGCACCTCAGTTGAAGAGGCCGTAGCAGGGTACCTGAGTGCCTTACGGTGCCTTACCTAAGCTGAGGTACCAAGCACGTGCCAGGATGTGAGACACGGAACGGAGGTTAGGTAATCCCAGGTTCTGCCGGCCGAGTGGATTTCCTCGCTTAATCCGCTGCCATGAGTCGCTGCTGTTCCCGATGTTCTTCCACACAAAGTCCCCGGCGACTGGGGATACGTACCTAACCTGAATCTTCCAGGCTGAGGTGAAATGCCCACAGTGCAGGGCCCAGACCAACACCTCCACTCTCCCTCTCACCGGGGCCATCGCCAATCGACCAGCCGACCAACGAATCAACAAGGAAAAAGAGAAGAAAGCGGAAGAAGAAGAAGAAGCAATCCCGGCTGGGAGGTTCACCAACTTCTTTCTGCATCACCGCTGGACGAAGCAGCTCGAAACGAAACAATGGGGCTCATTGACAGGTGCGTGCCGTCCGACATGGGCAGGCCGCACACAGGAAACCCCGAGAACTGAGAGACACATTGATTGATCTACGGTGGCATGGGTCTCATCTGACGTTGGGCGAATGCGGTCTGATATCAGTACTCGGTTATCATTCCATGATCACGTTGCATCGATCGCACATCTCACCAAAAAAAAAAAAAAAAGTCTCCACGCTCCGACATGACATGAACATGCACGCAGTGCGCACTAGCATCTACTCCGTACGCGATGGAACTTGACATTCCAAACTGAAAGTCCGACATAAGCTTCTTCAGTAGCTCCATACTCCATCGTTCCATCCCCATGGCCAGGGGCCAGGGCATATCAAAGGTCGGTCAGATCTTTTTTCACCTTGGCTTTTGGGGTTTCGGGTGTGGCTGACTGAGAAACCAAGAGGAAGAGAGAGGCTTGTTGCACGCTTGTGCTTGTTGCACCCGTCGACGGCCTACACAGTTTGACACATGCTGTCTGTGGCAGCGCCAAATGGTCACCCTTTTTTCGATGACGACGCCATGGCAGGTGCAGCGGGAGCCTCGGTCTTCTGCAATCCCGCCGTTGGCACCGTTGTCTGAATCAATGATGACATGAACCATCCACTCACTTCTTCATGCGTATGTCTGACTCTCTCTCCAATACTTTACCCATCTACTCTGGCCGACGGGAAGCAGCAAGAGAAGAAGGAAAAAGTAAAGACAGTCGACATCCATCTTAACAAGCCGCTCCCGCTCCCGCTTTGCTCACACCAACACCAACACCACCAACACCCACCGCCACTAAATGTCACTTTGTCGCTTGTGCCACCCCAAACACACAACAACAATACCTAGCAACACCACCAATACCACACATTCGGGAACTGCCCAGACCCTTACTGGCTTGCAAAGCTCATACTATTACTCCGTATGCCACTCTTCCTTAACTTGGAAGCTGTCTGGATTCGGTAAAAAGCCCGCATCAATAGGCTCCTCTTGGTGCCGCGCACATTGACCATCCTCCGCCCTGCTACGGCCGTACCGTCCCGCCCGCGCCGCCTTCTCCAAAACGGCTTGCATGAGAATTCCGCTACCTACCTCGTCAAGTTATCCTGGGAGTTGTGAATCAATCCCCTTCTCCTCGCGTCCGTTCCGCTGTACTGTCGCAATCACGTTGCTTTTCTACCTAGTTGTCTGATCGGATCTGAGATTTTTCAATCCGATTCTTCGCATCGCTTACTCGGAATCCCGTCTTGGTCGCATCGTGGGTTGCGCATGGGTATCTCAATCCCCGTCCCATCTCACCAACACGCCTGGTAAAGTGGTATCGATCGACCATTGACGACCAAAAGTTTCTCATTCACTCTGCTCACTCTCACCTTGGACATCCACACACACACACACACACACACACACACACACACACACACACACACACACACACACACACACACACACATACACACACACCCCTCATCAACTAATCGAACAACCACCCGCTCCTACGTCCGTAACCGTTTTCACCGCACTTCTGTGCCCCCGGTCGATAATTACTCGCCTCTCGCAACAGTAGGTAGGTATCTCGCTCTCGCACCATTCAGCTCGTCTCCCCCGTATCGCCCTCACAGTCACCTACCTACGTTTACGGAGTACTGAGATACATCTCACATACTCACGCCGCACTGCTTCATTCATCCCGTTTGATGAATGCTCCCGGCGCTTAATGCTTGTACATCGCCTAACATCCTGCGTAGCAACACCGTCATGTAAGCAGACCCATCCCATGGCCCGTCAACATACATATGCATTCTACCTACCTTACTTAAAAGATCGCCATCCTCTTCCCTCTTTCTCATCTCCGCTCTGCAGCTCATCTAGGATCTCATCGTGCCTACGTTTCATCCATCTGTGCTGCCTCTCTGACATGGGTCATTAGATGCCGCCGACCAACAATATTTGCTTCTTCTTCCTGGGGGCCAAAAGATTGTCCACCTCTTGCATAGCGGATTCTTCACTTCTTTCACAACTCACCGACTCTAACGACAACTACACTACCTCACCGATACACCGAGCCTCACCGGCCACTTGCACCGATCCGGTCACTAGCAAACTAGCAAACACCGGCTGAAAAATAGCGTAAGTTGATACCTGCCAGTTCACGTGGCAGCTTTCATGCGTGTGCCTCATCTTGAGTGTCTTTCACTCGACATCTGCTGTCCGTGCAGTATTCTTGAGTGAACACACTCACTACTCTCTTACTCATCTTACCTCATGCATACTTCTGCCTCAGTATACAACTCGCAAATGTCACTGACCTTGGAATTAGACGGCACACACCAAGCTGCAAATCCAGCACCACCGAATCGTCGCCCATTCATTTCTGTTTACATAGATAAAGTCCCAAAATGGCTACCACAACCACAACCAAAACGACTACGACCTCCATAACAATGTCTACCAACACCAAGATCCCAGCCAGAACCGTCAGGCGTACCGCCAAAGACGAGGAAGCAGACCTTCAAATGTTCGAGGAGAACCGTCTCAGGGCGCCCTACGAAGAATGGCCAAATGAGGCAGGCGTGAGCCTCCCCTTCTCTTACATCAATGCCCTCCAAGACGCCAGCTAACAGCTCTAGTTCGATGGCCTCACCGAGGAACGCGGTCCCATCGAACTACACGTCCAAGGCCAGATCCCAGTCTGGGCCGCCGGCGCCCTCTATAGAACGGGCCCGGGCAGCTGCAAGATCGAAGACACACCCAAGGGCACCTACTACGTTTCCCACTGGTTCGACGGCTTCGCCCAGACGCATAAGTTTGACATTACTCCTCCTGAATCCCCAGGCGGTCAGACCCGCGTGCTCTACTCCTCCAGACGGCAATCCGACGACCTCGTCGCCTCCATCAAAGCCGCAGGCCACCAGAACCGCTACACCTTTGGCCAACAAGCCGACCCTTGTGTCGGGATGTTTGGCAAGTTTATGGGCGTCTTCGCCCGCGGCACTGCTCCCAATATCTGCGTTGCCGTCAACGCAAATGTCCCCGGCTTCGATACGAAAGATCAAGGCCCCGCGGGGCCAGGCCACCGTAACGCTGTCCGCAGCCTTTGGCTATCAACCGACTCAAGCCCTCTCATGGAGATTGACCCAGCGACCCTGGAACCCATCGGCCTCGCAAAGCAGGAAAAACTCCATCCGTCTCTCTCCGGCCCCATGTCCTGCGCCCACGCCCAGCGCGACCCGGTTACCGGCGACATGTACAACTTCAACCTTGCCTTCGCCATGAAGTCGACCTACCGCATCTTCCGCACTAGCTTTGCGACAGGCGAGACGGAGATTCTTGCAACTATTGCCGGGCCCGACGTGAAGCCAGCCTACATCCACAGTTTCTTCCTCACAGAATCGTTCATCGTGCTATGCATTCCCTCGTCGCACTTGGGCTACAAAGGCCTCTCTGTCCCCTGGGAACGAAACATTCTAGACGCCATTGTGCCGTTCGACAAGACCAACACATGCAAGTGGTATTTCATCGATCGCCACCAGGGGAACGGCGTCATCGCCTCTTTCGACACCCCCGCGGGCTTCTTCTTCCATGCCACAAACGCCTTTGAGGAGCCGGCGGCCGACGGCAGCGACGGCATGCTTGACGTCTATTGCGAGATAGCAGGCTACCAAAATCTCAACATTCTCTATAATCTCTACTACGACGTCATCATGAATCGCAACTCTGCCGGCGAGAAGTTTTGGACAGACGAGAACAAGCGCTACAAGAACGGCTGGGCTAGCCTCCAACGCTTCAAATTCAGAATCCCCAAACCCGACGATTCACAAACACAAAAGATAACAACAGTGACGACTACACCACCACCGGAGCTCGTGGTGTCGATCCCGGCCCCGCACGCCGGCGAACTCCCCACAATCAACCCTGCGCACTTGACGAAACGTCACCGCTACGTCTACAGCCTCTCGGACCGCGGCCTCAGCACCCTTCTCGACACAATCGTCAAGACGGACGCCGATACTGCCGAAGCTCTCATGTGGGAGTGTCCCACGGCTCACACGCCCGGCGAGCCAATCTTTGTTCCTCGGCCTTCTTCATCCGCTGGCGGCGCCGATGGTACCGATGGACAGATGGCCGAAGACGACGGTGTGATTCTGAGCGTCGTGCTCGACGGCACCGCGCAGACGAGTTATCTCTTGTGCCTCGATGCCAGGACCATGACGGAGCTCGGCAGGGCAGAGTGCGAGTTCGCCGTTGGCATTGGCTTTCACGGCATCCATGCCCCTTCCGGACCGGACGCGTAGGGACCGATTATTTCTATACCTTCTCGATCCCCCTTTTACAACCTTCTTATGAACCTTACGATGAATGAAACTTGCGGCGGTGCTGGAAGGATTGGTTGGTCTGGCGTTTTACGAGACAAGTGATCATGCGGGATAGAACTTCATTGCGGCAGACTTTCGACGACAGGGATTTAGACGTCTGCAAACTGGTTTCTCAGGCTGACATGGGTTTCAGTCTTTTCGAATGTGTTGATAATGAGCCTGTACTGAATGATTTGCTACGGCTGAGCTTGGTTGAGCTGGATGTACCCTAGACCTTTCTGAATTAAAAGACTCCCACTGCTCACCTTTCGCTACTTTCTGTAGGCTGTCAATTGCCCAAGGGCACTCAGCTGCAGCCTCATTGAACATATGGCGCAATGTATTGTTACAGAGGAGAATAAACGATAGGTTGGGCATTATTTCGCCATGAAGCGCAACTACTGGTACGAAAAGCACAACGGGGAACATGTACCCTTCGAGCAACCAAGCATCTCCGGCATGATCTTTCTCAAGCCCTCAGACCAGCCTTTAATAGTCCCCGTCAAACTCCAACGTGATCTCGACTCCCTTCTCCGAGTGAACCGCGGAAATGGGAACAGTAACAATGGTCGCTCTGACGCCGTGGTTGACGTTGTAGTGGAGGTCCGCGCCCGTGACGTTGACCTTGATGGAGTCCAGGTTGCTCTCTCCGCGGTGCCAAAAGACAAAGGTGTAGTCTGTGCCAATGTACTTGGACGCCTCGGCGCCGAACTTGTTATGGGGCGCGTTGGCTGTGAGTCTGCGGGTGTACTTTCCGAAGTCCTCTTGGTCGGAGAGTCTCTTTTGGGTGAACTACCGTGATTGTCAGCATTTTTTCTGTTCCTGAATGACAATGTCCACGTCTTGTAGAATTTTAGAACGAGATGAATGCGACGTACCTGCTTGATCTGGACCTTTGTGTAGTTGTCGTTAGCCTGGGCATCAGCAAGACCGTCGTAGTGGTGTGCCTCGCCGTACCAGGGACGCGCGCCAACGGCGGTCTCCAATGTAGAGTTCTTTGGCGCGCTGTCCCTGGAGATACCGTCGTCGAGATACATGTCGTAGATCTGTAGGTGTTTCAGTCACAACAAGTCTTGATAGAAGCAGGGATCTCAGTCCTTACGTTGTCCTTTCCGGGGTAGACGTGGACGGTGATGGGGTTGGCGTTTTGAGGGGTCGTGCTGGGATCGGCAACGTAGTCCCTGACGCCGACCTTGGGGATGATGGCGCCTGATTTGTTTGTTAGTCAAAGATCTCTTTCAAGAAAAGCTTGTCAAATGGCGACGATTACTGACCTTCACGGACATACATGGGAGTCGAGTACGGGAGTTGGCGCTCGTCGTCGGAGATTCGGCAGTCGTACTCGATGCGTTGGCCACCAGAGGCAGCGGGACCAAGAGGAACGCCGAGAGGGTCGTCAGGTCGCAGGTTCAAGGGGTACCAGGAGTCGGGGTACGGCAGGTAGACCTTTCTCGACTTCTTCTTGCGCCCATCCTCCCCGACGAGAGCAGGGGCGACCAGGAAATCCTTTCGGACCATATACTGGGAACTGGTGAAGCGACGGTTCTGCAAGAAGGTTAGCAGGTGGGAATCACGATGGAAGATGTCAAAAGGTAGCATACATCGGCGCTGAAAAGAGAGCGGTCGAGATGGTCGGTGACGGGCTTTGAGTTACAAGTTAGTCCATGCATCTATCAAGTTGTAATGCTGATGACGAGTACTCACCATGGCCCTGGCAATCGGCAGACCGTTGATCATGTTCTCAAACATGGCATCGTAGAGCAGTTGCATGAGCGAGTAACGAAGACGGATCAAGTAGCGGCAAGTCGGCAACACAGCTCGGTAAATCTCGGCCTCACGACCCTGGAACTGATCCTTGTGTTGCTCGTAGTGCAGCTGATAGGCGTACGGCTCCTGGAACCACTTGCCGTCCTTTCTCATCTTGCCCTGGTTAGGGCCGTCGATCCAGGTTCGGAACCTCGTGTAGTGGTTTCTGAAGACATTAGCGGGCATATAGAATTGAGATTGGAGCACAAAACTTACCGGAACCAGGGCAAAAGGGAGTAGGCCCCGTACCAGCGAATAATCAGCTCTGGGTTGGGGTAGTTTCTCTCAGACTCGATGAACTCGAATCCACCGACATCAGCACCAGAGATGGTGACGCCGGACAATCCCAGAGCGAGGACCTGCGCAACAGAGATGCGGAGGAACTCCCAGGTCGACGAGTTGTCACCAGTCCAGAGCCCAGCGAAGCGGTGGCTACCGGCGAAGCTGCCGCGTCCGATGATGAAGTTGCGTCGGTTCTCGCGCCACGCGAGCTTGTCGTTCTTCTTATCCTTGGTCTTCATATGCAAGTGGTTGAGGCCGTGGTAGGTGGCCTTGTGCAGGTTGTAACTGTACAAGGACCAGATCTCAATGGCCTTCTTCTTGTCGGCGGCTTTGGGGTCGCCAGACCACCCATCAGAGTCCAAGAGTAAGCGGAAGGGCAAGCTGCGGAGGGAGAAACAGATCAGAATGAGCCAGTTGACAAAAGGGGGGTCATCTCAACTTACGACTTCATATCACCATACTGCTCGGCGATGCAGGGCTGAGTCATGTCCTGCCAGACAAAGTCCAGGCCGGTTTCGAAGAGATACTCGTACTGCTTGCCCCACCAGTAGCGGACGGCCTTGTTGTTCAAGTTGGGGTAGTGTCCAGGGTGGCCATTCTTCCAGCCGTAGTAGACGCCGCCATGGAAGGGGACACTCTTGTTAAAGCTGTTGGAGAAGGTGTAGTCATCTCCATCCCAGTAGTCAGGCTTGTCCGTGTTGGGATTGGTGAAGTAAAGGTTGCTGGTGCCGTACTGGATGTACCGCTGCTCGAGAGCGCCAGGCGCTGAAGGATCCAGCTCTCGCTCATCCTTGAGGAAGTATTGGTTCTCGAGGCCTTCATTCAACGTGTTGTACGAGCTAGAGGGCACATTGCTGATGTATGGCGTGATGTTGGTGCTGCACTTGACACCGAGCCTGCGCAGCTCAGAAAACATCCACTCCGGGTTGGGGAAGTGACCCGGACGCTTGTCGATGGTGAAGGTGCGGTAGTCATCCTGCATATCGACATCAATATGCATACCATCAATCGGGAAGTTGGCCTGTCGGTATCGATGGACAGCGTCCAGGACCATCTCTTGCGTATCATAGCCGTAACAACCCTGATGATAACCTAGGACGTATCGGGGCTTGAGCTTCGGCTTGCCGACGACAGAGGTGTATAGCTGAATGACTTCCTGAATGCTGTCTCCGGCGAAGAAGATGCCCTGGAAACTATTGAAACGCGTCGCCACACGAAGCTGAGTTGGGTCCTTCATGCCAATGTCCACACAGATCTGGGAGTAGTTGTCGATGAAGGTTCCGATCTGGGTTTGATAACCCGGTTGGGCGTCCACCTCAATCCAGTACGGTTCCGAGTGATAGAGAGGCTCACGATCATCCAAGGGACCGACGCCGTAGACGTTCTGGTACCTCATATTGTCAAAGTCTGTGCGCGGGGTTTTCATTAGTTACATGATCCACGCAAAGCTTTCGGTGGGCTTACTGAAGTAGTTCATGTACGTCTTTTTCTTGAAGAGGTCTTTGCCACCTTGCTCGCCAAAGCCCATATAATCAGCCGTAATGGACTTGTCCAGGCACAAGATAGCAGAGTGCTCGCCATAAAGCAAACCCCTTGGCTTGGTCTTCCAGATCACAGCAGGGCGGAAACCTTCGTTCACAGGAAGAGTGAGGCTTTCGACGACATCCTTCTCGAACGTCTGCGGCACAGGTCTCGCCTCAGCGGGAGCAAGGCTCTTCAAAAGACGAACTGCGGTGATTTGGAAAGGATTGCGAGAAATCCAAAGCTGAACCTCCTTCTCAGGGGGTGCATTGGGGGTCCGCTGAACGACCGACTGCAAAATGTAGTATTGGTCATCTTCAATCAGCTCAACCTGCCATGCGAGCTCTTCGCACTTGTCCAAGATGCTGATCAGCTCGGTCGTGGTATTTCAGATGAGAGTACGGCTACGACGGATGGTTAGAGGATACGTTCTGCTCGCAGTATTCTACGCTGAATCATAAGACAACTTAGGAGACTTACGTGTTGTAGTCCGAAAAGTGAGATGGCTCTGTGTTATGCGGATCAAAGCGAATTCTCCATACTCTTGGCCTCAAGAACTGAACAAGAAGCAGAGATCCATCATTGAATCTGAAGATTCTTCCATGGCTACACGCTGGGTTGAGCTTGCCGTCAGGGAGCTTTTGGTCGGCATCGCTGTACGACACCGACTTGGGCTGCTTTACGCCAGAGCCCTGACCATCAATCTCATCCTGGAAGAAGTCGTCGGCCTTCTTGAAGATGAAGTGATCTCGAAGTTTGGTAGCTGAGACGTCTCCGCCGCCCATTTTGAAAATTGTGATTAAGATGTAGGTGTCAAAACAAGGTATTTGAAGATAGTGAATGAAAACTCAAGAGGAGCACGTTAATCGAGCTGGATGTTTGCTGCCTTTCGTGTTCACGGCTCACGTCTTATATGGTGGCAATATCCGAATCGATCCTCCTTGTTCACGGTCATTGCGGAGATACCAATACACACACGAAAACAGGATCTCACGAGCCAGAAACATGAGATTCCATGCTTTACGATCGAGACTTGGCAGGATTTTCGTTTCCTCCCCACTTCTGCCGTTTTCATTCCGGGAAAATGTTGAGATAACAGTCCAATTTTCATCTCACTGAACTTTCCTGAAATAGTGGCGTCTGAACAACTCATAAGAGACAGTATCATTCCTTTTCCAGTGTGATACGGTGGTTGACCAGCCATCGCAGGATGATCATCGAGTATGTCACTCAGTTTGTCGAGCCAAGTCGTCCCAGAATAGTAATGGTTCAGGTGAGGGATTTATCAGATTTGCATTCGTCCAGTATCACGGGCATTTAATAAATTGCTGTGATTTTCTCAACCAGAATAGTCTCAACCCCACAAATACACATGTATTTCGTACGTTGAACTCCTCTCAGTACCGAATCCCCGAATGCGGGGCGGACCGCGGGCCGCCTCGGAGGCTGAGACAAATGTCTCTTATAGGTTGCAATCATTGGACCGATTCTTGTGTTCCATTGGAGACGGGAGCGCGAGAATCTAGGAACGAAGCTGGTGCCCAGGCGCCGTTCAAAGAACCCGCAAACCCGACCCTTGAGCAGGCTGAACGCGCGTCGACGTAATTCGCTGGCTAGACCTGTAGACGTTCTCAATGAGGTGCTAAAGATCTGATTCAAAATAGAGGCGCAGGCAAGGCTACTACAGAAGTCTGCATGCGATGCGAATACCTATCACCACTTCAGCCTGGCCCCTCAGCTATCTGAGCCGGAGACACATAGCCAGCTCCCCGAAGATCAGGCCATATTTTCAGGAATTCGGGCGTTCCTCGTTCACGAAATGATTCAGAATTAGTCCTAAAGTGGACCATGAAATTGGCCAACTTTCACTATACTGCCTACTACCATGGTGCCACTACCACGCCCCAAGTTCTCGACCTCGCCGAGAGTTCCGAGCCCGGAATCATGCAATCTCCACCGGACCCTGATCGTTCCATCACCCGCGGATCCTACCCCAGAGTCGAATTTATCCTAGACACAACATTTGGCCGCGTTGATGTGTCGAACTTGGCGGTCCCTGCGTCGGGCGTTTGCATGCCAGATACCCCGCCCGACTGTCCGCCATGCGGAAAAGCTGAGCTGAGACATCATCTGCCGGCAAGCCAACATGGTGAGACTGATTCAACTACTTCTAGATCCGGCCTGCGGGGATGAAAAATACTATGTTGCTAGCGATACCGGGTCCATGCTTTTGCGAGTGTCAAGTTCGTGAATACATGCAGTTTCTCCACGATGACTTGGATTTGGTCGGATAGTATAAAACTTGCTGTGTAGCTGTGGTTTTTGGATGTGAGGCCAAGCAGATCATCCCTCCCCAAGCATTTCATCTCTACCTAAGTTCTGAAGAAAACAAAATGGCGTCCATCGACCTTCCAGTGCCCGAATTCGGGCGTGCTGTCATTGAAGACAATAGAAAAGACGGCTACTGGGTCGAGACGTTCAAGTTTGGTGAAGGCGAAGTTCCAGGACTTGTTGCGTAAGAATCTCCATCTTCAAATAACTCGCGGCTGGACGTCCAATACCCGATCGACACTGACTCTTTTCTAAGATCTGGACTGGCTTCCGGAGAAATCGAGTTCCTGGATAACCCCATTGCCGCCGCCAAACATGAGGCTAAGGCTAAGGGCGAGGAGTTCTATGCATCAGAGATCGACATCACTGGACGTACGTGGCATGCTTCTTTTACTTACAAGATAATGGTTCTGACATGAAATCAATAGCATGGAAGAAGTATCAAGTGGCCAAGTTCGACAGCCCAGTCGCTGTCGTGGCCGTTGACATCAACAGGAACGGGTTGACCGACATTGTGGTTTGCCACGACTACGGCCCATTCATGCTTGAGTGTGATCCCAAGGGAGGTTGGATCTCCTGGCTTGAGAACCCCGGTCGTGAGAACTTGGGAAAAGAGCCGTGGAAACTCCGAATGATCGGCCGTTGGCCTGCGATGCATCGCATGAAGGCTGGATACTTTACACAAAAGTACGAGGGGATTGACGCCTATCCACAAGGTCTAGACTGCGATTCATTGGGCTAAACTTTGACTAGATCCGTGATGGAGATTGTTGCCGCATCGGTTGTTTGTGGACCGCACGACAAGGTTAGTCGTCGCCGTGTCAGAATGCGTTCTGTTCCTGCTCTCTAATCACTATCTACAGATTACCCCCATCCCCATAATCCGCTTCCAAGCTCCTGAGGATGTCCTCAATGCGTAAGTCAACTGCCTCGAACCAAAATAAAGTAGTGACTCGCTAACATTTGTCAGCACTGAGTGGCAACGCTCAATCATTGACGATGAAAACTTCACCGTCATTCATGAGTTGACGGTGAAAAAGTAGGTCGACGCTTTTCACTCCGCACGCCAACGTGAAGAGCAGAGATTCCGGGAGCTAAACAAAGTTCAGATTCAATGGTCCTACTGGACTCGATTCTATCATGGTCTCATCCCGCGAAGGTGCCAACTGGCTCTACTACGAAGAGGGCTCGTGGAAGCGACAGCTCCTCTCAAGTGGAGAGCCGAAAGAGGATCGACAGCAGCCCAACTCTTTATCGCCGGGATCTGGTGACCATTGGGGCACTGGCTGCGCTGATGCTGGCAAGATCGGCGACGATCCGTTTGCTTACATTGCGACGCTGGACCCCTTTCACGGTACAACGGCCTGCGTCTTGTCCAAGGTTGGTCGTGGTATGAAAGATACACAGTGGAGGCGCCACATCCTGGATATATATGGCACGCCCAACCAGCTTATGAAGTACGGTGATGGACCCGGCCACTACATTGTTTGTGCCGATTTCGATGGTATGTTATGTTTGTTGGCAAGCGCTTTAAAGGACTGGCTGACTGAGGGCTTTCTACGTGTAGGCGATGGCGATGACGAGTTCCTCCTGGCTTTGTTCGGCTCTCTGGATCGCGACAAGGACCTGGAGTCTATTGTTGTAAGTCTGGACGACGACCCGCATCTATGACAAGATTGTGGTTGCTGACATCCAGTTCTACAGCCAACGAAGGGACCCAACCCGAATAAGGTGAGTAGAAACGCAACACTTGGTCCTCGGCAGCTCATATTTTGTAGGGCATCATGTACTACAAGGCAATCGATGTCGAGAAAGGATTATTCGCGAAGTGGAAGATCGCAGAAGAATCATCAGCTCGCATCGCAATTGGGTAAGTTACCGAGGCCGTGTCGGATTGGCTGGTATAATACTGACACGGCACGTTCGTAGTAACTTCACCGGTTCTGATAAGCTTGACTTGATCTCGGTCGAGTACAATGTTCCTCGGTATTACGAAGAGCCCAAGCCCGTCATTACACTTCACGTCAATAAGTTTGCCAAGCCCAAGCCCGCCGTGACTGAGCGTCACATCGTACCTACGGTGTGGGACAACGAGGGCTTGGTGTATCTCGCTCGGCCCAAGGAAGTCAAGAGTCAACAGTCTTTCCCTCTGATCGAGGTTGCAAACTATGCGATTAGCATCGAGATTCACCCACTCGGAGCAAAGATCCCTGTGGGCAAGAAGGATGGCATCAAGGTCCTTTACGGTTCCGTTGCTGATATCGAAGGCACTCGTACAGCCCTCGGCTTGCCTCCCTTCCCCCGGATCGCGCCTATCTCCAGCGAAGACAAAGAACTCAGCGCCGACAAAGAGAAGGGGGCCATCATCCTGAGAATTGTTTCTCTCGGCGAGCCTGGCGTATGGGAGAAGGCCGGGGATGTCCCCGTCAAGACAACGTTCAACACCAAAGAACTTGGCCTGGAGTTCCCCGACCTCAAGTTCACCAAGGTTGAAGATCTTTGGTGGGGTGACAACTTCAAGGGAGTTGACTTCACCAACATGTCTGGTTTCCACTTCCGATTCCAAGACGACAAATCACAGATCGCGCATCTGCAGTTCTGGACTGCTGGTGAGTTACAATAGTGTTCCAGGAGCAGAAACTGTTTCTGATCGATTTGCTTACCATATCCTCTGCAGGACACAATGTTAATTGTGGAGTTCACAACCACGGTAACGATATCTTCCAGGAGATCCACATCTGTCTCTCCCCTGGAACCGAGACCGGAGGTATGTGGAGGCTCAAGGAAGGCAAGGAGCCTGAGTCTGCCGGGCCGGATGACTTTGACAAGGTCCCACTTCCCCGTCTCAACGAGCATGGAGGTCTGTGGTACCGCGACTCGTACGGCGATGCCGTCCGCGGGCACAACAATGTTGTCTCTTACCCATGGCACAAGTGGCAGGGAGGAAAGGGCAAGAACGTCGATGTCTGGTTGGCGCTGGAGTTCAACCCTGATTTGGCTCAGTAGGCTGCAGTCTGATGCAGACGTGCAAGATTGGCGAAGTGTTGCTGTCGCTCTCTTAGTAATTTTCACCAACAAGGTAGCTTCTAATATTCTAATTCTAGTGATCAACAGACTGAGAATTTCATGCGTGAACGGTAGAAAGCTGTCGCTTTCACGATCGGACACCATCTCTAATTCTCATTCAAGTCCTTACAATCACGAGTAAATAGTGGGCGGCTTCCTCATATATAGATAGCCATTGCCTACTATTGGATCCGAAAACCTCGCCCAGTCTCCGACATGAGCGGGGTCTAGATCAACGATGGAAGCTGTGCCAGGCGTTGATGTCACAATTGGAGCTCAAAACTCCGTGACCAAAACTCCGAACGCGAAACTCCGGCACCAAGACCCACCAACATGCCTCCGGTGAAACGTGTCCCAGCTAGAAAGGCGAGCGGGTCAAATGAGAGACTCGCCAGATACTTCGCATGACTAGGAGATGTTTTCTTAGTGCCATCGTCTGTGGATTTTCATCTGCCGGCAGACGATTGCTACATCGGGCCGAGCCCGAAACATCGGAGAGGCGAGTCTGCCGGAGTTCTGACCAGCTGTGGCACTGACGACATGAAGGCGTCCCCAACATCCGTGGCCTGGGGAGTTTCTGAGATGCACAAAGGACATGTATATAGGGCCGATCTTGACCATATGACTTCCTACAACTTTGGTAGGAATGACAATATCGTTGAAATCATTCGTACTTCACCACAGGTTGCAACCATGGCAGACTATTCAGTCTTTTCCGAGGCATCTCGAATTCTCAACGATGTCTTGCTTGCCGACCCCGCCCTACGACTCCCAGACTCTTTCAAGAAAGCAGCTACAAAAGTCAAGTTCCTTGGAGATGATGCAAAACCATTCGTCCTCACGCCCTTCAAAATCACCGAGTCATCCGCTTCTCTAACCGCCCTGTTAGCCACCGCAGCCAACGTTGCTGCGGCAGAGAGGTACGGCATAGAGTATCAAGACGTCCAAGTCAACACCGACGCCGCGACGCTTTTCCTGGAATCCGTTCTGCTGCCAACAGTCGGCGGCAAGCAGTTTCTTCAGGACCCGCAGATGGCGGCTGAGATTGCCAAGATGGACATACACCAGTCCTCAAAGCCCATTAGGCGATACGCAACAAATGTCTACAAAACCAAGGACGGCAGATGGTACCACCTGCACGGGTCGATGAACGCGGGGCCAACAATGGAGATGTTGGGTGTCGAAGATGTCGACGTGACCCCCGAAGAAGCCATCAAGATCTACGCCGAGAAAGTCGCACATTGGCATTCAAAAGAAATCGAAGAGGTCGCCAACGAGAAGTACTATCAAGCAGGTGTCGTGTGCCACACGCCGGAAGAGTTCTTCTACAGCGAGCAAGGGAAGATCATGTCCAAGGAGCCACTATGGACCATGACCCGTGTGCCCGCTCCGCGGAAAGAGTGGCCGAAAGCGCGAGATGATCAGGGTTTCAAGCCGCTTGCTGGCATCAGAATTATTGACTTTTCCCGGGTGATTGCGGCCCCAGCGGTGTCCAAGATGTTGAGCGTCCTCGGAGCCGATGTTCTCCGCGTGTCATGCGACAAGCTGCCCGACTTCGGTGCGACGATGCCGGACTTGCAGACGGGGAAACGGGACACCAACATTGACCTCAAGACGGAGGATGGCAAGAGTGCTTTTGCTGAGCTCGTAAAGGGTGCTGATATCCTGGTGGATGGATATCGCCCAGGTGCTTTAAAGAGACTAGGATTCGATACGACCTCCTTACGCGAGTTGAATCCCAGCTTGATCTACATGCGAGAGAATTGTTACGGATTCAAGGGACCTCTGGCTCACCGATCCGGATGGCAGCAGATTAGTGACTGCTTGGTTGGTCTTTCTCATCTGCAAGGCAAATTTCTCGGCGTAGATGAGGCTGTTGTCCCGCTTCTGCGTAAGTCATTCGGGCTCACCGGTGCACAACACATTTGCTGACGATTATCCAGCCAACTCTGATTACCAGACAGGCTTGGTCGGTGCTACTGCTGCCATCCAGGCCTTGATTGCCCGTACATCAGAGGATGTCACGTTTGATATCGATATCAGCTTGACACAGTACAACATTTGGTACTACAACCTAGGCCTTTACTCCGAAGAGCAGCAACGGGACCTTAGAGCCCGTGATCCCGACTTCAGCCCGCGGCATTATGACGACATGGGCACTCTGGTTGGTAAGACGCACCAGTCCTGGAAGAAAATTCGCCCCGACATCTTCACCCATCCCGAATACTTCTGGGACATGAGCGGACGGAACTACGGGCTCGAAGAGGACATCAGAGTTCTGGCTCCCGCGTTCAAGTTTGAGACGACTCAAATTGGGTGGGAGGAGCCGACAGGTCGAAGAGGAAGGTCGAAGCCCGAGTGGATCTCATGAATCTTGTTGTGTCTATCTTCGTGCTGAATGGTAGATAGCCTAGGGCACACTTTAGCTTATAAGATGAACATCGAAGTATCATCTCCCAAAAGATGTTCGAATCCCCAAGGAACACCCCAAGAATCGAGGGTGTTCTGGTCAAATGGCAGAGAGTTAGTTCCGTTGATCCCGTTGCTTGGGTTCAAAGTTGCTTCGTGATGAGTCTCGAGTAGGGGAGAAAGATCTGATAAAGCTACTCGAGAAGAGTCTCGCATGGTGTCCGAAGCGCTCTCTTGGTTGAATTCCTTGCCATGAGCGACAGTCTGGCCGCGGCTAAATGTTGTATTCCCTGGTTGCGATGATGTGCTGTTGGACGTATTCAAGGCTTCTAGAGCAGCCCTGTACACATCCCGACACACAGTTCGTACCGGAGTCAAATATGAGCCAGGTTCAGAACGTTCGAGTAGGGCAAGACGCTTCAGAGCTTTTGAGACAGAATCGAGATCCTCGGCGACGTTCGGTGCGCGGGGTCGACGCAAAGTATAAAGGGACAAGATGAGGATGGCAGTGACACTGATCGGAATCACGTCCCTAAGAGGAAGAATTAGCAACTGTTTGTAAAGATTGCATTGCGACATGGTTCGCAAAATGGGATTACTTACCAAGTCAAGCTTTTCCAGGTATCCGGGATGAGTAAATCCAGCTGGAAAATTGCCCTAGCAGCATCCACAGAGTTCTGAATAGATGTTGTGACCTGGCCTGATAAAACTGTAGATGATCGCTCCGGCGACGCCAACGACCTCCAGTCATATTCACTCTGTGCCCGATGAATCAGAATCACGCAATGCTGATAGGTGTAATTCAAGCGTAGAACAGAAGAGTAGTTGAGCAGCTCGGGAAGACTTTCGAGATCCAAGACTGTCGAAAAGTTCGCTCGCCAGTCATCCAAGTCCTGGTTTAGTGCTTGCGTAGCATCTGAAACGACATCTAAGTCAACCCCTTGTCCAAGATAAATCTTGGAATATAGTCTAGCTTGGATGACAGCCAGGCGAGAAGCGGCTATGAAAATGTTGGCTAGCCCGTTGGAAGGAGCATGGGTGCTGAACTCATGCTGCAACAGTAAATCAGGCAAATCAACCTCAAAGCCACCGAAATCTTGCGCAGGAGGCCGCCCGGTCCGGAGACTCAACTCTCGGTCCAGAGAGAAAGCAAGCCAGAATACATTGGCTCTCGTCGCTTTCTCTATAGGGCTCAGCGACGAGCTGCACTCCTTTCTGTGTAACCCGATGGTGTGTGCAAGTCGAATGGCGTTGGCCACTAACATGAAGCTGGGCTGAGGATTGGGAGTACCCAGAAAAAACCACGCTAATATCAGCAGAGCTTGGACCGACATGACTTGAGTGGCCCTCATGAGTATGTCCAGAACGGTGTCGAGTGCGTTGGCCGCATAGCCCCAGGCCAGTTCCTTGTCGTCAGATATCCCTTGTTCAACGCGTCTTCTTTGAGATATTGCCAGGACGGCGTTGAGTGACGTCCACCAGGCAGGGCCGCCGTCAAAATTGCCAGAGTATTGTTGACCAAGCAGTGCGACAAAGGCAGGTGGGTGAAAGAGTGGTAAAGCCATGTATTTTTCCTCGAAGAAGGCCGTAACCAGTGAAAGAGCTTCGGGCCACGACGGCAGATGGCAGTGAATCCTTTTCTCAAAAACTCGTTGCAATTTTGGATGCGTCCACAGAGACCAAGGCCCCGTTTTTGAGCCCGGCTGGATATTTTGACGGCGAGCCGATGTTGTTTGTTGATCGAACGGTGGTGGCTGAGTTCTGAATAATGCGATGGCGGAAGATGGGCCTAGAGGAAATCAGCTTGTGCATTTGCTTTGGAGTGTCCGTCGAGACGGCTTGTACCAAAATATCGCAAATCTTGTCCGGCACCCATGAGAGAGTCTTGAAGAGATGTATTGTCAGTGATAATGATTATTTTGCCTAGTACAGAGCTCTGATTTAAATCGTCATTCCTAAAGTGGGCGAGGGTTGAGCTTCGTATGGATGAGCAGTGCTCTCGCTGCTTTGCAGCTCGGACGGGGATCCTTGAGAAACAGATGCTGCCTGTAAATTGTCATGATTTGGGACGCATACTTTGGCTCTAGTCTTGCCACCATCAGGCGAAGGTGATCCGAATACTGAAGTACCAGCCGCCTCTTGCGCCCTACTGGACCTCGTGCGACGCGTGGATGACTTTACAACGTCGGCATAGTTGCACATGAGAGACAACTCCAGGCACCTAGTACACTTGGGCCTACTGCCGTCGCATTTGACCTTCTTCATGCGACAATAGTCACAGGCCTGTGGAGATAATCAGCTATCAGCAATGTTGCGAGAGACGTCTGAGAGATGTTAACCTTGGCAAATCGACGTCGCCTGTCTCCTGCAATCACACTGTCTGACATATCCAATCAAAAGTCCGAGAAGTCTTGAAGGGGTGCATGAAAGCCTATTGCGGGACTCAATGTAAGGTACCCAAGATTGAGGTAACTTGAAGAATGAGGAATTTGATTGGAGGACCACGGCGACTTCCACAGAAACAAGGAGTGACTCGGAGGCGGATTAAGCGAGAAATCCGTTTAGCTGGGGCTGTTTCATCAGACCAATCAAAGCCCACCAGACCGTCCAGTAAATTCAGAAAGCGGAAGGCACAATCCCACTGTCCCTAGCCCCCGTCCTGTTCAGGTCTCCACTATCCAGCTTGGCACGGCGCACGGCCTGCCGTCAGAGTGAAGGAACTGCCGGTCAACATCAACCCCGGAAATGGAGTAACAACCTCAACTACCAACAGGGCTTTGAATTACCTTGAGGAGTTAGCAACTAACATATACTTGAGGCTCTCATGTGACATCCATGGCTTGCTTCGTGCTCTTCATATCGAGTAGAAAATAATAGTATAATATGACCCGAATGGCAAAAAGTCAGTGCGCTCTCAAAGAGCGTTGCAGGACCAGGCTTTGGTTCATTGTCAGACTTCTTACCTTTTAACATGTTTTGGTTTAAGGTACTCTCCATTGATCAAGTTGTCACAAATTCTACAATGGTCACTTGGTGGCAAGATCTCGAACGAGGTGGTCGATGCCACTACATAAAATCTCTAGTTCCTTCCCGACAAGATTCCAGCAGTTGTGTACCTGAGGCAGCTGGACTCACCTCACAGGAAAGGCGTTAGCCCTAAATGAATGTACATATGTTGTTGAAGGGGTGGATCTCGCCTTCCCGCTTCTCACCATCCCGCTTCTCACCTCTCTGCAATAAGGCTCTCCTGCTTCACCTCGTTGTCTACAACTTGCCATCTTGATTGGCTTCGCGACTTGATTCGCGCGTCCTTTGTTGAGGTCTTTGGCTATACTACGGTACCTACCATCACCGACCTGTCAATTATCTCTCCCACCTCCATCAATCGTACCGAAGAACTAAAAATGGGAAGTCTCTCGTCAGTTGTACCCCAAACTCCTTTATTCTCCTTCTAGAACTAACTTCATCAGGTAGCTAGCCATAGCATCCTCAAAGACACGATGTCGGATCTAATGGAGGCTCAACTGCAGAAGCCGCCGATTGTCATCGCAATCCGTAACGACGCGCCGTTTCCCATCATCCAAGTCGCACCTCGCAGCCATCCGAAAGACTTGCACAAAGCCAGCGAGTCTTGCCATCAGGTTGAGCTACCCAAGGCTCTCAAATACCGCAATGCCGCCTACTATACAGATGTCGCAGATGACTTTTTAGACAATGCCGACTTTGAGGCATTGGCTGGTCTAGACACTGGCAGACCAGATCCCTCGATTGTGCTTCACAGCAATGAGTCAGATGTTGCAAGGTCCATTGACGAAACCATCAACCGAGTGATCGCATTGGTGCTTCTTGGGGGGCACCCAGATGGAACACTCACGATGAGCAGCACCACACAGAGATACAACAAAATCGACATTCCTGACCCCGAGCCGTATGAGCCCAGTTCTATCACATGCATCCCCGACTGGACAGCCGCGTGTGCCTACACCCCCGAACCCGGCAAAGAACAGATCCTCTCGAACCTCGTTTTGGAATACAAGGACCGGGGCTTGGTCTTCACTAAGGAGTTTGAGAGCGAAATGCAAATGACTCAGGAGCGATTGGTTGGTGCTATGAAGGAATTCGCGGAACGTGGCAATCAGGTTTCGAACTCTATCGCGACAAATTCGGGTAACGACCAAGCCGTCGCAAGCGCCGACACCGCTGCCCAGGCTCTTCGACAGTCGAATGTTCGTTACAAGAAGCAGTCTACGCTGGGTCGGCAGTTAGCCACCCCATTCACTCCGCATGTCACGGAGACACTGCATCAATCGACGAGTTACGCTATCACCACTCCCGCTCGCTTTGTCGGTTTCATGGAGCATCAATCCTTGATCATGTTTGAGTTTGAGGGTCTCACGAGAGACTCCATGTCAAAGGACGAGATCACGCGGCTTCGAGCAGGACCAGGCCAGATTGTTAGCGCAGTGGTCGTCGACAACCCGGCTCAAATCCGACGCGTCGTTCTCGGTGCCTGGCTACGCAGCATTCACGTTCTCCATGACTAATGTTTGCACGTTTCTGGCCAGCATTTGTGGATTGTTCTGGAACCAAAGGGGACGTTTGGCGATGGGTTCTTATAGAGGCGATTGGGGGCTATTGGGGGCGATTGATGTGGGCTTGAGGAACTTGCCGTGCAGAAAGGCTCACGTTTCCTACGGCATCAACATTACTTCACTTCTGTATCTGTAGAGAGGAAGCTTGAGAGTGGGATAAAGGATACAGCAGCAACTTCTCAATTCAGTTATGTTTCTTGATTGTGCCCATCATGTGCCGCCGCTTGGCATCCACCAAGTTACCGCTAACTACCTCAATGTCAATCCCAATACCAATTTGCAGTGCCGCCCCTCTCTTCCTAGAAAATGTTGTCCGATTTGTCCTCGAGTGTCAGACTCTCCAAATCAGTTGTTAAAGAGTCAATGTCCTGATCAGTGGGCCTCGAATCTTGCGACTCAGTGTAAGAGTCGCGCTCGCCAGATATTCCAGCCAACAGTAGAGACTGCGGCATAGGGTGGGAGTCGTCAGAAGAAGGACCGGCTGCTTCGTCTTTGTCGTTCAGGCTGGGAATGTTCTCATTGTGATCTTCCTCGGTAGGAAGCGTTGTTGAGACATGGGCATTGTCGGAGTCCACGGACTTTACCGAGGGGTCAGAAGTAGTCGCGACCGTCGGGGCAACCGTTTCCAGGTGACTGCCACTCTAAGGCTGTTCCTCGGGCAAGGCGCTTGTAGATGTTCCCTCGAGCTCGGCCAGACCGTCGGACGCAAGAAAGGTATATTCTTCATTGGGCGTCAAAGGACCAAATGTTTGAACGACCCATTGGTCGAGCAAACGCGGGCGGTTGATGTTCGGACCTTTCCAATGGGCAGGGATCCAGCCTGCGAAAGACTCCAGTCTCTGCCAGCCGAATCGAAGGAACGGATGGGGCTTTGTTGGATAGTTCTTGTACGTGTCAGCAGGCTCCCTGCGCAAATCATCGACCAACGCCTGCCCATAGCCAATCAGAACAGCCCTGGGTTTCTCCAGCGGCTCACCGAGGTTTCGCATGGAAATTATAACATTGCTAGAGTGAAAACGGCAATGATCAACTCCAATGTACTCTTCCGACATAGTACCGTCCATGAGCTGCTTTATAGTATCCATTCTTGTATCGAGATCTGTGGTGAAAGCATCGCGTGACTCGGCGCTGTTGTATAGCTCAACCACCTCATACTTGGGGCCATCAAGTGCAAAGAGTTGGTCGAGGCCGGTGCCATCGATAAATTCGGTTGCAAGCACCGCAACATCCCGGGTCCGGTCTGCGAACGATGGGTTGATCGACTTGACTTCCGTGATCCATCCTCCATAGAATTGAGGAGCGACATGGGGGAAGCCAGTGAGCTCCTTTTCAAAGAGGCGGTTGTAGGCGCCGAATTCGTCACTGAATGCTGAGTCGGCCTGGATTGTGACTTTGATGAGGCGCTTGGTGATGTCGATGGTCTTGTGCCAGAACAAGGGATCGAACACCTTCAGGAAGAGTAGCTGTCCCTCAGACGGGATCTCATGCTCTCGTTCATTTGGGGCGGCCGATGGCGAAGCGACAACTTTGCAAAGGAATTTTTGGGGACCAGGATGGTATCCAGCACTGCCGTCAATCATCCGAATGATCTCGACCTCCATGGAAGCAGCATGGCCATCTTGGTTGTTCTTGTCAATGGTCTTGGGCGCATTGTTCGGGTGGAAAACCAGTCGTCTGAGCGAAAAGGCCTTCTCTTCATCGGATACCATCATGTCGCGAGAATTCCAGCCATCCGGAAGCGGGTAGTGATGATCGCCGTAGGGCGGAAGCGGTTTGTGTGATCGGAGAAGAAGTCGTCGTCCTGGCGAGTAATTCTTCTCGTGTTCGGGGAGAATGTCCATATCCTCCCTTCGACGTCTGACAGCTGTCTCCTCGGGAGAGGAAGAAGCCATGTCGATTTCGTCTCAAAGTCTGATTTTTGATATCCTTGATCAGTCTGATGCCGGTTTAGGCTGAATGGAAGTAGACTTACCTGTTGAATTTGAGAGACAAAATCGACGGGTTCGCGATGAAACTCAGTTGTACAACGAAAAGCTGAGCAAAATTGTGGATGAAGGACGGCAAGGATGAATGAAAAACCTTGGGGTAGGCGAAAGTGAAGATTGAAAGCGCCAAGGTAGGTAAGGGCTTCGGATTACCTTGTGCGGTACCAAGGTGAGGCATGGGAGGTAGGGAAGGCACAAAGGTGGTATCACGAGGACCTTCCAAATGTGTATGGTCAGACCCACTCACGGGAGCAGGTACCTTAGTAGTCACCTCGGAGTTAGGTGATCCAAAAAGATGCCTATCAACGCAATATGATTACGAGATCGATTCTTTGTATTGTAACTAAAGGCTACCTAGTATTCTCAAGGACTACATCACAGACAAGAAAAAGAAAAAGAAAAGGACAGATATTAAAAGTAATAGGAAACAATAAGAACAACAGGAGATTTAAGAGGGATAAAACAGTATGGATACCTTAATGAAAATAGAGGTAGGTTGGTGGGCGGCCAACAATGCCACCCACTGGGTAAGGTGAGGTGAGGTACGAAAATCGAGGAAGGCACCTTAAGGTTCTGCGGCTCCGCAACTGCACTGGCCAATCTCGATCTGTCTCCCCCCCATCAAGGCAAGTACCTTATTCCTCCCGTCCCCACTATTCGTTTGGGCACGTCCTGGTCTCCTCTGACAGTGGTCAGAGACTTGTCATGAGAGCATCAATCACCATACTCGAGACTCATCACTCATCACGTGATAAGATAAGTGTTCCTGATCAGGTTCATCATTGAGGTAGGTAAGTGAATATACATGTAGTCTTTAAGGGCTAGATGAGGGCCAGGTCAGATATGCCCCCCCTCACTCTGACCGCTACTCCCCCTTCCACCCGCCCTACAACGGGACGCGCCTGCCTCACCTGAAGGTTTACTACCTACGCCTACCTTGGCTCCCAGGCGTACCTACCTTACCTCAACACGCGTCCCTTCTTGAGCCACCTTGTCTTTGTTTTCCCGGAGACCAACGACCAACTTGCTCCCCTCAACGATTCTCAACCACAATCGCCGACTGTTATTTCCTCAGTCATCCCGTCGGTCTGTCTAGACAAAATAGGAATATTTGCCGAATAGGTATCCTACTCTACCTCACCCTACATCAGTATCTTTGGCTAACCCATCAAGAAATCAGGTAACCGATACCAATTTGCAGACACGTCACAATGGGTGACCAACAGGCCAAGCCGCCAATCGTGGCAGCTATTCGCAACGACGCCCCTTTGCCGGACATCTCAATTGGAGATTGCCCCAGGTCGAAGAACTTGCACGATGCAGGTGAAACAGCCAACCGGATCGATTTACCAAGGGTCTTGAGTCGAGCACCTAGCGACTATTACACCAAGGTCGCGGATCGGTTTTTAGATACTGCAGACTTCAGACTGCTTGACGGCGTCGACCTCGGACGTCCCAACCCCACCATCCTGTTTCACCGAAACGTATCGGACGTGGCTAGATCAATCGAAGACTCCATCAACCGAGATGTTGGGCTGGTTCTCGTCAAAGGGCACATGCCGGGAACTTTGGTGATAGATAGAACGACTCAAGCTGGGAAGATGATCAAGATCCACAATCACCAGCCATTCGAGCCAGCGTCGATCATTCCCGTCCCAGGCTGGACGGCCAAGTGTAAACTGACCGCTCCTGGTCAAGAACCCATTGAATCGATGCTCGTCGCCGAGCACAAGGATAGAGGCCTGGTCGCCGTGGAGGAGTTCGAGACAGAGCTCGACAAGACCCCTGTGGGACTGCTGAATTTGTGGCAGGAGGTACAAAACAATGCCGCCGAGCTGACGGAGATGCTCGAGACGGCCAACAATGAGGGGATTGCGCAAGACTTCCTACGCCTCACAAGTGGCCTCCGAAACTACACGACACCTCACAATCGTGAGTTTGAGTCGACCTTCGGAATCGAAAATCATCCCAAGTCTCCGTTCGAAAAGGAAGTCACCACAACGCTTCACGGGATTGCCACCCATGCCGTCGTGGAAGACGCTCCCTACGCCATACTCGGAGACTATCAGTCACTGGCAATATTCGAGTTTACCGACATGTTGACCTTCCCGAAGGTGAACGAGATCGACCGGCTTCGTCGGGGTCCGGGCAACAGGGTTCGAGTACTGGTGCTCAATAATGAGTCAGAGAAAATCCGCCGAAACATGATTGGCGTTTGGCTCAAGAGTATCGGAAGCGAATCAGGTGAAGCCTGGATGAAGAGCACCGGAAGTGACTAAGACAAGGGCAACACGTAGGAAACGGAGAAATGAGCTGGTGGTTGAGTTGCTGGTGAAGGGGTGGGGAAGGGGATAGAATGGAAATGTTGGCGTGTGGGATAATTGGACTCGGCCTGGAGTTTTGGTACCATGGGCCTGTTTTATCGATCATGGAGTTAGTACTTGCAATTGGTTTTGTTATTAAATAAGATCCTATGAACTCTGTGAAAGCATTATTAATGATGAGTGTACACGTTAGCAAGATGGTCTTTCAGCCGGCAAGACACATCTTACAGCAACGTGTGGTTCAGCAGCAGCAGACCACAAGCAATTAATAGTCCAGCGAGAGCAATCCTATCGGGCTTCGGCTTCTTCACAAGGGCTTACGTCTTGAACATGCACAAATCGGACTGCACCCTCAAAGGGCTACTATGGTTGCTTCTCTCAATAGAATGGCACGAGCTGAGACGCTTTGCTGCATGTTACAAGATAACTCAAGGGGTATTATTATCTGCACTATCAAAACTACAAATTTGACGAGATTGGTATTTAAGCGAGGGAAGCGCAGGTGAAGGGGCTGCTGATCTTTCCAGTCTTGAACTTGAGGTCCTATTCGAGACAATTAGCATGGTTACACTTGAGTGGGCATATACAGGGAAACTCACAATCTCAACAATACTGGCGTAGGTACCGCAAACCAGAACAACAATGCCGATGATGAAGGCAAGACCGTTGAGCGCAGTCTTCATGAGGTTCTCCTTGGCAAAGACGGAACCCTCGCGCATGAGCATGAACCACATCAGGGCAGGGAAGTAGAAAGTGAAGCCGGAGATGAAGAGCGAGGAGCTGATGGACAGAAGCTCGGAGAAGAAGGGGATGGCTTCGGCGATGATGAAGGCGATGATGGTGATGACGGTGATGAGACCGAGCCAAGTGATCCAGCCCATCTTGGTGTTGATGAAGCGGATGATGGAGTCCTTGTAAACACGACCGTGGATGTAGCGGCCGACAACGGTGGTGTTGATGGATCCCGAGATGAAGATGACGGGCAGGGCGACGCCGAACGCAATCTTGGAAATGGTGTTACCGGCGGACAGCAGGGCAGGGGACTTGACATCCTGGCCAACAAAGGCGTAGATGAGGGCGCCAGTGAAGGTGTAGATGAAGATCTCGATCAGACCAAGGGCCCAGATAGACTTCTTGTAGTCTGTCGGGGTGTGCATCTCGTCCATGAAGGAGAACTGGCAAATGGCAAAGCTGTAAGCGAAGACAACGTTGGTGATGGCGATGAAGGCCTCGGCGAACGTGATACCATCCTTGGGCCAGGCAGACCAGGGAGCGGTGGTAATTTCACCTCTGTTGATACCGGTCGCGATGATGGTGATACCGATGGCGAGAATGATGGAGACGAAATCAATGTATCCCAGGATGGCGACTTCGGCAAAGGACGGGGGGATGGCAAGAATCAGCAGGATAATGGCGGAGACGACGGCAAAGACAATGGAGCACGCGCCGTCGTTGGTGATGTTGCCAAAAGCGATGGCGCCGGTAAGGGTGTGAGAGCTAACCAGGAACGTCAACTGAAGCGCGAACATGGCACCGATGATTTCGTAGCCCCAGCGGCCAAACATGAGCTGACCGGCGTCGGCGTAGTGCGACACGTGAGGGAACTTGATCTTGACCTGACCGACGACGTCACTGGTGTAAATGGCGATCAAGCCCAAGGCGACGCACACAATCACGCCGGCGACCATACCGAGGGAGGCGAAGGCGGCGGGGAGAGACAGACTGCCGAGGGCGATGGCCTCGACGATGAGGACGACGGTGAGACGCTTCCAGCCGAGGCGGTGGAAGTGGGCGCTGCCCTGGGCGGCCTTTTGCTTCTCGAGATCCTGGCGGTTGAGGTCGGTGACTTCGCCGACTACTTCGCCGGGGAAGACGGCATCGCGGGAAAATTGGGGGGCGACAGCGGCGCCGTCGGAGGACTTGGTGTCCTTGTTGTCGGCGGCATGAGCCTGCTGTTGTCTAATCTGGTCGTGATCCATGATGGGCTCCTTGTTGGAGTGTGTGTAAGGTTGGAGAGAGTGTGGTTTTTTTGGTCTCTAGTCCAAGTTTTGCGTGTGGCGTGGGGCCCGGGCGGAGGAAGAGGAGGAGGGGAGGACGCTTTGACGGGATGATGTCAAAGGCGAGATGGGTGTTGTTGGAGTTGAGGGCGTTGCATGAGACAAACACACTCGGGCGCACAACAGGACGGACCGGGTTGAACAGGTCTGACTTCGGTTGAAGAAAGAGAGAAGAGAGAGAGATGAAGAGTCAAGAGCCGGTTGGACTGAAAGAGAGAAACAACAACAAGAAGATGGGAAGACGGAGGCGGGATATATGGTGGCAAAGGGCGGAGCATCAGCACCGACCCCGGAGTCAGGCCGAGGGCTCGACCTCGTCGAGTTGAAAGCAATTCACCTCGACTGAGACCCGGAACCTACGATGATTGGACCAGGGTCCTTATCTTTTGGCCCCCCCGCGATCGTGGGCGGTGACACCGGCACCTGGGAAATGGAATGGGATGGGGATGGGGATGGGTAGATGGCCTTACCACGGACGAGGGACGAGAGAGTGGGCGAGTGGGCGGCAAGAGTTCGTCAGCCAGATTACCTAGATGGCTGACATACGGATACTCAAGTCCCACGGAAAGCTCTGCTATTCGACGACTCGTACTTTGTACAAGAGAATCATCAACCCGGCCCCCCTTGCTTTGGGACCGGATTCCGTGCGTTTGTGAAATTGCGGGGGAATAAACCGTTGCAGACTTTCCCCGCGAAATCGGCCAGCGTCCCTGAGATTCCAGAATTAACACATTGGTCTTTGCGTGAGGCCGCGTGCTGCTTCCCCGAGTTTCCCAGTGGAAAGTTGTATTTCTCGTTGTCAAGAAAACTAGGAACGCGTGCCAGCAAGTTGAGGGTTGTTGACGGGGTTGCTCTGTTCACGGTCGTGTAAATGCGGGACTGAGGCAATTGGTAGAGTTTTTGCATCGTAATAGGGTGGATATTGTGACCTATTCTTTACCTAAAGGACCCAGAAGCAGAGCCGCAGAGTGGCCTCATCTCGCCCACCTTGAGTCAGTCCATGTTGCTGTTCCCACGGGCGACCCCGAAATACGACCGGTGGCGCGCTGGGAAGAGGCCTGACGTGACTGGGATTTGAATAAAGATAGTCTGAGCTCCTTTCAGAGAAGGGAAACGGACGAAAGAGAAAACTTTGCCTTATCTAGAGTTGCTGGAACTCTAGCGAGGAAAAGAGCGTCATAGGTGACTTTGAACATTGGACGTTGGGCCAAGAGCATGAGGCTCAAAAATTTTCAGACGAAAACGAACAAGAGCCAAAGCCAAGAGTGACGATTGCCGAACAAGGGGGGGGGCCTGAGCCCGTTCGTGGGAAAAGACTCCCATAGGCGCAGACGTCTCTCGGATCTCTCCCACCCTTCCACCCTTCTACCCGTCCCCCTCCTCCCCTTCAAGTTGCCTTCCCGCGCTGGCGTAGGCGATTTCTGCAAGCCTTGGGATTGTCCTGAGTGTCTTGCTTCGATGCGCTAAACCAGTCGTGGGTTGCAAGGCCGCTTACCCGCAGAGGGCCGCAAAGTTAGACGTAATAGCGCCGCCGCGGTCCCGTAGATTCCCGACATCCTTGAGTCGTGGATCCATGCCGATCCCACCTTTGCCCACTCACACCTGTCACGTATTGGGAAGGCTTCTAGAAGATCGACTGGAAGGCCCCAAAAGGCTTGTCGACGCCTCCTACGCACTTCCCTGCACATGTGGCCACACAAAGCGCACAAAGGGCTGATCCCCCCTGCATATGCCCGTCTTCCCACCCGTGCCACCCCGTCCAGGGCCGCCTGTTGAGCGAGGCGAGCGAGGCGAGATCTCATGCGACGCGGGTTTTTGGAGCGAGTATCCATGCCGGACAGACTTCTCTCGTGCGTGAACGGAACCCATACGGACCCTGTTTTTTGCGTGTGTCTTCTTCTTGTGCCAGTTCTTTAGGCCAACTCTGACTGGCCAGAGAGACTTTCTGCTCAATAATTTGACATACAACCATTACCAACCGCAGAGATAACAGTTTCGGAGGCTGGTGTGGTTTTGGTGGGTGTTGAGAAAGGAGGTTGCATTTACGCCGAGTTCTCGCCCGACATTAACTGGACACATTCGTGGCAAAGCGAAACTGGTTTCATAGACATTAGGCGAAAAAAAAAAAAAAAGGGTGACGAGAAATCGCAACACGTCGATGAAGAAGGCGAATCAAGGCAAACAAGGCCATGGATAACAACTGTGCATCAGCAGGTTGTATTGGCGTCTAGTTGAGGGTGATAAACTAGCTGATCTACCGCGTTTGGCGGATCCGAAGGTTCAAACTTGCGTCAAACGACTCGGCCGTCGTGCCGCGAGAACCGAACTACACAGCTTTGGCGTGCAAGATCTTCGTACGAAGGAGCAACTGGAAGCGGTTTGCGACGGGCTTTTGCTCGCTCCTCGTTACCGGGGGGGGGGGGGGGGCACTGGAAAGGGGGGGGGGGGTGGGACCGGGCGGTGAGGAGGGGGCGGGCGTTCCTGGTTGGGGTTTTGGGCCGGGGGGGCGGCTGGGGGGGGGTGGTGGGGGGGGGTCTGGGGGCGGGGGGGGGGGGGGGGGGGGGGGGGGGGCCAGCATGAGCAGGGGAGGGTGAGGGACATGGACTGAACGAAGCTGTTGGCAATTCCGATTGTGTCATTGAATCCGGGGTAGAACTGCGGGGATGGGGCCAGTTTGCGTTTGTAATTTGTTAAAGGGCGCGCGCTGTTGGTGTGGCGGTCGTCCTCGAAATTATCGTCGCACTCTGTTCTGAACCGGTCTGGTCGTTCCTGGAGATGACATTCCTCCAAACCTGAGTCGTGCCATTCTCTCTTTGCCATGCTGCCATGTTGTCATGATGTTCCCAGTCCATGGTCCCTTTCGGTTTCAGCCGGACGAACGCATCAACGGCCGAGATTGCTGCAAACCGGACCATCCCAGCCGCTGACCACTCCGAGAAGAGGACGATATCGCAAGCTGGAGTCCCCGAACCATGCATCCCTCGCGCGGTGAACGCTCCGGCCACGCACGGGGAGCCCGCAAGCAGCAACTGGGCCAATCCCGTGTCCGTTATTTGACGTTGTGGGAACTCCAAGTGGTTTGCTGCATCCGTGCATTTTCCACATTTCTACATGACACCAACACCAACACCACCACCACCACCACCACCACCACTAGTACCGCCTTGGCCGCGCTCCCACGTTGCCCATACTTCATCCAAGACTGGTAAGCAATGCTTATCCCGCCAGAGGAACCCGGAAAGAAGTTGCTGCAGGTTCTCGCGCCTGCATCGTTCCGGCGGCAAAATACCCCTGGCTCGTTCCAGTAAGCTATTTAGTCTCGACGAGAACCACTCACGGTCCTCGGTTGTTCCGGACCCGACGATGCCCACAAAGAGAACCCACAGCAAGGCGGCATCGTGAGACACCCAGATGAGTGCAATGGAATCCGCGTCATCGAGGGCGTCGCGCATCCTCCTGACGAGGACCCGAACCATGTGCCCCGTCGTCGGGATCTCTCGCAAAACGGTATAAAGAAATACATGAGCCGCAGAGACGAGAACTAGGAACCGTTTCTGCACTGGCGTCGCTGTCCGGCGCTCCACGTATAAAAAGTGCAGAATTGTGCTATCAGCCGTGTTCATGACGATCCTGATGTCGTCTGCGGACACAGACACGGCACCGCCTGCCTGCGAGAGAATCGCCTGCCTCAGCGCCACAAAGATCCTCAGCGGCTCGTCGCTCTCGTCGGGGTTGTGGCCGCCGAGCTTCTCCAGGTGTCGCAGGGAAGGCGTCCTTGCGCGATTCACGACCGACGGCGGGAGTGACACCTGCGCGAGAGTGTGGAACATGGGGAATTTTGGCACTCTTCCGAGACCCGAGGCTACTTGGATGTCGATCCTGGGGGAGGGATTATGGTCAGCTACCGTTCGTTGTGAAGGGCAATCGAAGGAGGTCAAGTCACACACCAATTGATGCAGCGGCAGAGGATGTAGTCGTGTTTGATCGTCTCCGGTCCCCCTCGAGCTTCTATCATGGCGTGGAGCCCCGTCAAGTGGACGTTTGCCGCCGAAAAGTGACCTTGAAAAGCCTACCAACATATGTGTGAGAACTGGGGCATCGAAGTGAGGTGGTGGTATTCGTATATGAGCGCTAGGAAATTACTTACTTCAACGCTTCCCAGCATGGCCACGCCGGCAAGAACAGAGAGGTCATTGCTTGCACTACGGGCAGATTCTTGAGAAGCTAGACGATCTCTGATCATCCGCATCGCCTCCCCCTTTTGCTGGTACCCTTCCCGCTGGAGCTTGACGTCAAGGAGAGGCATGGTGGCGGTCAGAAACTCTGCTGCCAAGGCCAGCGTAACGCGCATGATGAGAGCGCTCTGCATAGCATAAGGAAACCATGGTCTCTGAGTATCGATCGTAGTGGAGTTGAGATTGAATCTGGTGGTGACTGGAGAGTTAGCTCAGACGCACAGCAGCGGCGTGGCGTGACGGCGTCCGCTCGTGAGCGGTAGAAGCTGCGGCTCTTACAATATTTCACCAGAGAGTCCACGCAAGGACTACTAGGAATAGGTAGCGTATTGAAGGGGTCAGCGCTATCGCTCCCCAGTCTCTGTACCCAGGGTGGCAGCGATGCTTGGTGCAGAAACTCAGCAATGTCGGAGGGAGACTACGGAAGTGTGAGTGATGACGGCCTGAGTCTTGTGGAGAGATGGGGACAAATAGCATACATGGGAACAGCGAGTTGACTGCACATCCTCTTGTTCTTTTTCTTGTTCTTGCAGATGCTTTGGACTCTTGGGTTTGGTTGACTTGAGCGTTGTTCCCGCCAACCTGAATCGTCCCTTCAACTGGGCCTTCTGCTTGATGGTGTCTTGTGAAATTGAGGCCGTCGAGGATCCCAGCTCCGAACGGCCCCTCTGGATGGCAGTTCGGATAGCATGACTTCTGGTGGATTTGCTCGCAGTTTGGAAACTCCCTTCAGTGGCATCGACGGTGATGAACTTGAAATCAGATTTGGGGCCCATGTCAAGGGGAGTTGGACCAGCCGAGGGGCTCCTTTAAGGCTGAAGCCCGGTCTGATCTCTAGCGTCACACGCCAGTCCCGTCCACATCTCCCACAATCAGTCGTCGTTATGCTGCCAAGATCAATCTGTCGGCCTGCGATATCATCAACCCCTGGACTCGTGCTCAGTAAGGCAACGAGCTAACAGAGGGGCAACAAAGGACAACAGGACCCCCCGCTGCACGTCAACAGCAACAAGCCTGATTGGTTAAGGCTCGCTAGACTTGGCTAAGGTTGGTGAATAAAGTTGGTCCAAATGCCGCACTCAATGCTGAGAGTTAGTCATCAACCAGGTAAAATGGCCCGAGTTCTTTGCGAAGGATCGCGAGTTGAGGGGGATACGGAGCAGCTGAGAGCAAAAGGCAGAGAAGGGGAGGCAGATTGGCCCGGCGGAGGTACGTAACGGGGCCAAGACCAACACTGATAAGACGCTTGCCTAATTTGATCTAGCCATCCTTAGATCCAATCGATGCAGCCAGTGAACGCCTGTCGCTTAGATGAGTGGGGATTGCTCTCCAATCGAGGCACGTAAAATACAAAGGACACGTGACATGCGCAACGATCATCCGACAGAGATACGTACCCATCTCAGTTCCAGGCCCGATGTTCGTCCGTTTTCGGCCTCCGAGCGGACGAAGCGGACGAAAGATGCCTAAGCACCGACGACATGAACAACATCAGTGAGACAGGCAGCAAGCCAGAGCTGCCCACGGCAGATGATCTGGGCTTTCCAAACGAGATCACGTCTTTGTTATCACTTTTGATTTTTACTCAGTGAGCTTTGGTATCTCGAGTTACCTCCTCTGTTGTGATATTTGACTGCATGTAAAGGCAGCATTCGTCCTCAAGTCGTTTGGTTTGAAGCCCATAACAACAACATCCGAAAAGATGGATGAACGGCCGACAAAGAAACGTAAAGTCCGAAAGGGAACACGAAGTTGCTGGCAGTGTAAGTTCGTCCGTGGAAGTGCTCCGGTTTCCCGAGCGAGATCCAGCTCTGCCGAATTCCCCGATTCAATCGCTGTTCTTGATTTACTAACACCCCGTCCAGGCAGGAAGAGAAAGATCCGCTGCGAATTCTCCTCCAACGAAGAAGAAACCTGCAATGGCTGCCAGGCTCGCGGTGCCGCCTGCGTAAGCCAGGAGTTCACCGACGATGAGCCGTCCGGCCCGCCTGAGCGCGGCCTTGCTCAGCGTCTTGGACGGTTGGAAGAGTTGATGGTGAAGCTTGCCGACAAAATGGGCCCAGAGCCTTCATCGGTCAACAAATCGACCCCGCCAACACCGTCGGTCGAGGGTTCCCTTCGTGTTTCCGATTCAAATGTCACCCCGGATGACTCGTCCTGGCAGTCCGTGAGTGGGACCACCGCCGTCTCCGCCCCGATTCCCGGCCGCCCCCTATCCCAATCCGCACTGAATCCGCCTGCGGCGGAGCGTCCTCGTGCTGGCAGCAAGTACGACAAGATATGCCGCGACATTCACTCCGTGTTCCCATCTCCTCAGGATGCCCAGACCATCGTCCAGTCAAGCAGAGGCCCAATCTTCGTATTAATCATATTTTACTCGTACCAAGATATTCTCGAGGGCAAATCCCAGCCGACTTCTTCTCTCACTGCCATGCCAGATGTCACCAAGCACCCGGCTATCTTGGCAAAGCATTTGCTTCAGTTGACCATTTGTCTGCAGCAGATGCCGCCGTGCTTCGACGTTTCTCAACTCGAGGCTTGCCTGAAGTGCTCCATCCATGAAAAGATGGCAGAGTGGACAGCAGCCGCCAGCGCCGTCACTTCCAACGACGAGTTGGTTGGTTCTGCAGAGGGCTTGGAGTGTCTGATTCTCGAAGGGTTCTACCTCGTCAACTCTGGCAACCTCCGCAAAGCATGGCTCGCCATGAGAAGAGCTCTTAGCTTAGCGCAACTGATGGGCATCGAGCGCGATGGCTCGCGGCCGTTGAAGTCGTGTGATCCCTCAACCGACCCTTCTACGATGCCTTCTTCTCATGCGCTGTGGTCCCGTATCAATTCCTGCGATCGATACTTATCCCTACTCCTTGGTCTCTCTGCCGGCACGCAGGATAACAGCTTCATGTCGGAAACCTTCCTGGTCCGTGACACGCCGATGGAGAAACTGGAAAAGAGATATACGGCCATCTCGCTCCGAATCATTGAGAGAAATCGCACTGCAGCGACAGAAGCCTTTGCCATCACTCAATCTGTAGACTGTGAGCTCGAGCACGCGGCAAAGTCCATGGGACGCAGCTGGTGGGAGATCCCGCCCGTGCCCGACTACACCGACACCACTGGCCAGATGAGCATCATGTCGCACCTGATGCTCCAGATCCACCACCATAGTTTGCTCATCTTGTTACACCTCCCATACATGCTTCGCAACCAGACAAACACCCGGTTCGACTACAGCAAGAATACGTGTTTAGAGTCTAGTAGGGCCGTCCTGAGACGATGCGTCATCTTCCGCACCGCCAACAACGCAGCATTCTCATGCCGCCATATTGACTATTCGTCACTCATGGCCGCCATGACGCTTCTTCTCGGTCACCTCAGTCGTCCTCCTGGCATTCGTGAAGAGGACTGGGCGAGACAACGGAGCGAGGACCGGACCTTGGCTGAAACTGTCCTGGCCAAAATGGAGGAACTAGCTGTGCTGAACGACGACAAGCTATCCGGCGAGAGTGCAGAGATTATCAAACAGCTGCTCCCCATTGTCGACTGCTGCAACGGGGTAACTCCACGCCATTGCCCCGAATCAGAGGCGAAGAATCTTCAGTTGAGCATCCCTTATCTCGGAATCATCAAAATCAAAACCACCGCAAATCAGACAGCCGAGTCGCACTTGCTGGATCTTAGCCACTCACAGCTGCCCACACCAGCAAACACAACGACTGTGGCATCGGAATCTCTCCAGCAAGACACTCCTCCAGCAGTATCCTTGGAAGCACTCCTCGGTCAGGACAACACCATCCCCCACGAGGACGTGTGTGCGGGCTTCAGCGCCGATTACCTCGGATGGCCATGCCCTGGAATCACAGCAGAGGCTGGAGATTGGGCGTTTCAAGGCGTAGATACAACTTATTGGTCCCTTCTGAACAGCGGCATGTCAGGCGACTTTTCTCAGTGACGAATTCAAGCCTTCAGTGCCCAGCAAGGGACGGAAAAGGCGTAGTTGAAAATCTTTGAGCTGTTCAGATGCTAAGGAAGATGGACTGTATTGCAACGAGTCTTTCAAAAAGAGGAATCAACCCCCTTTTCAGTCATCCGGGTTGCCCAAAACTCAAAGCGCACAGCCAAGGAGGCATTCAAGGTCGATCTGAGGCCTGCTCATGTCTGAAGAGCGTAGCCTGATTTACGCATCCACCACTGGACTTCTGTTGGATTCTGCCAAGTATTGTCACTCTCCTGTTGAGCGTGCATAGTTGCAGGCCCGCTTCACGTCGAATAATAGCGCAGCCTAAACAGGCAAGGGATCATGCTGCTATTGGACCCTGTGGTTTGCCCAAACTTGGACCAGAAGACGCAGCACTTGATCAGAAGTTCAGAACTACCATTTGTCCTCGGCAAGCTGGCCAGCTCCTCTGTCTCCTCTCGTAGTTGGATCCTGAACTCAGAAAGCCAGCCAACGAAAGCGGATTGACAACGTAGAAACCCTCCAGGGGAACGCTCAAAAAGACACGATAATGTTTGAGTCTCTGAAACAAATATCCACGTTCAACATTAGCCCCAAGACTCAGCTAGTTTCTGTAATAACGGAAATACAGGACAAGGGATCTTTGCCATTTGGTCGTTCCAAGTTGAGGATGCAGATGGAGACAAGTCGTACTTCATTTCTCGCTTGGTCGAAGTTGGGCATCTCCGCAGATTCGTGAGCCCGGTTAGCAACAAGACTTTCCCTCGGAAGTTCGATGATACTTACGGCTCGGCACATGCGGCTTTTGGAAAAGTGAACATGTTGGACTTTCTCCTTACCTAAGCCAAGCTGCCAAGAAGGGTCTTGGCGCAAACTCTTCAACTTGGATGAGGCTTGCTTGCAACGCTGTGTGGTTATGTACTAATATGTAATTCCCAGAAAGGGGGAACCGGGGCTTAGCAATACGACTCTACAGACTACAAAGGTGCTGTCTAATGTATGACTTTACCATGACCCCGGCCAGCCAGCCAGGCGTTGCTGGAGACATCCCACTCGGGCAATTCGTGAACCACCTAAACTGCGTGGGCCACCAGCATTCGTGCAGCACGCCGGGCAGAAATAATCAGCGCCCGGATCGAGACCCGAAAGACGCACTGATGGGGTTGCCAAGGGGGGGTTCTGGAGCATGGGCACCTGAGACTGGCATCCATCAACGCTCATGTCCGACAGCCGCACGAAAATCCATGACTCGTCGCCGAGCCAGAGACCAATCGGGTCGCTGGCTCTATACTACATATGGGGACTTGGAGGCACATTTGGGGCACAGATTGTATAGTTTGGTGGTCTAGAATTCTGATACAGGTTAGACTTATGCTTGTTTCGCTGCGCAACTATACGGAAAAAGGACCGCACTCCAAGTTCAGCAGGACATTGTACCAGAGTCATCAGACCAGCCAGCTTGCCCGGCCAGCCAGAGCATTGGGCAAAGGATTACACTGCCTGCGCCTATCCAGATCCATAGACCGTCCGTCGTCTGATGCCAAGGAGCAAAAGTCCATCACGGTCGTCCCGATTCGGTAACTGACCCTTAGAGACGTGAAATTGCCAGACATGGGGAACACTCGGCCGCTGTCCGGATTAGTATTCACTCCACGTCTCTTTTCGACCATGGCGGAGATCCGGTTAGGACCCGTGTGACATTACTAGTTGAGGTAAAGGACCCATTCAGATCCTTCAGCCTCAAAAGTGGACGGCGATGACCAGGGGAGACTACTGGGACAAAGGGTCTCGAGGTTCTCAGTTCTCGGTCCTCGGTATAGACTACTTTTGTGTATTATCGATGCGGGCTGGGGTGAGTGAGGCGATGGAAAGGTCCCTAACAATTCTGAATTATTGCCAGAATTAGGACCGTGGTCAATACGTAGAAGGTAGACGAGGAGATATGAGGCTAGATAGGAGGGATGAGGATGAAGGATAAAATGGTCACAGGTCGCTCTCATCATCAGCTTGGTCTCGGAATATTCAGTCTTCATCCAGTCTCAGTTGTCTTTCTCCTTGTACCCACACCGGTTCTTACTCTCTTTGACGCCTTGAAGAACTGAAAATTCAAAGTCACAATCCAACATTTGACCAAGTTTGACTGTCTTTACCTTTGAACACAATGATCTCTTCCGCTCTCTTCGCAGTCTTTGGTCTGGCAGCTACGGTCATTGCCGCGCCTCCTCGCCCTCGCATGCTAGCTGCCGACGATATCATTCTCCTTGGCCACGGCGGCACCTCAAAAATCATGAAAGCAACGGACTACGATGCTCTCGAGACTGCCACCTCTATACCCGCACAAATTACATCATACAATGCCACAAGCACACCTGGCCTGATCCGTCGCGGCTGCCAGCAGAGTTCCGAGGTCCAAGTCATGTCAGATGAAGAGTTCCTCAACTGGGACGTTGCCATCTCCCCCGTCGTTTCCTCCTTGGAAGGTAGCTCCGCTGGCATCAGCGTCTCCAACGGGGTCGAAATCAGTAATTCGCTCACCATCGGTTCTGAAATTACCATTGGGGGCTCAGACATCATCAGCGTGTCTTTGGGCATGAATCTGGACATGTCCTGGTCTACGTCTCAGGAAAACTCCCTCGAATTCGATATCCCGGCGAACATGTACGGCGTCATAGTCAGCCAGCCTTTTGTGCGTCGCGTACAGGGTCACTTATTTACGGGGTGCACGGATAACCCGACAAAGACAACTTTCATGGCGGACACGTACGAGAGCCAGGACTATGGCCAGCTGGCTTGGGTGAAGGGTGTCATTCGGCTCTGCACGAGCAAAACTTATCCTATTCCCTACTGCATTGGCGAGGGCCAGCACAAGTGAGTAGAATTACACGATGGGGTGGTGCAGAACAATTCTTTTTTGTTTTTCTTGGAAATTGGAAAGACCTGTGATGGATTATTTTGGCGCAATTTGATGCACATTTGATGCACATTTGATATAGTACTGGATTAATGTATCATTGAACCTTGAACGTAGAGCTTTAGACCCGCAAGTCACTGCTTGGATACTTGCAGTTCAAACCAGACCAAATCTTTCTCGTTACAAGTAAACCTGCAAAAGTGCTTGTAAACATGTCGAGATAAGGCAGAACTGAACGCTTTCAAGATTTTGAAATGGATAAATTAGAGGATTCATGGATCGTGTTTTTGCCTGATCACCGGACATGGCCTGGCACCAAGTAAGGTAGACATATCAATAATCAATAGAGGTATAGGCTCGAGGAAACTCGACATGATCCCGGCTATTTCATCATGGAAACCGGAATAAGAGACAGAATGGTTGTTCAGCTATTACAGCTCAAATAATCGGCTCATACTTCACGCCTGTTTGATTATGACCTTAAATGGCCAGGAATGGCATTGGATCATTCTTCGTTGGCATTAGTCGGTACAAGTAGAGACCGCAGGAGTTGGAACTTGAACGTGTTGCATTTTGTCATGCCAACGGCTGGCTGTTGGGCAGTGAATAAGTTACCCCAAACAATTGAAGATGGGTTCCAAGGGACATTTTCTTACTTCATGTACTCAGAATTTTATCTTCTCACGCTCACATCACCATGTGAATTTGAGTTAGGAATTATGTTCTTGGAAACGATCATCACTACATAGACCTTACTCTCAATAGATTTTGGATGGCTCTACATGGATGTTCTGTCTCATGTCAAGGCCCCTTCAAGAAAACATTGAGTGGCGGCGCGAACTAAACATAGGTACCGTGTATCTTTAGTAAGCCATAGGATGGGAAAAGTCAAGTAATTCTATTTCCTAGTCACTACTCCGTATAATTAGACCGAACATGATCGTGGATCTCGTGGTCAGGAGGTAACTGATAGGAGATTGATAAGATGAAAACTTGGAGTAACCACACTTGGTTTAGCATGATGGTTCCAATGTAACACAGCCCACGCGATAAAATCACGCACTTGACCAAAAAAGGATTACTGTCAGCTAGAAATTCTGCCCGTTCGGGTTGAACGATTTCCAGTCAGTTACAGAGGTACTTAGGCCTTCCCGGTTTCAGTTGGGAAGAGGCCGGTATCCCTCTAACAATATAAACACTCTAACCTCCTCACTCATAAGTTCATTACGCATAGAAGAAAATACAGAGATGGCGTTATGCTAGGTAGAAATAAAAATATTGGGGACACCGCAAGTCTGGTGTAACATTTAGGGCCGCGGTGTATTGAACCGACGCAACTCGGTTCTGTCGGCGATGGAGAACTTGGCTCATGCACCCAAGAATCCTTCAGCAATTCTTCAGCAACAAGCGAACAAATCCACATCATGCGCGTGGTTGTCTTCGGCGCAACAGGCGGACAGGGCATCGCCCAAATCTCAGCTCTCAAGGCGGCAAACCACTATCCCATCGCCGTGAGCCGGCAACCCCGCATTACTTCGCCGCCCGTCGAGACCCGTATCGCAGAGCTCACCGACCGGTCCGCCGTCCGTGCTGCTCTGTCCGGTGCAGAAGCAGTCTTGTTGAACTTGCCTTCCTTTCAGCCAGCTGATTTCCTCTATGCCGCCGCGAGGACTATTGGGGCCGAGGCCGCTGCGCAGTCGTCGACTCTAAAGATCATCGTGTTCAACACGAGCTTCCCCGTCCCCGAGAAGAATGTCGGCATTGAAGCTCAGGAGCATCGTCGGGAGACACGCCGAATTTTGCGGGAGGAGGTCAAAGGCAGCGGCGTAGCACTCGTTTCGATACAACCCGGCGTTTTCCTTGATAACCTACTAGAAGGCTGGACTTTGCCGCGCCTTAGAGACGAGGGGCGGATAGTTTACTGCCATAAACCCGACCTCGAGGTGTCGTGGATTTCTCTCGATAATCTGGCGCTCCTGATGGTTGCGGCCTTGGCACGGGACCCGGCGGAGCTCGATGGACGGAACATAGTCGTCGGTGGCCCGGAGACGGTAAAATTGTCCCAACTCGCCGAGAAGTTGGGCCGTGCGTGGGGCCGAGAGGTTGGGTTTGAAAACCAGACGGTGGACCAATTTTCTGAGGAAATGGCTGCGGCATTGAAGTCTCAGATGCAATCCGGTAAGGAATTGGAAGTCGTCGTGGACGAGACGAGAAGGGCTTACACATGGTACAATGATGCCGAGGAGAAGCCCTTCAAGGTGGATATGGCGCCTGTGTTGGAGGAGCTGAAGGTTTGCTTGACGGGGATTGAGGACTGGGGGAGACTCAAGGGCTGCCCCATAGAGACCAAATAAGACGTACGCTGAGCTCACTGTGGTAACGATGATGAAGAAACTTGGTCTTTTCGCGAAGCCAGCCTGGCGTCCTTTCAAAGTATTCAACTCGCTCATCCCCTCCGGGCTAGATCTGTGGTTGGGATCTTGGAGGAAGAGACTTCATTTACACTAACCTCACAATTTCACAAAGTAAACTCAGGGCTAGAATTCCTCAAAACCTCATGTTACTGGCCTTGACCTGCTCCCTCCCCTCAACACCTCCTTTTTCACTACCTCAGAGCGATCTCACCGCCAAACCCTCGTCAATGTGATGTAGAGCAGCCGAATCTGACAAGTTACGATGCTAACGCTGACATCTGGCTTATCAAATGTTTTGAAATGCACAGCTTCTACTACCGGTCCGCTACCAAAACATACTCGGTCTCTGGGAGCACGCATAGTTTCACCTCGGCACACCATCCGTCATACTCGTATCGATTTCTCGAGCCTCAATCATCCGACAATCCTTCAAGACTAGGTGTTGGGGCTGACAGATACAACTCTGCTAATGCCCGTGCCCTCATTTGGCCAAGACTCAATGCAAACGAGTTGAGTCTACAAATCCGCAACGACAGCATCGACTCTCATACAGCTCCACGAAACTCCGAGTTTTGTGGATAATCAAAGGGAGACATATGATTTGATGAGAATCTGCATTGGACCGTGAGCTCTAATTTGCGAGTCTTCATCGTATCTTCAGCGTTGAAAGCACAGGCCATTTACACCCATTTAGTCGTGAAACATGTTATACCTCTGAAATCAAAGCTCTTTCCTCAAACATCAAGTTAAATCCCTTTGAATCTCTCAAAGGCATCAACGGCACTCTCTACTTGAGCCTCCATGTCCACACCGTTGATATACATCCCACCTTCCCTCATCTCGGCCTTCATCTCATCCAAGACAATTTCGTGAGGATCGCGGCTGTAAAGTCGCCCGAAACTTCGCGTGATCTCTACAATTTTTTGACTTCTAGGAATCCGCACTTGGTCATAGGCCTTGAAAGCGGCTTCAACCTCGTCTAGGGATGTCAAGCGCAAGAAGATGCCGGTGAGCACTGAGCAATCCTCGATCGCTTGAGCAGCGCCGTTGCCTGAGTGAGGAAGTGTCCCGTGGGCGGCATCACCGACCATGGCTACCCTTCCTCTGTAGTAGGAGGGGGCGTGGTCATGGTCTTGAAGAGTCCAGTCCTCTGTGTGCCCTTTCTCTAAAAGCTAGAATGTGGCTGTTTAGATGACCATGATGCCATGAGGGATAACTAGAAACCGTGAAACTTACAGATATCAAGGCATCTACCCCTGGAAGTGAACCCTTCCAGAGTTGAGGGTCTAATGGGACCCCACGTTCCGGGCATTTGGTGTCCCTTTGATAGCAGCCCACGCTGAACGTCTGGCCAAGGTCAAGCGGGATAGCGTTGATGAACCCATAAGGTGTACAATACGTGATGACCGTGTTGACTGACTCTACAGGGACGACCATTTTGGCTTCGGACATGGGGACGGTGGTGTGGAACTGGCGCCATTGGTCGTGATTGACTGGAGCTGCGTTTGGATGACCAGGCCCCAGAACAAACTTCCTCGTCGGGCTGTTGACACCTTCTGCACCGAAAACAATATCAAACACATCTTGAGTGCCATCTTCGAACGCAACGGTGATTTTACGTGTCAAAGGGTCTTCCTCCATTTTAGCGACTCGCTTGCTGAAGTGAACGCGCTGATGCGGGACCACGTCTTCTTCAAGGAGTCCTTGTATGAAGTGCGCGCGGTGAACGGTCCGCCTGCCCTTGGCCCTTCCCAACTCAGCAAAGATAACTCCAGCGTGTTCACCACTGGTCAATTTGAACTGTGTTGCCATTTCCGTGTTCTCGTCACCAGCCATGAAGTGCGATTTCTTGAAGTACGCCCGCTTGATCTTGGGCGAGATCAAATCCATGGCCCTGATGGCGTTTCCATGTGGTGCAAGACCGGACCCGCGGACTCGGATGTCTGAATATCTCTCAAACAGCTGAACGTCCAAAAGTGGATTCTGGAGAAGACCGACAGCTAGGCAGCAGCCGGCGATACCGGCGCCTAAGATGCCTACGCGAATGCGACTTGCCTCAAAGTTCTCTCCCATAATGCTCGAGTATCAGGTTGTGTTCTGGAGGTCTTGTATTGGTTGAGACCTGGGCCAGTCAAGTGCGGGGTTGGCGAGTTTTGATCTCAGATTCTACGAAAGAAAGAGAGGAGTCAGGGGCCATGCCGAGAACATCCACTTGACTGTTTGCTTGACCGCAGACCACGGATGCAGACCTGTGCTGTTGGTTGGTGAATGCAACGCATCATGCCATTTTGCTCCACACACCCCCTGTCTCTGGGATATAATTTCTTGGAAATCGTTCGTAAAGTGGCTGGGGCCTTCGGACCATGATTCGATTCAACTAGCGGGCCTGGGAGACTTTAAGGTAAATACTCTAGCTAGTATCTCGTTGAAATGGCTTTAGCGCATTGCCAGTGAAATTTTCAACTTTTGTAACTGAACCATGGTTTTCTGTAGCCTACACAAGGCTCTTTTTGGCGCGTGCGCTGCATGATCAAAATGGTTCAGTAGTTGAGCTTTTCGTAGTTTGTTTCGTTAAAGCTGACGTGCCTCGTCTTAAACAATATGATGGGTTCCGGTGTTTCATACCGTGTATGTACAAAGAGGAGACTCAATATCAGCAGTTCTGACAGTGGCTGCTTTATTACAATTGAATCCAAATAATTTAGGCCTATTACTGAAATATTAACACATAATCTTCTACTTATTTCGGAAGCTAAGTGGTTGTTGAAAGTCGATGCAAAGACTTGTGCAATCTCAACCTCTCCCTGAGTCCCCAAGAAATGACATGCCAAGGTTTAACTTCTCTGAGGCTGGGGTAAATATCTCTCAGAACCATTCAAAGCTTTTTCAATTGAGACTGTGTGATGCTAATACTATCAATGGTGGGCACGAGGCGTGGACATGAATTACTTCGAACTGACAGCCTTGAACAGAGATTGAACATACATCGATATCTCCCACCAGGCGACCGACCAAAGGTTAATCTGATCAATGACTTAACAATAATTCCTTTCGTCCTTGTCATATTGAACGTTCCGTTTGAGAGAAATTCACAGAGACCTTGAACAAGATTGAAGAACTAGTGACCCTTTCGCCTTTTATCTGACATATCTGATTTGATCATTGCGTCTGTGGTGTTGAGGGCGTGATGCGGTTTGAATGCGATGTTTGTAAGGTAATTTGCAGGCGGCGAGGGACAGAGAAAATCAGATGGGTTGCACGTGGTCTTCTTTAATCAATCACAAGCACCAATACGTGTATGATACGTCGTTATGTGGTTGTCGCGCAAGTCAAGATTCCAGACGAGATAAACATCAGTCTGACTATCTGCGACTTGACCACTTGCAACGGCTTTGGCCGAAACCTAAGTCTTTGGTTCGACCGTAGAGAAGAGGCGCACACGTATCTAGCTAAGGTATGAGATCGACGGTGAAGTCTGGAATGCGAAGTAAGGCCCTAGCGTCCGCACTCCGGTGGCGATTACCAATCTTTAATTATCGGTGACGTTTTGTCGGGGCATCTCTAGTACCCGACTATCTGACAAATCCGAATTAAAACGTCACTCCAACTCGGCTCAATCCAGCGCCGATGGAACGAGGAAGCGGTTTAGTTGAGTCGCGGGATCTAGTGTTCGTCCGATCGAAGCCATGAAACCAGTTCAGTGGTTACCAGCCTTTTGAAGGGGTCGCAATGGAGACTCGGGAAGACTTATTATTCAAGCTGAAGATGATGATTTTGCGCCATCTCATTCAAGACTAAAACATTCTGATCCAGAGTTCCAGGTAATAGGCATCAACACCATCGAAGTCTCAAAATTTCAAAAATGACAAAGTTAATAGTTGTTTGTGGCGTGACCGGCAACCAGGTGGGCAACTTGAGATGTTCTTCTGTTTCTACGAGCGAGTTCTGACCATACTACGAGTACAAAGGGGCGCTCTGTCGCAGAGACATACCTCAAAGAAGCTGGATGGAGGGTTCGTGGAATCACTCGAGATGCAACCAAGCCAGCTAGCTTGGCGCTGGCTGCTAAAGGCGTCGAAATCGTTGAAGGCGACTTGGACGATGCAGAGTCTCTGAAAGCTGCTCTTCAAGGCGCCAATATTGTCTTCGGAAACACCGTATTTCCCTTTATGTTGGCACTGACCTCGAATCCGCAATTGAAACCAGGACAGTCTGTCCTTGAATGGGCCTACGAACTTGAGGTTCAGCAAGGAAAAAACTTGGTGGAGGCCGTTGCCAAGCTAGACTCGCTTCAACTATTCATCTGGTCAACACTCTCAGCAACTCGAAAATGGTCTGGTGGAAAATTCCAGAATGTCTACCACTTCGATTCCAAGGCTGCTGTGGTTGATCACGTACGGATCCATTTTCCTGATTTGTACAAAAAGACGTCCATGCTGCAATTAGGCCTCTTCATGACCAATTGGAAGTTTGGTCCCGTTAACATTCCATGGGTGAAGGTGCGTGCATTTGGATATGTGCGTGCTCTTTGATTTGGGTTCCTTAGCTGATAAGCAATTTTCGCCTTCAGCGGCGAGACGGCACGATGGTCCTCCGTATGCCAGGAGAACTCAAATATCCAATTCCACATGTTCTCGTTCATGAAACAGGAAAATACGTCAAGGCACTAGCTCAGGCTTCGCCAGGCACGCATTTGCTGGCTTACTCTGAGTTTCTGACTTGGCCAGACTATGTGAGCCTGTGGGTTAGGATGACCGGAGTCCCGGCAGTATTTGAATCCATTACCATGGATGATATGGATAAGCTTGCTCCGGGAGGCTTTGGCCTCGAAATTGGGGAGATGCACGCATACTCTATGGAGTTTGGGTACTGGGGAAATGATCCGTCGGTTATATACCCGGAGCAAGTAGGTGCACTATGGTTAAGATTCCCGAACGAGACGAAGCTAACTGTCATCATTATTCAGCTTGGCCTCAAGGGAGAGCTGACCACGATTGCGAATTACATCCAGGGAGAGGACTGGTCTGAACTGCTAGGCCGGCCTGCAATGGATTGACGTATCAAAACTAGAGGGCCTTTTCCCCTCGTAAACTAGAATTTCATGTTGCTCTAGACATCTTTAGATGAGGTTAGTCTCATTGTATAAGGTACTTGCACTAGGTTCCCGGTGACGTGGGTTTGCCGTCTGTGGGATGAAAAGAGGCTCGAGCCCGCCGTAGTAACTGGAGTTATCTTGTCTGAATTTCAAGAAGATGAGATACTCATGGCTATTGAAGCGTTATGAACGTAGGTCACAAAAGGGGTATCGTTGAAGACGTGATGCAAGCCGGCATCGGTTGATCGATGGACCGAATGTCGCATCCTGTTGGTATCCCTATTACAGGGTAGTTGGTTCGAACCGTGGGTTGACGAAGAGATCAATTGAACTATGTGAATTTCTGCGTAGGTGTAAAAAGGAGGTTCCAACCGTAGGTTGGGCTGGCTACGATAATCGTAAATAGGGCCCCCAATTGGCCCCTGCGCAGTTGGCCGTATGCCGCGGTCGAATTGGACTTCCAATCCGACACATCCCTCCAATTTGGCAGCCTGCTTCAGTCGAGCATAATTGCTTAGGGGGTTCTCTTCTGGAGCACTTCGGAAGCAGACTTAAGTTCGAATGTAAAGCATAACAAGGGGATTCTGCATCTGACGTTGATGATCAACTTTGTAGAGTAAAAAAGGTTATGGATTTCAGTTCCTGTTTTGCATTGGGTAGAACTGTACGGACCTAGCAACGCCGTCTCTTTTCAAGGCACCTGAGATGCACCGCGATTAAGAGACACAAATTTGAGGATTGAATTGATTGCTTGAAATAAAGTAGACAGCTACAAGGTAAATGGGCACTGTTTTATTCAACAGTAGATTTGAGAGCGACTGGGGTTACAGTGCAATTGTACCCCCTCTCAAATCAACATCACAGACTAAGCACAGACTTGACAGTCTCATCGATGCTCTCAGTCTTCAAACCTAAGCGGTCGTTCCAAATACCACCCTTGACGTGCGTATGGTCTTCAAGTCCGCCTTCCCCGAGCACCAACGCCATGATCACGGCCGCGCCACCTTCCATGATCTCCCCTTTTCCAAGTTTGGAGAATCCGTCTTCCCTGATCGCTTGTGAGCTGACTTCAACTGTTTTCCATTTCTCGCCAGTTATTTTCTCAAGAGAGGCAAGAACCTCGAGTTGAGTAGTTGTGAATGATTCGGTAAAGACAAGCTGATTCTTGGTCTCGTCGGAATGCTTGAGGACGGCAACGATAGCCCGCCCTATTTGTGCCGTGTTACTTGCTGTGAATCGAGTCTCGCCGCCATCTACCAGAGTGGCAGTCTTGGTAGCAAGATTGAAGCCTGTCATCCCGAGTTTTAATCCCTAGAGCAGTTCAACAATGTCATCAGTTAGACACCCTGAAAAGCCGCTGAAATCAATGAATACAGCTAGGAGGCCTTACCCAATCAAAGAAAGGCCCAGTAATGATGGCGGTCCAACTGAGAACATCCTCCTTGCTTGCGAGCCAGTCAAGGTGAGCCTTTTTTGGCTGGAAAAATGGGACGGCTGCAATAACTTCATCAGACTGTAGTTGATGTTAGTCAGGGGACGTGCATCTGGTGCTGCCTCGTCTGCACAGAGGAACCCCATACCGCAGAGTCGGATCCATATTCGCTGGGAATAAATCTCTTCACGCCTGCCTTTATGGCAGCCTCCACGATTTTCTGCTGCTCTCCAAGAGCCACAATCGGGAGCATGCTGACAACTGCATCTTGGCCAACAAGGATCTTGATCAGGGAATCCTCACTGTAGTCGGTTCTGACAACTTTAGCACCCGGGGGGAAGATTGCGGAAGATCCCTCGCGGCTTAGAATGGTCAAATCGAGGTCAGATTTGAGCAACTCAGGCAGAACAGCCGCGCCGATATTACCACTAGCCTGCACCCATACCTATCATCAGCAGCCGTGGCAGCGAGAGACATTGTTGTAGGAACTTACACCAACGAGAGTGACTTTTTTCAAAGACATTGCGTGAGGTTCAAAGTTGTTCAGGATGCAATAAAGATGCCGATGAAGAAGACAATGAGGATGGTTATAGTATACGGAGGTTTATGGATGGGAGTTGAGGCCAAGATATTTATCATCTTCAGCCGTATTGAAGACGAGCACCTCGCTGCACATACAAGCTTTGAGTGAGGTTCGGTACAAATGGCAAGGAATCAAAACACATGTAGCTTAACCTCCAAAACCGACTAGTCTTAATGGAATCTGCTATGGTGATCTGAAAATGGCCTTGACTTACAAATCCACCCTCCTGTCTACCGTGTTCCTCCAGTAAATCTCCAGGGGCCGACGAAGGTCTGTAAGATTATGGGACTCCATGTACATTGATGACCGCAAACAGGAATGCTTGTAGTTGCCTATAGTCGGCTCATCTAGTGTCCGCTAGTATTCCACAAATGGAATGTGCTGGGTGCAGATGGGAGGGCAACCACTCGGCCGGGATGATTAGTAAACAACCAGTCTTTGAATATTTGTCTCGTCTTGAATCGGCTAATTCGTTTTTCCAGAGCCTCCTTTCTGAGAAAGCGGTCGCCCCAACGGAACAGATTACAATATACAAATGTTAGAGTATGAAGATGGCATAGGCCGTTGGATTGAGTCATCTCATGGACGGAGATCCAGTTCGTCCGAGAGAATTCCACGCGCGAAGTTTGATGTCGCGAAGAAACTCAAAGAACGTAGGCGGACCTTACAAACCGGCCTTTCTTTTTCCAAAGCCTGCCCACGCGTGTTCCTAATCTACTAGGGTATTTCAAACTCCAAGGCTCTAGAGTTTTCATCAGTCTATTTGGTTATCTCTGCGTTCTGCCTTCCTTTCGAGTGTTCTTGTCCTCCAAGCCTCAATCTCACGCTTTTCTGGACAACCGAACACCCCTATCAAGACAATAGAAATTGAAAAAAAGGTCCGACACTTATCTATCCACCGGATCTGTTCGACTCTTCAAAATGAAGGCTTTGGTGTCAAATCGTAGCACCCCCGCAAGAATCTTCAACCTTACCTCGGGAAAGTCCATCTTTAAGGGAGCCCACGTAACCGACGTACCAAAGCCTGTCATCACTGGCCAAGAGATACTGGTCAAGGTGCATTCTGTGGCTCTCAACCCGAGCGACTACAAGCATATTGACGTCATCTCCCCCAAGAACTGCATCGTTGGATGCGACTACGCAGGAGAGGTGATTGAAGTTGGCAAGTCCGCCGTAGAGTCATGGAAGGTGGGAGATCGTGTAGCGGGCGTTGTTCATGGCGGCTTGCATCACGACAGGGGCGCGTTCGCAGAATACCTCAAGGCCGAAGCAGATCTGGCGTGGAAGATTCCCCAAGGCATCTCGGACGAGGCTGCAGCAACCTACGGTGTCTCAGCCGTCACTGCCGTGTTGGCGATGAATGTGCATCTTGAACTTCCGTGGCCTGATGAGCCAAAGCAAAAGCTCGAAGCATCTACACCGCGACGGACCGTTTTCATCTACGCAGGTTCAACAAGCGTCGGCCTCTTTGCCATCCAGCTCGCCAAGTTAGCGGGCTGCACCGTGGTCACAACAGCGTCTCCACATTCTAATGATCTCGTCAAGAGCTATGGAGCCGACCACGTTTTCAACTACAGATCGGAGAATTGGGTACAGGAAGTCGTATCGGCTTTCCCAGACATCAGCCTGGCTCTGGACTGTATCTCAGAAAAGGGCACTGGTCCTCTGACGGCCAAAGTACTGCAGGCCAAGGGTGGCAAGGTTGTCACGCTGCTTGATCAAGGAGAGTCAAAAGTTCCAGGTGTCAAGTATGACATGATCATGCTTTATACGGTCTTTGGCAAAGAGTTTGCCTGGCTGCCGCCAATCGGACCCAAGTTCCCGGTCGATTTAGAACATCGACAGGCTCTCGCGCGGTTCTACGCAATACTTCCAAGGCTCACTGAGGTTTTAAGACCTCCCCCTATCGAACAGATTAGTGGTGGTATCGATATCTTGCTGGAGGAGTTAGACCAGTTGCGCAAGGGGAAGGTATCCGGGAAGAAGTTGGTCGTTAGGTTTTAGTGGAAGAATAAATTAATTAATCAGAGTGGCAATATTACCTAGAGCCGAGGGTGTGATTTACCAATGCATGCCAGGGTGTAGTGATGGAACTACCTTAGCTAGGTGATCAATGATGTATTGACCGGCATTCCACTCTGCCCCCTCACTAGATACGTTACGTTCACATCAGTCCTGGCTCCCTCCTGATATCCTAAGCTCCGAAGACTCTCGTTATTCATGTCAATCATAACCCGACTGATACAAGTTCTTGCAGAAATCTCGGCACCTCGTGTTCGATCAGTTCCCAGGACCAAGACGTGAAACAATCATGGGGAGCAGTAATCGATCAACATCGAAGTCTTCCCCAGTTGATTTCCCTCGCTTTCTCAAAGCCGGAGCCACAACAAGGCGGACTGGTTGATCTCGTCTCCCCGCCTCATCGTCTCCTTCCCATTCCATTTGCTCGGGATCAAAGATCATCGGTGTCTCGTAAGTGATCCAATCCACACGCGCAACTTGTCTATAGATTTCCTTATCGAGAGCTAGAGCCTCATGCAGAATCCTCTCAATCTCTAAACCCAACTCATCATTCTCAATGATGATGAGGGAAGCGACTGCATCCACTATACCGGATGCTGTATCTCGTACCGTGTTTTCAATGAACCGCCTGACTGCGGATTCTTTCTTCGCGTCGATGGTGTGCAGGATCATACTTGTCGTCTGTGTACTCCACATTTGGAAACTCCGACAGGACTCGACGTCAAAACTGGCAATTGGACATCTCTCTTGGTTGCAATTCATTTCAGTAAAGTGTCTCAACGTGAGAATGGGACGGATTCTATACTCCTACCTTGTCTCATGTGGTTATTCAAGACTTGAATGGCCCCAGATAGTTCGGATCCTGTCCAAAGGTATCGACCGAATATCTCTGCGGTGAGAATTTCCCACAGATATGCTTGCATAACGCTCGAGCGTCTGTTTCCAGACTTTAGTAGGGCGTTTTGTACTGTTGTATCATGAACAACAGGGCCGAAGTAATGCAAGAATCTGGATCCTCTGGGTTCGTGGACTGAATCCCGGGGTCTCATCTTGCCCTCAAAATGCCGGATCGCAAGGTCTCGAATATTGTATCGTAGTCTGGTGGCCAGTTCCACCAGGTGCCGATCTGTCACTTCATAAAGTCCTCCTTTTTGTGACATCTTCAGCCTGTTTAGCTCCTTAGCTGTCTGCTTCCAGCGTTTACGCATATCAGCGAGATCGGCATCTTTTCGCTGCAGCTCGACTTTCAAAGACTGTAGTGTGACCTCCTTCTCATCTAATCCATCCTTGATTCCTTCAAGTTCACTTCTTTTAGGGGTTGGCCTCTGATCCCATATGTGACCCAAGCTATTCAGGTCTAGTTCGGCCGAGGATTCCGATTGCCGAATTGAATTGGTATCAATTGTGGACTGCAGAAGTTCAATTTTTAGGTTAGCAAGATCCATCAGTTCCAAGCTTGTTACTTTCTTCTGTTCATTGTAATATAGAACAGCACGTAGTATTTACAGATCTTGATGACTTTCCGCTCCTCCATGTCAACGAAGGACTTCCGGCTGCCTCCGTGTCGAAGTAATCTTGCTCCTGAAAGTTGTCGTGGCGGGGAAGCTCCCTCTTTGAAGTCGATCGTTCACCATCTCGTGGCCATGTTCGACGAGCTTGCGGTCGGCTAGATGAGTTGTAGACATTCGAACTCTTTTCTGTCATGATGAAAAGGCTGGGACAAATATGTGAAAGGTCCCGTTGACTTGAGAATGGACTCAGCAGTGTTGAGAAAGAAGAAGAGTGGGTATGATCTCGTCCTTGTAGCTTTTAAGAAGCATGGGTGTCAGTTTGTTTCGCCAAAGGTAATGGCAGCTAATGGGTCATGAAGGAGCTTCAGCTCGGCGCAAATTCGGATACGCTGGCTCTCCTTAAACCAACGGCGGAGGATCATCATTCTGCGGGGGCCAAACAAACCAAGTTAGCCCTGGAATTTTATTGGTAATCCCGGTCAGTTGGCTTGGTGAGCCTCGCCTACTAGTATGAACATTCTCAATTCTTTAGATGAAGTTGGTGTGGCACCCCTTGCGTGCATTACGAGGCAAAATCAGTTCGGTGGACGGCCGTTGGACCGAGCACAGTCACACAAAAAGCCTCCAAGTCCGAGTAGGCTTCCTCTTTCATTGGACTCTCGGCGTTCTGATTGATCAGTTACGAGTCGCCAAGCACCAAATGACCTGGCTGCAGGTCAGCTCCTATTCACCGAACTTTTTTTGTGGTGTGATGCAGCAGGCTCAACGGCGTCTAGGCTTGTCGTGTCAGCAAACGGCGCCGTTGATTCCGTCGCCTGACGAATTTGATCCTACAGCACGGGATGGAAGAAACTCGTTGAGTGTGCCAGGGTTTTCCATACTCAAGAATGCTGCATGAGACTGCGTCTCAAACCTCAGATCTGTGAAATTGACAACTTGAACGCAAGGGAGGTGTGCATCAGAAAATTTGCAGCTGAAGTTTGCCGGAACAGTCGTTTCCAGCCAGGTTAGAACTTTTTGAGGCGAACAGGAACTGTTACCGGTACAGACTCGTGCCGAAGCGCCGAGAAGGGGAAAATGCAGGGTTCATGACATGTCGATTCAGGTGAGAGTCTGTTCAAGAACCAACACGTACAGCCTGGCAGCCTTCTGCCTGCATCGGTGATGTTTCCAGGATCCAAACAACGCACAGCAATTGGAGAACACCGATCACTTCCAGCAGTAAAATGGGCGTAGCTACAGTACAATTGATATATGTAATTGTCCAAAACAGCATCTGCCAAAGAAACCTATGGGGAATCCAACTATCCAGATAAACCATGCCTTGAATTTCGATCATTTAGTAACAGCTTTCGCGGCGGAGCTAGTTCTGTTTCATTGTGGTACTTGTGGAAAAGATCAGGACGGTGGTCAGCCTGAAATGCAGGCGCCCGCCCCCAAAGAAAATCTTTAGCATAGCCTGCCTTGACAGACACATCTATCTTCTGAGCACTCGCCTGCAGGCCGCCAACATACGTTGAATATTCCTCTCTGTCGACCATAAAAGGCAGAAAAGTTTCCACAATGACCAGCCTCAAATATAAATCATTGGACACCGATCTGCATCTAGGCCTTCTACTTACTACTCTTGACGTGCTCCATATAGTTCATCAACAAAGCATTATATCTAGTCATGCGACCCGCGTACAATATCCAAGTGCAGGTTAGTCTTCAACGCAATACTTCTTCCAACGAAACATAATCTCACAGTGGGCAGAGGAGGGTATCAAATGGTGAGGAAGATGATGACTTACTTGTCATTGGAATTGACTTTGGGACGACGTATGTAAACTTAGTCTCCCTTTCTCCTCAGAATTTGGACTTGAGAACATTCTTTTTAACGAAGTGATTCTTACTCAGTTACTCTGGGGTAGCTTGGGCTACGACTGAAGAATTCGAAAACGACCACATCAACATCATCACCACCTGGCCTGGTAAGGGTCCTGAAGAAGGCAAAGCCCCAACAGAGCTTTACTACGAAGACGAAACGATGATGTGGGGATATGATATACCTGATGATGCAGACCCAATCCGCTGGTTCAAACTACTCCTCCTCAAAGACGAAGATCTTGGCCCTGAACTTTGCGCATCTGAATTCATCTTGCGAGGCAAGAGAATGTTGAGAGACTCTGGGAAGACTGCCATTGCGCTTGTGGCGGATTTTCTGCGGGCACTCTTCAATCACACGATGTATACCATTACTAAGGCGAGAGGGAAAGAAGTCGTCGACGCCATGAGACTGCACATAGTCATCACAGTACCTGCCATCTGGAAGGGTTATGCGAGGCAGGCAATGGAGACAGCCGCGGAGCAGGCAGGAATTCTCTATTCACGGGCGGCAGGAGAAACTAAATTAACTCTGGCACCTGAGCCCGAAGCCGCGGCTTTGTCAACTTTGAGCGAGCCAGGCCGAAAGGTGGGCAAGAACGATGTGTACATCATTTGCGATGCTGGTGGTGGTACAGTGGTAAGTGTAAACTCTCCTCGATGTTTCGAATATTGGCCCCGTCTATGTTTGATATATCTGATTATCATTAGGATCTCATCAGCTACCAAATCGATCAGACCAAACCCATATCGATGCAAGAAGCAGTGGAAGGAACAGGTAACACCATTCATATAACTGAGATTGGTCGGCTTAGAATAAAAGCTGACAACGCCTACTTACTAGGTAGCCTTTGTGGTGGTAAGTCAACATACCCACTTCCTGGCACCCCCCTGTTTCTGGCACCACAAAAACGATGGGATCACAACCCAACCTCCTCATTACTATTAACTATTGATCCTCAACCACACCCACTACAATACAGCTGCCAGCCTCACTAGGGCATTCAGAGTCGCTGGATTCAGCCGTGATAACCTCCTTTTCACCCGCTTCGATTTGAGCCCGATGGATATCCCTGATGTTCGCGAACTTCGTATTGGGATCG